>NC_066585.1:444846484-445154197 GCF_024323335.1 Lathyrus oleraceus
AAGTTATGGAGGCATTACTTGTACGGGTCAAGATTTGAGGTTTTCAGTAACCATAAAAGTTTAAAGTATTTGTTTGATCAGAAAGAGCTGAATATGAGACAGAGAAGGTGGTTAGAGTTTCTGAAGGATTATAACTTTGGTTTGAATTACCATCCGGGTAAAGCAAACGTAGTAGCTGATGCATTGAGTCGGAAATCACTACATATGTCTATGCTAATGGTTAAAGAATTGGATTTAATTGAGCAGTTTAGAGACTTGAGTTTGGTGTGTGAGAGTACTCGCAATAGTGTTAAATTGGGAATGTTGAAGTTAACAAGTGGTATTCTGGATGAGATCAGAGAGGGTCAGAAATCCGATGTGCTTTTGGTTGATAAGTTGACTCTGGTGAATCAGGGTCAAGGTGGTGAATTCAGAGTTGACGAGAATGATGTTTTGAAATTTGGTAATCGGGTGTGCATTCCGGATGTTATTGAACTTAAGAAGAGCATTCTTGAAGAAGGGCATCGTAGTGGCCTGAGTATTCATCCTGGAGCTACGAAGATGTATCATGATTTGAAAAAGTTATTTTGGTGGCCGGGAATGAAAAGAGAAATTGCGAGTTTTGTTTATTCCTGTTTGACTTGTCAGAAGTCAAAGAATGAGCATCAGAAGTCGTCTGGGCTAATGCAACCGTTGGCTATTCCAGAGTGGAAGTGGGATAGTATCAATATGGATTTTGTTTCTGGTTTACCGAGAACAATTAAGAATTTTGAAGCTATTTGGGTGATTGTTGACAGATTGACAAAGTCGGCTCATTTCATTCCGATCAGAATGGACTATCCGTTAGAGAAATTAGCTGAGCTGTATATTGAGAAGATTGTAAGTTTGCATGGTATTCCGTCGAGTATTGTTTCGGATAGAGATCCTAGATTTACATCGAAATTCTGGGAAGGTTTGCAGAAGGCTTTGGGAACTAAGCTGAGATTGAGTTCTGCATATCATCCGCAGACTGATGGTCAGACTGAGAGGACGATTCAGTCACTAGAGGATCTTTTGAGAGCTTGTGTTTTGGAAAAGGGAGGTGCTTGGGATTGTTATTTACCTTTGATTGAGTTTACCTACAACAATAGTTTTCATTCGAGCATTGGTATGGCGCCGTTTGAAGCTTTGTATGGTAGGAGATGTCAGACACCTTTATGTTGGTATGAATCCGGTGAGAGTGCTGTGGTTGGACCGGAGATTGTTCAACAGACTACAGAAAAGATTAAGATGATTCAGGAGAAGATGAGAATTGCTCAGAGTCGTCAGAAGAGTTATCATGATAAGAGGAGGAAGTCACTTGAGTTCCGAGAGGGAGATCACGTGTTTCTTCGTGTTACTCCGATAACTGGGGTTGGTCGAGCTTTGAAGTCAAAGAAGTTGACACCTCGATTTATTGGTCCTTATCAGATTTTGGAGAGGATAGGAGAGGTAGCCTATCGTATCGCTTTACCGCCGTCACTTGCGAATTTGCATGAGGTTTTTCATGTGTCTCAGTTGAGGAGGTACATTCATGATCCGTCGCATGTGATCCAAGTAGATGATGTACAGGTGAGAGATAACCTGACTGTTGAAATATCGCCTATGAGGATTGAGGATCGAGAGTTGAAGCAGTTGCGGGGTAAAGAGATTGCCTTAGTGAAGGTAGCTTGGGGAGGACCAGCAGGTGGCAATGTGACTTGGGAACTTGAGAGTAAGATGAAGGAGTCTTACCCAGAGTTGTTCGCTTGAGGTATGTTTTCGAGGACGAAAACTCTTTTAGTGGGGGAGAGTTGTAACACCCCGATAAAATAAGGCTAATTATTTAATTTGAATTAATATAATATTTATTAATTTAATTAATTAATTGGAAATATTATTGGATTATTATTATTATTTTGGAAAATATATATAAGTTGGAATAAGAAAAAGGGTTTTCATTGTTGGTAAAGAGTTTTACGTGAAAAAGCAGAGAAGCGATAGAAAAGTGGAAAAGGGCAAAGGGGAAGAGCAAGAGCAGAGGTTGAAGAACGGAAAGGCTTGAAGCTCAAAGATTTGCCGGATTAACTCAGGTAAGGGGGGTTTATCGTCGTTTAATGGGTATTATAGCTTAACATGTCATGGGTAGTGATAGCCGTTGAATTGACCCTAATTGGGATTTAGAATGCTGAGGAAATTGTGATGAATAAGTTGTAGAAAAACTGAAATTGAATCGATAATTGTATGTGTCGTGATTTTCCGATAATGTAGCTTTTTACGGAAGTTGAATCGGAGGTCCGGAAGTCCTCCAACGGCGGAAAATGCGGAAAACTCTGCATTCTGCCTTGTGTTAGCGCAGGAACTGCTGTTTTGTCTGCGTTAACCGGTTAACCCAGGGTGTTAACCGGTTAACACTGTTATATTTTGTGAAAATGTGCTGTTTTGCCTGCGTTAACCGGTTAACCCAGGGCGTTAACCGGTTAACACTGTTGCGTTTTGCCAGAAAGTTGTTTTGTCCTGCGTTAACCGGTTAACCCAGGGCGTTAACCGGTTAACACTGTTGGAAATTAGAAAAATTGATATTTTAATGTTGTGAACCTAATTGATGATTGGCTTATTATAGTTAATTGTGATGAGTAATTTTGTTGGATTTATGTTGTGAAGTGTTGATACAATTATGTTGATAAGTTGTGTTAAAGTTGTTGAAAATACTGAGTTGTAGGCTTGATGAGCCAAAGTTGATTATAAGTTGATTATGTTGAAAACCTTGTTGTGTTGATATTATTATTTTGTTGTCGGAATTGTAAAGTCGTGTATGCCATGTACATTTCATATGCATTAAGTCGGAGCTTTGCTCACACCACGTTGGCCTGGATTGGCAAAATTTTAAGTTGAAAGTTGAGGGCTTATGCCTTGATGCCCACTAAAATGGCAATGATTTTAAGTTGGGAGTTTTACTCCGAATGGTACCACATGCATGCCGAGTCGAGTCTCATTAGAGTTGCATTATGTTGGTTTGTTGTATGTGTATCAGTGGTATTGATTTTGAGTATGTATATGAGTTGTGTTGATATTGGGTGACTAATGAGTTAAATTACTTAACATAACATGATAATTTATAATGTTTGTTATATCGATTTGGGAACTCACCCTTACAACTATTTTTCAGGTAACGAGCAATGAGTTGATAGAAGCTTATGCTTGGAGTCTAGTGTAGTCTACGTAGTGGGTCGTGCTCTGATAGATGTAACATCGGGACGGGATGTTTTAATTGTTTATTGTTGGTTGTTGAACCTTTTTACCTGTAAAACGTTATATGTTTTGAATAATTGGTTGATTTCTATCCGCTGCGAATTATGCAAGAAAATGTTATTTTGATTAAATAAAGAGCATGACAGTTATTATGGTGTGAAGTAGTTGTGTGACACCCTTGGTGCATTATTACTCTGATATATATATTTGTTGTTTTTATTAAATATTTGGGGTATTTTAGAAGGGTGTTACACAAGAAACCCTGAAATGTCTCCAGCTGGACCGTCAAAGGAAATCAGTCAACACGAATAATCAGAATAAAACTCCAGGGGGTATCCCACAAATAAAGTGGGAAACCACGCGAGTGTCTCTGCGAAAGCCATGTGAGCCCTCACAAAACTCGACAAAGGGTTAGAGTAGTAGGATGAAATCAAGAGAAAACAATGCCATGGAAACACAAGACAGGTTAGAATAAACAAAATAGGGTAACCCAGAGTTGCCCCTAAATCAAAATGTAACCACATGAATAATTCCATCAAAATTCACAAAAGGCTCACAAAAAGGTATCAAATTCACCCATAATACCTCATACATTTAGAGCATTCAAATAAAAGGCATAAAGATGATGGATATAGGGCAAACCTGATTGGAGAGCTTGATTGAGTTGCGCCCGTGAGGTTTTACAAGTTGAGTTCCTTTCAGGGTTTGGAGGTTGCTCTGAACTCTGTTGGCTTTTCTCTCACTATCTTTTCCTCAGGGTTTTGCTTCTCTTCCTTCTTTCTCCAGTGAATCTCCTAGTGTAACTCCAAGTGTAACTCCAAGTGTGTTTTCCTCTACTGAAACTTCAGTATTTATAGACTGATTTTCGTGGGTAATGGGCTCAAATGAGGGAGACCCAAGTCCAAAATAATTTGTTATATTTTATTTATTTATTTTATTTATTTATTTAATTAATTAATTAATTAATTAATTAATTAAATTTTTTTTTTTTTTTTTTTTTTTTTTTCGTTTTTTCGTTTTTTTCGTTTTTTTTTTCGTTTTTTTTTTTATAGGAAAAATGAAGGGTAAATTTTGGGGTATTACAGCTGCCCCTATTCAATCAACTGGAGACCCGGAAAGAAGATGGCAGTTGCTTTCGTACTTTCGAGGTATCAAGGGATTGAATACAATAAAAGCCCAAAAATTTGCACTGAAGTGAAGTGAAGTAACAATGTCTGTCAGAATCAGCAAAGAGGTGGTCTTGAAAGAAGAATTCGTCTGGTACGGTGAGAGTCAGTTTGAATATCGAAAAAGAATGTTAAACTGGATACCAAAATAAATGGTAACACAGAAATAACCATGGCTTGAATGCCGCTCATCAGTCTGAATACTGGAAAGGATTTCGATCTGAACATCGGAAAATGGGCCTGAATGCCACAAGTTGCATCGACCTGAACGTCGGAACCTTCTTCGATCTGAACATCGGAAAATTGGCCTGAATGCCACTTCGATCTGAATATCGGAAAATTGGCCTGAATGCCACTTCGATATGAATACCGGAAAACTGGCCTGAATGCCACAAGTTGCATCGACCTGAACGTCGGAAACTTCTTCGATCTGAACATCGGAACACTGGCCTGAATGCCACTTCGGTCTGGATACCGGAAAACTGGCCTGAATGCCACTTCGGTCTGGATACCGGGAAAACTGGCCTGAATGCCACAAGTTGCATCGACCTGAACGTCGGAAACTTCTTCGATCTGAACATCGGAACACTGGCCTGAATGCCACTTCGGTCTGGATACCGGAAAACTGGCCTGAATGCCACTTCGGTCTGGATACCGGAAAACTTCATGCCTGTCAGCATTGGCAGAAATAGGGAATGATAATAGAGGCGGCGCATGGGCCAATGACACTTGCTGGGGATAACAAAGGTAAGTCATGAACAATCTTCAGTCTGAGTACTGGAAACAACTTCTAGCTTATCACTTGGGATACCGAGAATGTTTTATGCTTACATGCGTATGTTTGAATTTTTCAATGGCGTAATGCTCCATGAAAATGGAAATGCTACGCGATTTGGAAGGATGCAATGCAATATGATTCTACATGCAGGGATGCGAAATGCTGGGTAGAATGCCAAGCTGAGGCAAGGGATCTGCTGGAGAAATGATCACCATCTTCTGGACCCTGGCAAGGCTGTTGGAGATGCACAGCGCAAAGAACTCTGTGGGGAGATGACTAGCCATGCGGTGTTCTGGCCATACCGAGACTCTGATCGGGGAAAGAATGGCATTGGAAGCCTGCTGCTGAGGAAAGCTACAATGGTTCTGGCAACCACGATTTGCGAGAGATGACTCAGCAGGGGGAGCAAACACTGATACGGTACCGAGGTTCTGCTTCAAGGAAAGAAACCATGGATCTGGCATTGGGATTATCGATTTGGCATCGAACTCTAAGGAGCAGCCACTTCTGCTGGGAAGATACAGTCTGGCATTGTCAACTCCGCTGGGGATATATAGTCTGACACTGTCAATTCTACTGGGGAGTGTATGTCTTGAAACAACCGCTTGGGGAAGTACGGTGGTGAGAAACTGCTGGGGATTGAAGAATCCAACACTCTGATCAGCTCTGCAGGGTCAAGACACTGAATTCGTCTGTTGGCGACTTCACTGGGGAAGATATTCACGACCATCTGCAGGAGATTTTAAGGAAATGCCCCGAGGGTATCTGTTCTGAATAGACGATCCAAAGCACTTAAAATTTACAGCAATTTTAAATGTTTATTAAGCCTGTACCTGTAAAGCCCTTATGTGTCATGATGCAATGTTTATCAAAAATTCGAACGTCATTTTTGCAAACAAAACAGTAAAATGAAAATGAAAACAGAGATATACTGAATAACATGATTTTATTGATTGAATGGCCTCTGAATAGGCATTTACATTAGGAAGCAATCCCTGGAAAGAGGTAATCGCACAATAGATAAAAACAGAAATTAATCTAATGGCAATGTGAAATGGATTTCTATTGGGTTCCAATTCTGCTATGACTTGCTCGTCTTCAAGATCCTCCAGATAATCAGCCTTCTGAAAGAGTGATTGGACTGTTTCCTATCCTTCAAAAATTTCTAGTCATTGGCACGAGATGAGATTTAGAACTACTCAGAACGCAGTCATTCGCTTAATCCCTAACTTTTGCCTGGATCGCCCTTTTCGGGTTTTCAATCCACCGAGATACCCATTTTTGCCTAAGTTGCCTTTTCAGGTTTTCAACTTACCGGGTGTACGATCTTTTCATTTTTAATCCCTAATTTTTGCCCGAACCTTTTCATTTTCTTGGTTCGTCGGGATGCCCATTTTTGCCTGGACTACTCTTTTTACTGTCCAGCGGGTCTATTTTATGCGAAGTATTTTTTAACTGCGTCTGAGTTCACAGGGGAAGTGAAGTTTTCACCCTCCATAGTTGCAAGCATTAAAGCCCCACCATCAAAAACCTTGGTGACAATATACGGTCCATCATAGTTATGAGTCCACTTGCCCCTGTGATCTGTCTGAGGAGGAAGGATCCTTTTCAAAACTAGATCTCCAACTTGGAAACAACGAGGACGCACTTTCTGATCAAAGGCTCTCTTCATCCGACTCTGATACAACTGCCCACGACAAATGGCTGTCATTCGCTTCTCTTCGATAAGACTCAACTCATTGAACCTTGTCCGAATCCATTCAGCTTCGTCTAGCTTGATATCCAACAAGACTCTTAGAGAAGGGATCTCCACTTCAGCAGGTAGGACTGCTTTCATACCATACACAAGGGAGTAGGGGGTTGCCCCGGTCGATGTACGTACTGAAGTACGGTACCCATGCAAGGCGAAAGGTAGCATCTCATGCCAATCTCTGTACGTGACGACCATCTTCTGCACAATCTTCTTTATGTTCTTATTTGCCGCCTCAACAGCGCCGTTCATCTTAGGGCGGTAAGGGGAAGAATTGTGATGCTGAATGTTGAAGTTCTGACACAACTCCTTCATCATTTTGTTGTTGAGATTAGAACCATTATCAGTAATGATTCTTTCGGGAATCCCATAGCGACAAATGATTTCTTTCTTGATGAAACGGGCAACCACATGTCTGGTGACATTCGCGAACGACGCTGCCTCGACCCACTTGGTGAAATAGTCGATGGCAACAAGGATGAAGCGATGCCCATTGGAAGCAGTCGGATCAATCTTTCCAATCATGTCAATGCCCCACATGGCAAACGGCCACGGCGAAGACATCACATTCAGAGGATTCGGCGGTACATGCACCTTATCAGCATAAATCTGGCACTTATGACACTTCCGAGCATACTTGAAACAATCTGATTCCATGGTCATCCAATAATAACCCGCTCTCAACAATTTCTTAGCCATTGCATGTCCGTCGGCATGAGTACCGAAGGAACCTTCATGAACTTCCTGCATTAACATGTCCGCCTCGTGTCTGTCCACGCATCTGAGAAAAACCATGTCGAAGTTCCTCTTATACAGCACATCGTCTTTGTTCAAGAAGAAACTGCCTGCCAATCTTCTCAAAGTCTTTCTGTCATTGTTGGATGCCCCTGCAGGGTACTCTTGATTCTTCAGAAAGCACTTGATATCGTGATACCAGGGCTTGTCATCGACTACCAGTTCAGCAGCAAACACATACGCGGCCCTGTCAAGGCGCATCACATCGATCCTGGGAGCATGGTTCCAACGAATTACCTTGATCATGGAGGATAGAGTAGCAAGTGCGTCTGCCATCTGGTTCTCATCACGAGGTATATGATACAATTTTACCGTTGTGAAGAAAGTCAAAAGTCTTCTCGTGTAATCTCTGTAAGGGACCAGAGTGGGCTGGAGAGTATTCCAATCACCATTCACTTGATTGATCACTAGAGCTGAATCTCCGAAGATGTCCAGAGTCTTGATTCTCAGATCAATGGCTTGCTCAATACCCAAGATACAGGCCTCGTACTCAGCTTCATTATTTGTGCACTCAAAAGTCAAACGAGCGGTGAAAGGCATGTGGGCACCCTTCGGAGTAGTAATGACAGCGCCAATTCCACTACCTCTAGCATTGACAGCCCCATCAAACAACAAAGTCCACTTTTCGTTTGGATCAGGTCCCTCCTCAACAACTGGCTCTTCACAGTCTTTCATCTTGAGGAACATGATGTCTTCATCAGGGAATTCAAACTTCATTGGCTCATAATCATCAATCGGTTGCTCGGCAAGGTAGTCTGACAGAATACTCCCTTTGATGGCCTTCTGTGACGTGTACTGAATATCATACTCTGTTAAAATCATTTGCCAACGAGCGACCCTTCCGGTGAGAGCTGGCTTCTCGAATATGTATTTCACTGGATCCATCTTAGAAATCAACAAGGTAGTATGGTTCAACATATACTGTCTCAGTCGGCGAGCAGCCCAGGCCAAAGCACAGCAAGTTTTCTCAGGCTGCGAATATTTGATTTCACAGTCGGTAAACTTTTTGCTAAGGTAGTATATGGCATGCTCTTTTCGACCAGACTCGTCATGCTGTCCCAATACACACCCCATAGAGTTCTCGGTCACTGATAAGTACATTATCAGAGGTCTCCCAGGAACTGGAGGTATAAGGATCGGAGGTTTCTGTAGATACTCTTTTATCTTCTCGAAAGCCCTTTGACAATCTTCATTCCACCTGATAGCCTGATCCTTCCTCAGCAATTTGAAAATTGGCTCACACGTGGTTGTTAGGTGAGAGATGAACCTTGCAATGTAGTTCAACCTCCCTAAGAAACTACGGACTTGCTTCTCTGTTCCTGGCTCAGACATTTCCTGTATTGCTTTTACTTTGTCAGGATCCACCTCAATCCCTTTTCCGCTAACAATAAAACCCAGCAATTTTCCCGATCTCACCCCGAAAGTGCACTTATTCGGATTAAGTCTCAGTTTGAATTTCCTCAAACGCTCAAACAGTTTCTGCAAATTCAACAAATGTTCTTCTTCTGTCTGAGATTTGGCAATCATATCGTCCACATAAACCTCGATTTCATGATGAATCATATCATGAAACAGAGTCACCATTGCTCGCTGATATGTTGCTCCGGCATTTTTCAGACCAAACGGCATCACCTTGTAGCAGAAGGTGCCCCATGGGGTTATGAAAGTTGTCTTTTCCATGTCTTCTGGTGCCATCTTGATTTGGTTATAGCCAGAAAAGCCATCCATGAAGGAGAATACCGAGAACTGAGCTGTATTATCCACCAAAACGTCGATGTGAGGTAATGGGAAATCATCTTTAGGGCTAGCTCTGTTCAGATCCCGGTAGTCGACACACATCCGTACCTTTCCGTCCTTCTTAGGTACTGGGACGATGTTTGCAACCCATGGCGGATAATTGGTGACTGCTAGAAACCCTGCATCCAACTGCTTTTGCACTTCTTCCTTTATCTTGACAGCCATCTCTGGTCTTGTTCTTCTGAGCTTCTGCTTGACCGGAGGACAACCTTCTTTGAGAGGCAAGCGGTGCACCACGATGTCTGTGTCCAGCCCAGCCATGTCCTGATAAGACCAGGCGAAGATGTCAACGTATTCTTGCAGCAATTCAATCAGCCCTTTCTTCACATTGTCTTCTAAAGCAGCCCCTATCTTGATTTCTCTCTTGGCGTCCTCGGTGCCGAGATTAATCACTTCAACAGACTCTTGATGCGGTTGAATAACCCTTTCCTCTTGTTTTAATAACCTGGTAAGCTCTTCAGGGAGTTCACAGTCTTCATCACCCTCTTCTTCAGCTTGAAAGATTGGATTTTCGAAGTCGAAACGAGCCATAGCAGAACCGTTATCAATAGGATCCGGTGTTGTGCATCTGCATGAGTGATGGTATGTGCTTATGAGTGTGAACAAGAAGTGAAAACTAAACAAAACATTGCCATTTTTTTTATTTTGAAAAACTGCAAAAATAGAAAGACAGGGAACGAAATATTTGAATGCAAAAAGACGTCCTTTATTTATGATAAAAAATGCAAGTGTCACATAGGTGGGCCCTACAATGAGTCATTACGCCCTGGGCGGAACGTAAGACTTGGATATGCATGAATAAACAAAGAAAATTACTCTTCAAGAAGAGTGACTTGGATAATCTTCTCAGAAGACCAATTGTTGAGAACTTCACCCGGGATCCTCGGACGCACCCAGTTGTCAATGTCACAATCACTATCCCCATCTTCTTCGTCGACTGCAGAGACTTGACCATACTGAATGATGCCATCACTGGAGAAAGTGATCGGCCCCTGAAGTGTTGTAGAAGTCAAAGCTGGCTGATATCCAATCCCGAACTTATCTTCTTTCACTGGTAATTCCAACAGACGCCCCCAACCGGGAGCAACACCTGAATCTACCACGGCCCGTGCCTGCTTAAAGGATGAGATAGAGGCACCCGCTTTAACCTCTTCCACAGACTCTTGGACAGACAAATCTTCAACCTGGAGGATACCTTTGTCGAGCAAGGCCTGGATACCCTGTTGTAGCTTCAAACGACCTCCACTCTGAGTGGCACAATCCAAACAACCCTTCCCACAACCGGGGAAAACGTCGGCCTTCAGCAAGCATCCTTTGATACCCAACAATGGAGTCTTCAACTTCAACACATCCTTAATGGACTTGGCTTCTCCCTCTACCAAATTAACATTCGCACCACCATGCTGGGGCATGGGATTGTTGACGACATTCGGAGCTGGTGCAAGGTCGATGGCCTTTGAATCTATGAGATCCTGAACTACGTGCTTAAAAGCTTTGCAGTTCTCAATGTCATGGCCAGGTGCCCCAGAGTGGAAGCTACACCTAGCGTTGGCGTCGTAACCCACCAGAAGTCTACCAACAGGAGGAGCCAGAGTGCGCAATTGCACAAGCTGTAGTTGTTGAAGACTAGAAAGCATCTGAGCTTACGACATTGGAAGGGTGTCGAAACGCCGGTCCATCATCCTTTGCCTCTGTTGATAAGCGGGTCTGTTACCCGGTTGTTGCTGCTGTTGATACTGAGCTGGTTGACGTTGTGATTGTTGTTGTTGTAGTGGCGCTGCAGCTGGAATGGTCACAGCCGCAACATACGGTTGCTGATGATAATTCTGAAAGTTATTCCTCCGGTTATCCCTGTTCTGATAAGAAGATATGGCATTTGCATCCCCTTCTCTTCTCTTCTGTCCCTGAATGAACGGCTTCTTCACCCCTGATGAGGATCCACCTCCACTCTGGCTCTTATAGGTCTTTAGGTAATTCTCCACCCTTTCTCCAGTAGAGACCACATCAGCAAAGTTGGAAGCATTGCAACCTACCAGACGCTCCAGATAAGGTCCAGGCAGCGTATTCATGAACATGTTGGCCATTTCCTTTTCCAACATAGGAGGCTGAACACGGGAAGCTGTATCCCTCCAGCGTTGAGCGTATTCCCTGAAGCACTCATTGCTTTTAAGAGACAGATTCTGAAGTTGAGTTCTGTCCGGAGCCATGTCTGCATTATACTGGTACTGCTTCACGAAAGCCTCCGCCAAATCCCTCCAGCAACGGATGTGGGCTCTGTCCAGCCTCATATACCATTCCAAGGATGCCCCAGCCAGGCTGTCCTGGAAGAAGTACATAAGTAGCTTCTCGTCGTCAGAGTATGCAACCATTTTACGGAAATAGGCTTGCACGTGAGTTTTGGGGCAAGAGCTGCCATTGTATTTGTCAAATATCGGGACCTTGAATTTCGGTGGCACTCGCACACCTGGGACCAGCCCCAAGTCAACAACATCTACTCCCAGAAGATTCTGTCCTTCCACTGCTTTCAACCTCTCTTCCAATCTTTTAAACATGGGGTCCATGCCAAAGTCTTCCTGAAGCAAAGGGAACTGATCATCCTGACCATCCTGAATGGGTTGTTGATCTAGGTTGATACGCAGGATCGGGATACGCCCTGGTCCATTGGGACCATTAGCCTCTCCAGCTAGAGGATCAGCCAACGTCTCCGGTTGAGTAATAGGGGGATCCCTCTGTACCAACAATCTAAGCTTCTGCTGTCCTTGAGCCACCCCTTGAACCAAATTCATGAATTGATTCATGCGAATCTTCATCTCGGCGAGCTCTGCTTGTAGGCTCTCCATTGCTCTCTGTTGATTCCTTCGGGTACCGTATCGATGAATGCCTGAGTCAGCTATCCTGCTAGTGGGACACCAAACAAACTGAGAACACTGTGGCGGTACCTGTTATGCAAGACATGCGGATGACTATGCAAATGCAATGACATGCTTATCAATTCCAAAAGGTATTCTACCTCCTTGATTCCAGTCTCACATTTGATAAACAGCGTAAGAAGAAAACCCCGACTAGAATCAAGAAGAAGATTTAAACCCCCTTGAAAAGGATAAACATGTGTTAAATGATATGAATGCAAATGATGTGATGATGTGAATGCAATGCAGTGGTATGTCAATCAGGATTGCTATATCTGCTTGAACATCTGTCAGGTTGCACTGTCTGGAGAGAAATTAAGAGCACACCAAACAAAGGTCATGGGATGGATCATGTTATCCTTAATATCAACCATCCATTTTGGCGGATTATGGTTTACACCTTATCAACACCCGAGTTTCATTGATATTAAGGATACCTGATCGGATCAACCATGAATCAAGGGTTTGTTGCAAGTCACGAGCATGGAGTTTAGGTTAAGAACCACCCAAAAGGAGTGTACTAAGGTTTAGACCTGCCAAACATGTTCTACAAAAAGGTTCCCATAGTCATAATCCCATCTTTCGGATATTATTAGAGGAACGACTACTCGTATTCCGACAATATTCTCAAGAGAGACTCTTATGAGTGTAGTATCACGTAACAATCGTATCAAATCTTACATTTGAACGACTTTCGCACTACGTCCTACGAATAGGCCAAGATGGGTTAGGTAAACTAAGGTCCTTGGCTTCTTAGGTCTATATTGGAACAAATAATGTCTAACCACAACTTACTTATGTGACATTATTGATCTCAACATGACCTCCACCAAGTGAATGGGCTTGCAAGTCAACTTGCTAAGGAATACTCCACACAAGTTGACAGGACTATGCCATTCTCCTATCTTAAGTGCACTCGAGTTCGGGTATAGAACTCATCTCACAAAGATCACCAAGCAGCCAGCCAACAGAAACAGATACAACAATGATATGTACACAATGTAATAAGGTAAAGCAGGTAAATAAATAACTGTACAAAAGCATGAACACCCAATAAACAAACAAACTACAAAAGCTAGGAGGGACTCGCTTAGGGAAGATGGACCAGCAAGAGGTCAACTTCTTAAAGTCCCCAGCAGAGTCGCCAGCTGTCGCAACCTGAAAAATACAGTGTGCGAAAAAAACAACCGGCGAAAGAGAATGACAGAAGAGTCGCCACCGTGCGTTATTCATCCCAAAGGAGGGAAAGGAAACGCTCGAAGTAAACCTGAAAAAGGAAAGGACAAGACGGGGTCTCGCAACCAAATCTTGGGTTCGGGAGTCGGTTATGCGAAGGGAAGGTATTAGCACCCCTACGCATCTGTAGTACTCTACGGGATCCACTTTGGTAGTTTTCGTCTAAAGGGTGTGGGTTTATCTTGTGTTGTTTGCCAAAAAAAGGGTTAAATGAAAATGACTCGCGTGGATGTCGCATCCACTGCATACGTATCTCATCTGAATATGAGAATCAGAGTCTTCGTAGCTCGGCTGACCTATGGGTTGGGGGTAATTGTGCTCGCTAAGACATCGCATCTTATGCCTACGTATCTCATCTGGAATGAGAATCAGAGCAAGCCGTAGTTCGGCTAACTACGGGGTTATGGATTGGGTTTTGGACGAACGACGTTACTACGCAATCTATCGGATGCTCGACCTTTGGAGACTTACTCGCCTGTAGTAGAAGGAGTAAACGTGTTGCTTTGGGTTTTAGGGTTTGGGATGCTCGAGGGCAAAAAGGCAGTCCTTGACGAAGGAACCGCGCTACCTGCAGGGATACGAATACAAAACACAAAACATGTATCTCAAAGTAAAATGCCACCAAGGGGCTCAAACATTGCCTCCTATCGAGGTCTTCCAGCTAAGAAAGCGATAAAGTATGATAAAGGGAAAAAATTACCACACGGATAAAGATCCGAAGCTATAGCAGTTAAAGGGGCAAGAAACCCTGAAATGTCTCCAGCTGGACCGTCAAAGGAAATCAGTCAACACGAATAATCAGAATAAAACTCCAGGGGGTATCCCACAAATAAAGTGGGAAACCACGCGAGTGTCTCTGCGAAAGCCATGTGAGCCCTCACAAAACTCGACAAAGGGTTAGAGTAGTAGGATGAAATCAAGAGAAAACAATGCCATGAAAACACAAGACAGGTTAGAATAAACAAAATAGGGTAACCCAGAGTTGCCCCTAAATCAAAATGTAACCACATGAATAATTCCATCAAAATTCACAAAAGGCTCACAAAAAGGTATCAAATTCACCCATAATACCTCATACATTTAGAGCATTCAAATAAAAGGCATAAAGATGATGGATATAGGGCAAACCTGATTGGAGAGCTTGATTGAGTTGCGCCCGTGAGGTTTTACAAGTTGAGTTCCTTTCAGGGTTTGGAGGTTGCTCTGAACTCTGTTGGCTTTTCTCTCACTATCTTTTCCTTAGGGTTTTGCTTCTCTTCCTTCTTTCTCCAGTGAATCTCCCAGTGTAACTCCAAGTGTAACTCCAAGTGTGTTTTCCTCTACTGAAACTTCAGTATTTATAGACTGATTTTCGTGGGTAATGGGCTCAAATGAGGGAGACCCAAGTCCAAAATAATTTGTTATATTTTATTTATTTATTTTATTTATTTATTTAATTAATTAATTAAATTTTTTTTTTTTTTCGTTTTTTTTTTTTTTTTTTTTTAAGGAAAAATGAAGGGTAAATTTTGGGGTATTACATTACTGCAGATGAGGTTGCAAATAAAGTTGTTCATGTAGATAAAAATCTTGACATCCCAGCTGCCCCAAACACTCTTTCTATTGAGCAGCCACCTTCTCTCGAGCTGAAGCAACTTCCTGAAAATATGAAATATGCTTATTTAGAGATGAATGAAAAACTACCGGCTGTAATTTCTTCTAACCTTGATTTTGATCAAGAAAATAAGCTTTTGCAGGTTTTAAGGAAGCATAAAAAGGCATTTGGTTGGACATTGGCTGACATTCCATATCAGATCACCTTCACGTGTCCATTTGACACTTTTACTTTTAGAAGATTCTTTGATCCTGGAATAAGAGGCGAAGATACTAATAAAAAATTCATGTTCAATGGATATTACCCAAAGCTATTCTATGACATCCCCACTTTGGAAGAAGAAAATGTAAAATATATCTCTTTGGGAAAGACTGCTTATGTGATCACCTATCCTCCTTGACTACTCGGGTGTGTTCTTTCCTCTCTCTTCTCTCTCTTATTTTATGTTTGTTTCTTTCATTGAGGACAATGCATATTTTAAGTGTGGGGGAGGGAATACTTTATTTTCTTTGTTTTTGTTCTTTGTTTTGTTTTGTTTTTGTTTTCTTTAAAAAAAATGCATTTTTGTTGAAAGTTTTAGGCTATAGGTTACTTTGAGTCGAGTTTGTGGAGACTTGGGAAAAATTCACAAGATCGGTATTGTTTTAACACCGTAAGTCTCCTGCATATGGAAATTGATTCAAATTCTTATTATGTTTTAGCCTTAAATTCTCATTCTCTGACAGCTCTTGAGTAGTTTATTTTCGCAGTCAGCACCATCTCACACACACTCTACGCAGGGAAGCCGATGAATATAAGTGAGTGTTCCGAAAAAGAAAAAAAAAGAAAAGGGAATTCACCTTCTAAGTTTGGTGACCCTCACCCGGTCACTTAACCCAACGGTTGTGGAACTTTCAAAAAAAATTGAAAATAAGACTAGTTGTCAATTAGTTCAGCGGTTTCTGGTACTGAACTTGGTAGGGCAGATTAGGGTCTGATCCCCCGCAACTACAACTGAGTAAGTATATGGTTATGCCATGTAAGTACTAGAATCCCATGCAAAAAAGATCAGAGTCACTAACCGGTCGCCTTGCTATGGGTGTTTGGAGATAACGGGCTTAATGTGATTGCGCCTGAACGAAAAAGAGCAAAAAGAAGGATGAGTAAGTTAGGCTTTAACATAATAACATGATTCGAGTTGATTTGTGTATTCGGGAGGTTTATGACTGCACAATTGTGGATTAGTGTTCCTACGATATCCTTAATGTGCAAGAGTAGTACCTATCGATGCAAACTTAACCGAAGAAGACTTGTAGCCTAGGATGAGTAACTAATGATGTATTTGTATTTTCTTTATTTTATTTTAAATTTTGCTCGGAGTGCAAAAGTTCAAGTGTGGGGGAATTTGATCAGTGCATTTTGATGCACGTTCTTCTATATTTATACTTATGCATTTTCATGTTTTAGTTTGGTTATTTTTCACTTTTAATGTGTTATTATAAGTTATGTTATTTTTGCACTTATTTAATTTTCAGCATTAGCAGCTTTCGCGAGAAAAATCATATCTTGAGCTAGGAGTATCGGATTGAGACATGCTACCAGTTGATGGAAAGCTAAGAAAAAGATCTACAACTTTTGTTCAGAAGTCGAGAGTTGAATCAGAATGTAGCAGGGCCAGAAAAGTCGTTGAAGTTGCAGCATTAGTTTTATTTAAGTTTTGGGTCATTAGTTTTGGGCTTGGGTTATGTTTTAGATCCAGTTGGGTTGTAAACCAAATTCCTTGTTTTCCATATACCTAGCAACCGCATAACATTAGGATCATCATTATTCACGAAATACTTGAAAGTTTTGGCAAGAATTCTCATGAAGAACTAATCGATCCAAACAATTTGCTGTATTTGGGTTCCGATACCTTGAGATTTTAGTAATTCGTATTCAGGTTTTTTATTCCTTTCAATATTAATATATGTATTTTGTTTGCTTAATCCGATTTACATATGCTATATTGATTTAATCTGATTGATTGTGTGATCCTAACTATAGTCACGGTTTCGTTTGCTTAATTCGTTATCGAGTCCGTTTAATTCATGTTTGCTTAATTCATGAAACTTAATCCCGTTTGCTTAATTCGGATAATAGGAACATACAACTTATACTATCAATTACGCTTGTCAGTTGATAGTATAATCGAATAGGAATAGTTAATTTGCGGTTGGAATTATGATAGTCGATGATAGGCAAAGACTGAATCAGTAAATTGTTGCTACAGCGTATTTCAATAATCACTTATTTTAATCTATTTTTTAAAATTGAATCCTAAACCAACCAAAACCCCATTAATTGTTAGTATCATTGGTTAATTCATTCAAGAATCCTTGTGAGAACGATAATCCGAGTCAATTTGTCGCTAACTACGTTTTGTAAAAAATACTCGTTTTTGATCCGCGCGCGACAGCGGATCAAATTTGGCGCCGTTTCCGGGGACTCATTTTTTATTCTGAACAACTCATATTGCTGAACTAGAAAATTAGATTTAGCTTCTTGAACCTGTTGATTACCTTCATATGTAGCACACAGAGATTCAAAGATAATCTTTGCAGTAGACTTATCAATAATATTTATATACTCATAATGAGGTAAAGCATAAAAAAGAATGCCTCTCACTTTGTGATGCTTTTTATAAATATTTTTCTGATCAAGAATGAGAGATTTCTTTCAGAAACCACTCCAACACCATTGACATGAAAGTCAATTCCATCTTCCAAGACATCCCATAACTCATCAACCATGCCAATGATGTGAGTGTACATCTTGATTTTCCACCTTTCAAATTCAATGGAGTCAGCACTGAATCTTGGTAGTATAGCAATATAGTTGTTTTGACCAGATGTACTTTGATCATGGTTGTTATTACCATGAGGAGATCCTCAAACATGGCTAAATACTTTAGAACTATCAACCATGATGGAAATAGTATTTTTCTCAATATCTTTTATGTACCACAGTTAAATGTATAGTACAGACTATGCTCTGATGCCAACTGAAGGTGAGAAAAATAAACAAGAATGGGGGGATGAGTTATGTATGCCAAAAATTCGTTTCACTTTTGAACCAGCAAGTTCAGATTCTGAACAATGTTCATAGTCTGATATCAAAACTATTTACAACAGAGGAAATAAAATATTCAAAAGTAAATGCTAGCAACACACAAAGATTATCATGGTTCCTCTCCTTAACTAAGAGTAGTTCAGTCTCATTGCCACATCAAGGGCTTTTCACTCTAAGTAAATAAGTTACAAATTACTCAAGCACACTTGCAAGAGACTTCAATGCTCAATCAACCCAGAAAGAGACTTCTGCTCAAGCAACATTTCAAGATGCTTGTACTCAATCAATCTAGAAAGAGACTTCCTTTCTCAAGTACATATACAAGAGACTTCCTTACTCAAGCACGGAGGCAAGAGACTTCCTCTACTTTAAACAAATAATTTAGTATAAATGGTAACTACTACAATTAGATACACAATCAGAAGTATAGAAGTTGTACAACAGCCACAAAGGTTCTTAACCTCTTAATATTTTAAAGATAAACAAAGATAAGAAATCTTAAGATCTTAGGCAATAACAATTACAAATGAAAGCTCAGAGTTATGCTCATGATTATGTAATGTGTTGTTGCCTATCTCATTCAAATCTGCAACTTTTTTTTATAGAGGTAGAGAAAGAGTCATTGGAGAGCTTGGACATATGAGAAAACTTAGTGAAGAAGCATTCCAAAAGAGATGTTGGAGAGAGCATATGGTTTGAAGCATTGTCCACTAAATAAAGTGAACATTCACAATACCTTTCAACATACTAGGTATCTACCAAAAGGTAGAACATACTTAAGAGGTCACTCATCATACTTTGAGCCTTGAAAAACAAAACCCTAGTTGACTCTGTCCAGAAATCTGGTACTTTGATAAGACAAGTCTGCTTTAGTATAGTGTATAGATCAAATGTTCTTCAACCTTTGAGAATTTGAGTTATCATCAGAAGCCGAGTCATGAGACCAGAGTCCGAACCTTCAGAGGAAGATGCCTTCAGAGGCTAATGAATCACTTCAGAATCATCAGATTCTGATAAATCAAAATCAGACTAATATTGCTTCTCCATATATGCTTTCAATCAGGATTAATCTATGTTTGTGATCTTGCACACTTAAATATATATTAGCATACCCATTTGTTCTTTAAATACTTTGTTATCATCAAAATCTAAGATATATGAATAATTTTGTTCCAACATAAGACTCAATTAGTTGCAAAGGGATTCTTTCAATGAGAGGGCATAGACTTTGAAGGGGTATTTGCATCGGTTACTAGAGTTAAAACCATTAGACTAGTTATTGGTATTGCGAATAAAAATAATTGGTACATCTACCAAATGGATTTTAAATATGTGTTTTTGAATGGACTACTTGAAGAGGAAGTTTATGAAGAACAAACCCCTGGTTTTTTTGAGAGAAACCAAGAGTAAAAGTTCTATAAGTTGAAGAAAGTGTTGTATGTTTTGAAACAAGTTCCAAGAGCATGGAACAAAAGGATATATGGTTTGTTAAAGGAGTTTGGCTTCTGAAGTGTGTATCCGAACATGGTGTATATGTGAAGAAGGATACAATTGAAATGGGTATAATCCGTTGTCTATACCAGATGATTTGTTGATTATGGGAAGCGACAAAGAGCGCATTTCTAACTTCAAGAGTGAGCTTATGAAAGAGTTTGAGATGACCGACTTTGGTCTCATGGCATATTTCCTTGACATTGAGTTCCATAAGTCGAAAAAGGGTCTGCTCATGTACCAAAGAAGGTATGCGTTTGAGATTTTGAAAATTTTGAAATGGAGTATTGTAATGCTTCTATGACTCGAGCTGAACAGATGCTACAATTATCGAAGAATTAGGATGAATAGGAGGATGATTTGATCCTCGTGTTACTTGTGCAATACGTTGTCATATTTGGCATTTAGTGTCGGTATTGTTAGTAGATTTGTGGAAAGTCCAAAGGCGTCTCACTTGAAAGTAGTCAAGAGGATTCTAAGATATACCAAAGGATCTATTGGCTAGGGGATTCTTTTTCCCATTATGGACACGGGCAAAAAATGATGTTTGCTCGGTTTTACCGATTCTAATTGGTGTGGAGATAAATATGATAAAAAGTATACAACTTGATACATCTTTACATTCGGTGAAAGACCAATCTAATGGTGTTCGAAGAAGGAAATGGTAGTAACACTCTTTTCTTGTTAGACTGAGTATATTGTCGCTTCGTTGTGTGTGTGTCAAGTCGTTTGGTTAATGAACCTATGGAAGGAGTTGGGCATCGAAAAGGGTGATGTTGTAACGCTTATGGTTGATAACGTTTCCTCTATAAATCTTGCTAAGAATCCAATTGCACATGGGAGGAGCAAGCACATTGATATGATGTTTCACTAATTGAGAGAACTTGTTAGTGAAGAAAGATTAAGATTGAAATATTGTATAAAAGAAAAGCGGGTAGTTGATTTGTTGACTAAGGGACTCACAATTGAAATGTTCAAGAGATTGAAGAAGAGCTTGGGCATGAAAGACTTGGAGCACATGCATTAAGGTGGTGTGTTATGAAAAATTAGTAATTCAAATTTTATGACCGATTATTGCGATATGCTAACCGATTACAAGGTGTAGTAACTTTAGCTGTTGAAACAAGTGCATTTGGTTACTTTGTTTTGGTAACCGATTACCATTGAGTTTATTTTGTTTTGTAGAAACATCATTAACCAATTACAAGTTTTGTCTAATCGATTATAGGCAATTAATTTAAGTTAGTCACAATCCATTGTAATATATATATATATATATATATATATATATATATATATATATATATATATATTAAGATATCATTGTTAGTAATCCTAAATGAATGTGCATTTTCACCCTAGATTATATTCTCTAATTCTTCCTCTGTCTCCCTCTCCACATTCAATTATTCCATTTTTCGCCGATTGTATAGTTCGAAGTTCTAACAACACTTTGGCATCATGTTTATATATATATATATATATATATATATATATATATATATATATATATATATATATATATATATATATATATATATATATATATATATATATATATATATATATACACACTCATGTGAAAAATGATTGACTCTTGATAACCGGTTGTTTTTAGGTTCAACATGTGAAAAATAGATAGTTATTAGTCTTTTAACTTTAGATATTGTGAGCCATCCTACTTTTCAGCTGGAGGAGAAAGTATTTGAGCTGGAGTCTCTAGAGATAATCAGTCATACAAAATTTTTAAGGTTTGCTAGATATGAATGTAATGGCAGAGATAGTCATAAATAACTACTTATAACCATTAGTAATTAATTCTTAACTACTTCCTTAGTCTCATTTGTACTTTTTTTTTGTTTTCAAAATAATTATTTATTTATATTACTAATGCGGTATTTATTTTTGTTTTTCACTATTATAATCATATTCATTAACTTTCACTTGATTAATTATATTTATTTATTTTTGTTTTTCACTATTATAATCATATTCATTAACTTTCACTTGATTAATTATATTTAATAAGAGTATTCTAATAAATGATATTAGTTTTTTTCAATAAAACCAACACATTTAATTATTTTCTTAAAAACCACATATTAATCAAATAAAACATTTTTTATGAGACGGAGGAAGTATCTCTTAAAAGAATTGTAACTACTCCTCTAGTCACAATTATAAATTAGAATAATTATTTTTAAAGAATAAAAAAAAAGTTAATCAAGTATAATTAATTTTCCTGATTTCAGGTGGAATTAAAATAAAATTTATTATTATATTCTTAATTTTATTTAATAAATCAATTATCAATATTAAATCATTTTTAATTGAGTCAAGGATATAATAGTAATATAATTATTAATTAACTTAAAAATTAATGCCTTCTACTTATAATTGTAATTAAGATTTAATGTTATCTTTTTTTTCTTATAATATTGATATGAAGTAGTAGCTACTAAACAAATCATAACTAACTTATAAGATTTAATGTTATCTATATCCCGATATTTTAGAACAACTGCTTCCGACCAATATAAATCCTAATGGTTAATTTTATTATCATAAGTCTCTTTCCACTCTACATTCATAAATCTTTTCACTCAGTCACTACTTACTACTTTGAAGCTCAATTATTCTGTTTCTTCTTACACTATAACAATGGTTAGTTTTATTATAAAATTGTTTATCAATGAATGTCAACAATGATTAGTTTTATTATAAAATTGTTTACCAATGGTTGATTTTATTATAAAATTGTTTACCAATGAATGTCAACAATGATTAGTTTTATTATGAAATTGTTTACCAATGAATGTCATTAGGGAGAAAGATTTTTAAAAAGCGGGTTAATATATAAGCTTGCATGTTCTTATGGAAATTATTTATCTAGTAATTATTCACACATCTTTATTAAACACGTTACAACATGATTATGGAAATTATTTATCTAGTAATTATTCACACATCTTTATTAAACACGTTACAACATGATTAGGGAAATTATTTATCTAGTAATTATTCACACATCTTTATTAAACACGTTACAACACGATAAGGAGAAAGATTTTCGTCGGCACAAACCCAATTATAAAATATTAGGGCAAATACTCATAAACAACCTTCTGATGCGTTATTCATATTGTGTTAAGAGATTAATTAGTATGCACTGTCAGTGTAATAAGATTTACACTGTCGATTCATAATCATCACCCGTTTGCATTACTTTATAGGTTTTTAAAATAAAAGTCAAACTCATTTTAATATCCAATGTATAGAATTAACGGACGGTGTAAAATCTTTTTACACTGTCAGTGTATTTCAATTAATTCCTTGTTTTAAATCACATTTCATATAATATTTTATAAAGAAATTTAAATTCAATGTATCCTATGCTTTTAAGACTACAAGTAAAATATTAACGGTAAGATCTTATAGTTATACATATCCAATTTTGTATGATATTTTGTAAGCATGATCATTAAAAAAATGAAGTTGATTTTGTATAAATTTAAGTTTTCTCTTTAATTAATTAGAAATAGTTTAATGTGGTGCAGTTGGTTGTCTGGGGTCCACCTTCTAAACATCAAGTTGCATTAGATGTTGATGGAAGTTCTTATGGAAATCCTGGTAGGGCGGGTTATGGAGGTCTAATAAGAGATCACACGGGATTGTGGCTCTTAGGGTTTAGTGGACATATTGATTTTGCTGACAGCCTAGAAGCTGAATTATTAGCCATATTGAATGGATTGATGGTAGCTTGGAATTCTGGTTATAGAGACGTGAGTTGTAGATCCGACTGTATGAAAGCATTATATTTGATTCAAGACTCAACATGTCTACCTCAGAAATATGCTTTTATAGTAAACACTATAAAAGAATATATTTCTAGAGACTGGACTATTTCATTTCGCCATACTTACAGAGAAGGTAACCAATGTGCAGATTTTATGGCAAAGTTGGGAGCAAATAGTATGGATTGTTTAGGAATTTTTACAGAGCCGCCTCATTGCTTGTATTCTTTACTTTTAAGTGATTCTATGAGAAATGTATATACAAGAGTATAATTATTATTTTGTAGATGATTTTTCTTAGAAAATTAGGATTTCTTCAAGAATAAATAGTTGTCTTATTTTGTAAGGCTTAAAAGATCTCATATTCTTTATGTAACACCATACATCAATTATATAGAACTTAATATACATCGTTTACATAACGTATAATCAGATGTTGTATTCTAGTATTTCCATCAATAAGGTTGTCTCATTGTAAAGTTTAAAATAAAATAACAAAATGCACATATGTGAACTACAACAAAAATTATTTTAAGCAATAATGATAAATATTGGTCTAAAAATATAAAATTTCATACATATATCTTTAAGAAACAGGTTTTAAGACACGACGTATGTGGTTGTTTTCTACTTCAATAGACCACGGTTTTTTCCACATATTGACAAAAATACTACTTAAAATATATGAATAGACCACAATTTTATGAGTCAGTTTATACCAGAAACATGATTTCCTACTTTAACGGAAGAATACTTTAAAAGAATTAGTCTACTGATCTAAAATTGATGGTATAGATTGTTTTACTGTGTTAAATGAATATTGATATCTTATTCATCTAATATAATTTTCAACTGATGTGAATGATTATAATATGAAACTATGTGCAATATATAGAGTAGGAAATATTCATTTGTTTAGGCCACTATTTTGTTCAAGCCACATATGTAGAACATGATATTTTCAAGTGTGTGATTGATTGTGACTTAAAGTTTCAATATCATTGCAATGAGTGTTATCCCTAAATTTGAAAATAAATCTACATTAAAAAGTGAGAAAATACATGATATATATATATATATATATATATATATATATATATATATATATATATATATATATTATATATATATATATATATATATATATATATAATATATATATATATATATGTATTCATGCATCATTTTCAAAATATTGAAACAAAGAATATACAAAGAATTTTCTCATCATCCTCAACCTTTTTCTATGCATACACACAATAATTACATATAATCACTTTTGTTTGGTGTCATATAAATAAAATATTGATGAGGTCCAATTTAGGTTTTTTGTCTTCAAATTGGGTTGAGATTTCTTTGGGGGTTTCATTGATAAAACCAGTTGGTGTTTTGTCTCCAAGATCACAGATGATTTTGGGGGTTTTAGCACATGTTTTTGCAATTTGTATTCATCCGAATGAAAGCTTTGAAGAAAGAGGTTTTTGGTAAAGAAGTAGAAGAACCGGAGGATCAAATTGAAAGATTTGGGACAAGATTTTGCACTTTGGATTCAACCGAGTGAAAGCTTTGAAAAAATTAGTAGCGTAACCGGAGGATCAATTGGATATTTTGGAACACTTGATCTAGATTAAGATCAAGGGAAAAGAAGAAGATATAATCAACATAAAATTTTGGATTTGGGGGTTTATATTTCTATTTCTCTCTTATACACAACATTTGAAAAGGTAAATTGAATATCTCGATTCCATTTGGAATTGGGGGAAGACATACCCATAATGAGGACAATTGGGCCGACCTACCCATAACTAACACACTTGATGAAATTCGATTTTGAACCCTAATTGTACTCTCTCTCTCTCTCCCTCTCTTTCTTTCTCTCACTCTCTTTACAATTTATGAATTTAATTAGTGTGTAATTTCATACACTAATACTTCTGTTTATGTTGAAATATTTCAATTTTTTTTTGTAAAATATTCGCAATCTATAAAATTGCAATTGGTTTTCACATCAATAACACAAAGGAAAAATTAGTTTGATGTTCATTGCACACCATGTGTTCTATAAATTGTCTTAGTCAATTTATGTTTCTTAATTTCATTGAAAATTGATTACAAAGTGTAAAATTGTTTAAACTTTATTTTGAAAAACACATTGATTTTCTTTCTCATCATTATTATACGTTTATTTCATTTCTTTATGGTTTAATACTGTCATACCCCAAAATTCGCCATGCCCTTCACATTGATCATATAGGTCACTAACCCTAAACATTTGCATATCATTTTCATCCATACATTTCATTTGAATAAGCATGGTTCAACAAGAGGCGACGCGTGACTTGAATTCGTGTGTCTCTGATGCATGAGTGGTTCAATTTTTCATTCATTCAACCATGGTTCAGTCCGACTACAAGTAGTGTCAGTTGGATTCATTAGTTCATTGCATGCTATCATTACAGTCAGCATTATGTCATAATATCTTTTCGAGTTGATTTTAGCTTCAAATTAATTTTTACTTCAAATTAATCTTTGAAGTTTAAATTGAGTTCTTGAGGTTGAATTTGATCTTGAAATTTTAATTTTGATTTTTAATGTAAAATTGATTGGTGAAGTTAGAATTAATATGTGAGTCTTGATTTAATTTTAGAAGTTATTACGTCATTTTAAAATCAAGATTTTGATTTTGATTTTAATATTAGAATCTTAATCATTTTTAGAATTTCCTTCTTGGGCCATTATTGCTAATTTGGAAGGCCTTTTTGTTAAGCCCGTTTAATCTTTTTTCTAAATCCAATTCTAACCAAAAATCCATCTTTATCCATAGTTCCCATTATCCAAATCATATCCATACTCATGTACATATCCACATGTAAAATCCAATCCACATTCATAACCCATTTTTTTATCCATTTAAAAAAACCATTATCCAAATTAATCCATTCATCATATCCATCACCCAATTACCACAAAGCCCATTCCATTATCCATTTTTCCATGTACATAGTCAAATAATAAAGAATAAGACCAATGGAAAAAGTTGCATAAGTTGTAAAGAGAAAACAACATAGCAGTAAAACACAGCATGAAATACGAGATTGCCGAATGAAATGCAGAAACGCAACAGTTAATCAAAATGCATAAGCCAAATCATCCAATTCCAAATGTGAATTCTATATAAAGGCTCACGAGCTAACCGTTTGGGGGGCTTCTTTTCTTCCCTCCTCTTCTTCTTTCGATTCCCTCTCAAAAACTTTCAAAACCTCTCTCCCGGATTTCACATTCTTTTCCAACTCCTTCGCCTTCTTCAACCTCCACCGAACCAATATCTAATAAAAACTTTCCTCCACGTTCTTCTTCATCACTCTCACATGCAGAGAGCATAACCAACATCGCCGCACCACCGCCACGATCCAACTCACGAGGAACTCCATCATGATCCTGCACCATAACACGTAGCAATCATCCACGCTGAGTCTCATCAAGGCGAATTCAATCAAATCAACAACAAGCACTACAACAGAAGAAAATTCAAAGAAAAGGAAAAGGAAACATGAAGTTGGAGGAGGAGAAGTTCTCGCTTACTTGGGAATAGTCTTGTGAATTCTTGAATCTTCTTCCTCGCATCTTCAACCAAGGATCATCTTCATGGATTCTTCCTTTGTCCGTCAAAGCTCCATAGCTAAAGGTAGCATCGTTCGCCACCGTTGGGAGGTCGCCGTGCCATTCAGCTTCAACGTAGTTGATAATCCAAGGAGAGTGAGGCGTCAAAACGAATGAGGCACTAGAACCAGGATTCAGAGGATATACGGAGAAGATAAAAGAAGAAACCACTTAAATCTAACTTGAGACCACCGTTCGCCGCCGCCGTCTCCATCGGCAGCTCATGCGGTATGCCTTCCATCCTCCGTTATTTCATGTCGAATCGCTTGTAATCATGTAGAGTATCGATTCAGGGACCAAAACCATCTTGTTTAGGGTTTAGACGTTTCGATTCTGTTGTTTAACTGTTGAATGGTTAGTTTAGGTTATTTCAATCTCCGGCTTGATTTGGCTTCATGAGTTGGGGTCGGAATGAGTGATGAATGCGTTTGTTTGTCTTGGTTCAAGGCGTTTGGGTTGGCATGTTGGATTCCAAGATTGGATATACACACCACCGCCAGAAGCGACTCCGATTCGGTGGGATAGGCTTTCCGGCGGAACCTTTTTTGGGAAGGATAGAGGAGGGAGAGATTGAGATGAGTAGGCTGGTGCGTGTGGTTGTTCAAAGCCTAGCCACCGTACGCGACGAAGTCCGACGCGACGAAGTAGGAAACCCCCGAGTTGCATTTCGAACATGTAAAGTGATGAGTGCGTGCTTCCTTTGCTCTTTTCATGTTTTGAGTTTGGACCTTAAGCCTGTGGATTTCACTCCACGTCACATGTTGATCTGCACACCGCGAATGGGCCTTAGTGACCCCAATGGAATTACAATCCTGGTCTGCATGGCTTGCATACTCCACTTCACTAGTTCACCCCTCCTGTGTGGGCTTGGGAATTGATTTTAGGCCCATTTCTGTTTTGTTAATTAATTGGATATTAGAACTTTAATTTGGTCAATTCGATTTTATCTTGTCAATTAGATTAATCGTGTGATAGCTAGAATAATAGTGTTTCTAATTGTTGTTTGTTAATTCGGATAGTGATTTTTAATCATAGAATTGATTTGATAATTGATAGTTTACTGGTAGGATTAGTCTTGATAATTGTTGTAATTCTAGAATTAATTTTGATTCATTTATAGAAATATTTTGTTGATATTTTAGGATTTTATTTTGTTAATATTTTAGAATTTGTTAATTATTTTTAATTGTAGAAGTTTATTTGATAATTATTTTGAATTCTAGAATTTTCATTTAATGTTGATTTTAGAATTGATTTATATTTTAGAGTTGATAGTTGGATAATGGTTTTCTTGAATATTCTCTTTGATCTAATTTCTAACAATTAACTTCTAATGTTTAAATTCCACAATTAACAACTAACTTTTACTTTTCGCATTTATTTTCCACTCCTAACATTTTATTTTTGTCATTTACCTTATGCACTTTTCTTTTTATTTTTATATTCTTTTTGCTATATCATTGTATCATTCTCACTTCATCTAAAAATGACTAAAAATGACTAAAAATGGATAAGACTTTAAAAATAAAAAAGATAATAATTTCTCAAGCATGGAGAGAACTTTGGACAATGGACTTAGAGACTCATTAGGACCCTTGCAAAAGGCCTTAGACAGTCATTCAACCCTAACATGGAAGGAGCATTCAAGACTCAAGAAAACTTGTAATCTTTTACTCGCTTTCTAGTTTAGGACACAATTGCACACACACGGCTTTCTCTTGGGCTACCTGACAATGAGACCTTTTATTTCCTACACTCCCTTGTACTTTACATGTACCCCCCTCCCCATTTCGATGTATGCATTTACTCGCTTTCTTTTATTACTTTATAGTTACTCCTTAGTGTAACACCTCAAAATTTGCCCTCCTCTCCTTGGGGCTAGCTTAGCATATTGCATTTCATATTTAGGGCATTAGGCATTGCATATTGCATATCATGTGGAAATAACAAGTCATCCTCTAAGGTCTTGTCAGAGATGGAGAAGTTGTGTGGTTCAAGCCTGAGGGTCTTATTGAATTGATCACCAACCATCTGAGGGTTTGTGCTCCAATTGGGGTTTTCTTGGTTCTTCAAGGAGGTTGAGCATTATCTTGTTTAAAAGGTTATATCACTATCATCATGTTTATGTCATCTTCAAGGGCTTCATGATTCATGCTCAGGTTCCTCTGGATTAGGGTTTTGACCACTGGTCAACCCTAATCAATTGCATCCTTCCAGCCAGGGTTTTTCAAGGATAAGAGGTATTCTATTGAGATGGAGATCACATGAGTCTTGTATTGAGATTATATGAGCTAGGGCTTCATTTCCGAGCCATTTCCTCAAGTGGTGGAGGCTCAAGCTGATTAGAGCATTTCTAGATCATCTGTCAACGAGAAAGTCAACTGAAAGTCAACTGAGGGCTAGGAGGTGGAGAAATGGTTCGAGACACTTCATTCATGTCCAAAAGGGGTCTATTCATCATTACAAGCATATATCTTGAAGAATTTGAGTTCATGGCAAAAGTTTCCAAAAACGGAAAGTGACCTGTAATTTCAAGTTTCCAAAAATGGCAACTTTTTAGATCAAATTCAACTTGACTTTCCAACATCAAAGAAGCTTCAAATGAAGTTTTGTCCAACATGAAAGTTGAAGATCTTTCTCTCCCATTTCCAAAAAGTCTTATTTCATGAATTTCTGATGAATGGTTGAGGAGTTATGCTCAAATGATCACCAAGTGTGCTTGAAACTTCAAAATGCCATAACTTTTGTTTCAAAGCTCCAAATGAAGCCACTCTTTTTGCATATTACTTCTTTTGACCTATGCTTTCCAAATCCATCATTGCATTGCATGAAATTTCATCATATGATCATTTGCCCATGCATGCTCATTTTGGAGGGAAAATGGGAAATTTGAATTTGGTGCATCATATGAACAAAATACCATTGCCATTGTGTTCATTGGAAGATTTTGAGTGAGTTTACACCCCCACATGTACTGTTCACGTGTAGATTTGCCATGCACCTCACATTTTCCATTTTTGGTCATGCACCTCATTCTCACTAATTACAATTAACCATTGCTTAATTAATTTTTCAGAGTGATTAACATGGCATATAAATAGTAAATCATAACAGAATCTAGATCTCATTTTCCCTCCAAATTTTTCTCTCAATCCAAATTCAAAAATTCTTCACATAACAGTTGAATTTTATTGCATATTCTTGTTCCTTGATCATCATTTGGTAGAGATCAAGCATTGATTTGAAGAAATTGGTGAAGAATCAAGCAAATCCATACATGAACATGAACATGGAGCTTTGAGTTTCAGCAAAATCCAAGCCAATTGAAGCATCAAATCGTGTTCTAGACTTCATAGCAAGGTTGAGGAAGGAGAACTGGAGCTGCAAGAAGCTTGAATCTACTGTTTTGGTCACTGCAAGTTCAGGTTGGTCCAATTTCGAATCTCTTAATTCTTCAAACCATTGCAATGTTTAGGTAGATCTCATCATGGTGAGAATTCTGATGGTTATAGAATTGAATTTGGTTGAGTATTGATTGAGATATCTTGAATTAAAGTTTGAATGTACAAAATGTTTTTGTTCGATTTGGTTGATGCATGAAGTTTTAGCTGTTTTTGATATGAGATTCATGTTCCTTATGGAAGTAGCTTTCGATCCGTATAATTTTCATGAAAATATGGAAAAAAATTGGTTGGCATGCACTGTAGCGCCACCGTCTTCACGAAGAAGACGGTGGAAACCACCGCTTGCGCCACCGTCTGGTGAATCCTAGGGTTTGCTGTGTCATCCGCCATGCATGCATCTACGTGTGTCTTGTTGTCCATTTGTTTGGTTGTTGTTTCGTTGACCAATTCCACATGTACTTGGACTGATGATGTGGACGCCACTTCAATTAATGAAGTGATGCGTTTTGGTTCCATACTCCCTTCGATTCCTGGCCAATGCATTTTGGCATTTATTTGTTCTCATGCACTTCTATTTTTTATGCACGCAGTTCGATTCCCACTGGTTCCATTATTTCAAATTAAATCAGCCTTTTCTATTTCCCTCCAACTTAACATGTGATTTCTTCATTTATTTCAAATATTTTCTCCAACTTCCAAAAATCATAATAAATTGAAATTTAATCCAAATCACTTCCAATTTTTTGCTACATGTTCATATGGACGTATATTATTTTTTGGTTGTGATTTCATGATTTTATCATTTCTGGATTTTAATTGTGTTGGCTTCTTTGGACATGTATGCAAATGTGACATGCTTCATTCATTCTATTGTGAAATGCTCATACATTGGCCAATTGATTTAAAATTTTATATGCTAATTCTCAACATGTTGCATGATTTGTGAGACTTTGTTTGGCATTTTTAGCATTTTTCATATCTGTTTTAGGCATGTGATGTTTGGTGTGACAATGTATGTCACACAATTTGATGTTGATCTTATTCATTTTCATATCCATGTCAATTGAGCTTTTCTGTTTCCAATTTTTTGCATGATGCTGTTGTTTGACACGTGGTATGCTCATAAAAATTTTCATGATTGTTTGAGTCATTTCTATTTTAATATGGAATTTTGATTCTTGATGTTCAATTGTATGCTTTGAAATTGCCTTTGCCATATCTTGCTCATGAGATGACTTTGCTTGATGCTTTTGACTTGGTCCTTTTTAGGACATGTTCTTACTTGAATAAATATGCTTCATGTTGAATATTGGTTGCTGTTTTGATTTTTTGCTTTGTCTTTGACCCTAGCCTTGGTGCTAGTGGTTTGTACTCATCTTTTAGGTTTTGCATTTCAGGTTCAAGCTTATAGTCCTAATGGTTGATGTTGATCTCATGCCTTGAGATGCAAATTCTTTGTCCACTAACCTTTGTTGTGTGTAGGATCATTGGTGATGAACTCCCTTGAGTTGCATTTGATGGGCCTTGTGTATATATTGGTTGTAACACTGTTGTGTTTGTTGATTTGTCTGAATGTGAATATTGACTGGTTTGACTTTCTTACAGGTATGTTAGCCGATTTAACTCATTGCTTGAGTTGCTTTGCTTGTGGTTGGCATACCACCTAGGTAAACATTCTTGTACTCCATGTAGTCTGGAAGCCCTATCGTTTATGTTTGGCAGGCGTTTGGCTGAAGTCCTCCTTAAGAGGCAATGACTGTGTTTGTTTATATTTGTGCCATGTACTTCAAGTCCTCCTAAGTGAAGAGGCAATTGGCAGATAGAAGGGGCTAGTAGCCAATCCCCTGCTAATCGTTTGAGTCGTTCATTATGCTCGCACTACGTGCTGAGGCTCTTGAACCTAACCCAATATCCTTGTATATAGAGTCAGTCAAGTGGAGTAGAGTTCCCCATTTTGGACTCCCACGTTTTCATTGATTCAAGCTCACCCATGCCAGGGTTAAGAGCTGAGGTCTTACCCTCATTACCTTTTCATCTGCTCACCCTGACGGTCAATGTCAGTGGTTAAGAGCCCTCAGACACCCCTTCCATTGTTGGCTTGTTTGTCGAGGTTGATATGACCCCTTGACTAAAGCCCAGCCTTGTATGAGCCGTTTGTTTGCATATAGTGTGTGATATTTGTGCTTGTGCTTGTTTACTTGCTGTTTAGGCTAGCTTGCTTCCTGTGCGAGTTAGGTTCTATTTAGATACCTCAACATAGGACCATTGTGGATTGCATGACAACTATTAGGCTCGAGTCAGTCTCCCTTTTAGTTTGTTATTCCCCGGTCTCTGGTTAGGAGAAAGTTTCTCCCCTGTTAAGGGGAACTACGTCGCCCTGATCCTCATACCAGATGAGGTACGTAGGCAGGAGGTCGTGCGAGATCTCTCCGGGCACTTTCTTCTCTTTTTTGCGTGTGTTTGCTTGACAGCTTTCAGGTCCGAGTTCCCGACTCCCTTTTAGCTTGTTTCTTTTCAACCTTTTGTTTTTGGTGGGTGTTTGCTTGACAGCCAGCAGACTCGAGTTCCAGACTCCCTGTTAGCTTGTTTATCCAACCTTTGTGTTTCTTTTGACGACTCAGTGTCCGGTTAGCGTTTATTTGCTTGGAGTCGGATGTAAGACCAGCCATTGGCATTCCGTTTCCTCGTTTGTGTGTGTTTGGAGTCAGACATAAGCCCAGCCATTGGCAGTCTGTTTCCCGGTTTGCTCTTGTTCGGAGTTGGACGTAAGACCAACTATTGGCAGTCTGTTTCCGTTTGTGTTTTTCGTTTGACGTATCAGCGTCTCCTTTCAGTATTTTATTTCGGCGTGCGTTAGCCGAACTATGAGTGTTCTGATTCTTTCTCTGGATAGGGAAAGATACGTAGGCATAGGATGTGATATCCTATCGAGCACATTTCCCATTTCCCCGAACTACGTCGACTCTGATGTTTGTTTCTGACAAACTACGTAGGCCCAGGATGCGATATCCTGCCGAGTCCTCTTTCTCCGTTCTCCTCCCGCCTGTTTTATTATTCCAGTGTGCGTGCATTCTTTGAGCAGTTTTTATCAGCAACCTTATTCTATTCTTTTTGAGCGTGGATCCCGTCGAGTACGACGGACGTGAGGGGTGCTAATACCTTCCCCTTGCGTAACCGACTCCCGATCCTTGCACCTCTGGTCGTAAGACCATTCCTTTCCCTTTTTCAGGTTTACTTCAAGCGTTTTCTTTCCCTCCTTTGGGATAAATAACGCATGGTGGCGGCTTTGTGTCTTTTCCCGCCGGTTGTTTTTTTGCGGATGCGACAGCTGGCGACTCTGCTGGGGACTAAAGAAGTTGACCTCTTGCTGGTCCATCTTTCCTAAGCGAGTCAATCCTAGTGCTCTCTAGGATAGTTTTGGTTGCTTTTGCTGCTCTATTTATTGCATTTATGATTATTATACTTTGATTGTATATATTTGCATATATGTTTGCATGCATCATATTATCATTGTGCTGGATTTTGTACAGGTTTGGTTCCTCTGATTTGGGGTGGGTGTTCTGAGTGGGGCTAAAACCTAGGCCCGAGTATACACCTAGGATTAGTGTGGTCTCACGTTTCCTCACATGTTGTATCAGCATGTTGTTGCGACGTGACATACCACAAGTCGGATGAGGTTCTTCTGAGTGAGCTCTTCCGGGTGGAGTATTCCACTCTAGTTGAGTTGTCTCTTTAGAGCTGTTGACTTCGGTGACCGTTCTTTCCCGGATCTTTGGTTTAGACGATCTTATGAGAGCTGCAGTAGCACACCCGAAAGGGCAAACCCGTTGAGTATCTTGTCCGATTGTCGAGACCATTATCCTCCTTAGGATGACCTTATAGAATTCACCTATGAGGGGAGGGTTGATTCCTACGGATGCATGTTCTGATGGTGACTTCCTGATGGTGACTAATGGTTCAGTTATTGATCAGAGTCCTATTTATAAGTCGGATTTATGGATATTTATTTCTGAGACGCCGGAATGCTGTCCGCGGTATTTAACAGTGAGGATCCGTTTATTTCAGGATTCCCTGGGCTGGTTTAGAGGATCTGTTGGTTATCTGTTCAGAGGACTTTCTGGTGATGATGGTGATGTATTCTCCGGTTCCGTTTATTTCGGAACTCCCGAGTTGGATTTATGGTTGCTCAGTACCTCAGATGGTTGAGATTAATACAGAAACCGGAATCCAGTATAGTGGTTGTTCAGATGACTTGGAGGATGGCACAGTGCATTGCATTCATACATCAGCATCATTCACATTTTGCATTTATCTGCATCTAACTCATGTTTATCCATATGCAGGAGACATTCTTGATTGAGATCCTGGTTGAGAGACTTCTCTGTTTCAGATATGAGGACCGGCTTGAAAGATGATGTTGTCTATAGTTTCTTCGACCCAGAGATAGGCGTGTTGAGAGATATGATAACATTGATTACTCCTGACCATGTGGGGATGTTCCGTGAGACTTATGGTGGTCTTCTGAAGTTAGTTTTCAGGCTCACAGATACAGATAGGAGTGCCATCCATACTCTTCTCCAGTTCTATGACCCTGGTTTGAGATGTTTCGTCTTCCCGGATTACCTGTTGGGGCCTTTGATGGAGGACTATGCCAGCATCCTGGGTATGCAGATCAGAGATTAGATTCCATTCTATGTTACTAAGGGGGAACATGATGTTTCTGAGATTTCTCGTGCTCTTTATTTGAGCCCAGAGGTGACTAAGGGGGGTTTGAAGGAGAAGGGAAAGTTGCCCGGTTTTCATCTGAGTTTCTTGGAAGCTAAAGCCAAGGAGCATGCTACTTTGGGTGATTGGAAGGCTGTCTGTGCTTCGATTGCTGTGAGCATTTATGGAATCATCATGTTCCCTAATCAGAAGAGATTTGTAGACATTAATGCAATCCGGTTGTTTGCTCAGAGGAATCCTATTCCTACCTTGGTTGGGGATGTCTATTACTCGGTCCATAATCGGAACGAGAAGCGGCGTGGGGGATTGATCAGATGTTGTGCTCAGTTGTTGTATAAGTTGTTCATGGGATATTTGCCTTCCAAAGGTGCCTTTGTCTTTCTTGATCCTACTATCAAGTGGGCAACCAGGTTGATGGGTTTACGAGCCAAGGACATAGCCTGGACTCACAATGGTGTGGCTGGACGAGACTTCATTTGCAGTTGTGGGAGTTTTCCCAATGTGCCTCTCATAGGAGTTCAGGGTTGCATTAATTACAACCCGACGCTTCTTAGGAGACAAATGGGGTTTGCTATGGAGGTTCCTCCTCTCGAGCGTGAGATTCAGGAGTCTTTCTACTTCCCAGCTGAGGGTAATCTGACACGGTTGAGGCAAGTGTCAGGAGCATGGCGCAACATTCAGAGAAAGGGCAAGGTTCCTTTTGGTAGGGTTAATAATAGGTCTTTTCCTCTGTTTGATGATTGGCTCAGAAAGAGGATTGAGCTCACGCATCTACCATTTCTTGGGGGTGATCCTTGGTATCCGTTGATTGAGGGGCCATGTTCTTCTGTCAGCATTGAGGAATTCCTTGAGATGAAGAAAGCTAGAGATCAGCTACAAGCAGAGAAGACTGAGTTGGAGATGAGTGTTGCTAGAATTCAGATGGCTAATCAGGAAATCAAAGGGAAAATAGAAGACCAGGATAAGAGACATGCTCTGGAGGTGAAGCGTTTTGAGATGGACACCGCCTATTACCGCAAGATCAGCCAAGCTTTGGAGTCATCTACGAAGGAGCACGACATCACCAAGGAGAAGTTGGCTAGAGCTTTGAGAGTCATTGAAGATGAGAAGAGGAGGCAGATCCTTGTGAAGAATCAGAGGGAAGCCAGAGTCAGAGTCCTTATCACCGAGTGGGAAGCAAAGCTGAAGATTAAGGAAGAAGAGAACGTGAAGGTTATTGCTGAGAGAGATCACTATCTTGTTGAGAAGGATCATTATTTCTGTCAGATGAAGATTCACCAGAAGGAGGTGGGGAGATTGCAGCAGGAGAACACTGAGCTCAGGTTCGCCGTGAAGTTTACCAAGATGGTTGATGATGCAGAGCCTTCTGTAGGACCTTCTTCAGTGTAGACTGTTATTATCATGTGTTGGATTACCGTTAGGCCTGTTGACGGAATTCACTTGCTTGTATTTTCTTTCTGTTTCTGGAGAATTGTAATTTGATTTGTATCAGCCTGATGTATGACTTTTGCACGTATTGTGCACTTTTGGTATACAGTGGTTATTATCATTCGGTGATTGATCTTCAAGCTTTATTTGCTTTTTTATGCACACTCATATAGCACACACATGGTTGGGTGATATCTGTGCTAAATCATAATTCTCTGCTCTGAATGGCAAAACCAGATGATTGATGTCAAAATATTGCTGTCGGATTATTATCTGTCTCGATGAAACCAGGATCGAAAGACAGAGTGTTCCTCATATGGATAGAAATTGCATTCATGCATGAATCATAATGACTTGTCTTCTATTTTGCAGGTGTCGGTTTCTAATGTGCTTGATTGTTTCAGGAATCATTGCTCGTGCACGTAGAATCATTCCCTTGCACGTAGCCCGTCCACACAGATACCCTACCAGGCGCAACAAATCCAAGCTGATGGATCTACCCAACGTAGATATTCTCGAGTTGAAGGAGAAAATGAGTGAACTGATCAATGTTATGCAAGGGTTTGCTGTGGGGCAGAAGGCACTTGCTGATAAAGTGGAGAAGCTCGAGCGGGCTTCGGCTGCCAACTATGGTAATAATCAGGAGGGTGTGTCTAACAATGGCCTTGGTGGTTCCAGGGATGGGGGAGATCTCAAAAAGAAGGCTACTGCTGGTATAGTGATCAATAATGGTGGGGGTTTTGGTGTTGCCACAGGCGGTGGACCAGGTCCGGTGGGCAACAATCTGAAGGATAGTATGTTTCCTCCTTTCTTTGGGGCCCAGGAGGATAGAGAAGAAGACCAGTTCTCCGTGCTGAATGAACAGTTTGGGCAATATGGTGTTCAACCACCAAACAAAGAGATTCAGGTGCTAGCCGAGAAAATCAGGGCTCTAGAAAGCTATGCTACTCCGGGGGTTGTCAACATGTCAAACATGGGGCTGGTTGAGGGGATTGTGATCCCACAAAAGTTTAAAGCGCATGCGTTTGACAAGTACAATGGGAGTTCTTGCCCAGAAACTCATCTTCAGGCTTTTGTTTGAAAGATTTCTGCTTATACAATGGACCAGAAGCTTCAGATGTACTTCTTCCAGGACAGTCTGTCTGGTGGGTCTCTGGAATGGTATACCAAGCAAAGGTCATCTGATATCAAGAGCTGGCAGGATCTGGGGGATGCGTTCTTTAAACAATATCAATTCAATGCTGACATGGCTCCTAGCCGTACCCAATTGCAAGGTATGTCTCAGAAGCCTAACGAAGGGTTTAAAGAATACGCGCAGAGATGGAGGGAGTTGGCTGCCCGAGTCCAACCTCCGTTGGTAGATCGGGAAATGTCTGATCTGTTTATGGGTACCCTTCAGGGGACGTTTGCAGAAAGAATGGTGGGATGCCCTGTTACCAACTTTGCTGATATAGTGGTGGCCGGGGAAAGGATAGAAAGTTGGTTGAAGATGGGAAAGATACAGGGTAGTGCTTCATCGTCTGGATTGAAGAAGCCCTTCGGTAATGGCCAGCGAAAGAAGGAGGGTGATACAAGTGCTGTGTATACCCAGAGGGGACAAGGTAGGGATCGTTACTACCAGCACACTGCTGCGGTAACAATTCCTACTGATAATCATCATCAACAACAACAACAACAACCGCAACAACAACGACAGCCATTTCAACAGAGACCACAGAGGGTCGGGTATCAGGTGAGAGGGCGAATGACTGATTGTCAATTTGATAGGCCGCCTGTGACATATTCTTTCCTGTTGAAGAAATTGAAAGACTTGGGGTTGGTTCAGCTGAGGACGTTGGCTCCGTTGAGACCTGACCAGAGGCCTGCCAGTTTTGATGAGAACGCCAAATGTGAATTCCACTCTGGTGCCCCTGGATACAATGTGGAGAATTGTAAATCTTTTAAGCATGTTGTCCAGGACCTGGTGGATTCTAAGGCAATCAATTTTGCGCCATCTCCAAATGTTAATGCTAATCCCATGCCCGCACATGGTCAAATGGGGGTGAATGCAATTTCTGAGGATAGGAGGACGAGTGGGTTGATGAATGTGGACCAGTTGAAGACTCCATTGGCTGAGGTCAAGAGACAACTGTTGAAGAATGGGGTATTTCCGGGTTGCGATGATTATTGTGCTGTGTGCACCGTTGCTACCAATGGGTGTGTTTTATTGAGGGAGGTTGTCCAAAGAATGATGGATGAGGGAAGCCTGAGATTTGAGAAGGTTGATTTGGAGAGGGAGGATGTCTCCACCATAACCATATACTTTGATCCGATTGATTTGTCAGCGTCGGCAGATGCAGCTCCGGTTACCATCACGGTACCTGGGCCAATTCCTTATGATAATGATGATGCGGTGCAGTGGCAATATGGTGGGGAGGTTTATTGTAATGGGGAGAAGCTGGAGGATCAAACTGCAGGTGAAACCACCGTTTCAAAGGTGGATAATGTCGGACCTAGTGGTTTCACTCGCAGTGGAAGGTTGTTTGCACCGGATACTTTGAGGAGTGGGGAAGGAGAAAAAGAAAAGAAAGATAAGGCCGAGGCTTTAGTCAGGGCAAGAGGGAAGCAGGTGGTGAGCGGGGGTACTCCTGTAGTGACACCGGCGCCCGTGGGGTCGGAGAAAGAACTTGATGATGAAGCTGAAGAATTTTTGAGGATCATCAAGAAGTCAGAGTATAAGCTTGTGGACCATTTGTAGCAGACGTCGTCTAAGATTTCAATATTGTCATTGTTGTTAAGCTCTGAGGGGCATAGAGAGGCTTTGTTGAAAATACTGAAGAGAGCCTATGTTCCTCAGGAGATTACGATTAATCAGCTAGAGACAGTGGTGTCTAATGTCAATGCCAGCCATGGGCTGGGTTTCACTGATCTGGATTTGACTGTGGATGGGCGTAATCACAATAGGGCATTACACATTGCGATGAAGTGTAAAGGAGCGGTGCTGTCGCACATATTGGTGGATACCGGCTCGTCGCTCAATGTGTTGCCGAAGAAGGCCCTGGCGAAGCTGGATTGTGAAGGAGTAGTGCTGAGGCCTAATGATTTGGTGGTGAGAGCTTTTGATGGCTCAAAGCGGGTTGTGTTCGGGGAAGTGGAGCTCCCTGTGAAGATCGGGCCCGAGGTGTTTAAGTCCGTATTCTATGTCATGGATATTCAGCCGGCATACAGTTGCCTGTTGGGTCGCCCATGGATACATGCTGCTGGGGCAGTGACTTCGACTTTGCACCAGAAACTGAAGTACATCTGGGACGGGCAAGTCGTCATCGTTGGTGGGGAGGAAGATATCTTCGTCAGCCACCTATCATCGTTCAAGTATGTTGAAATGGACGGTGAAATATGGGAAACACCAAGTCAAGCATTTGAAACCGTCAAGGTGAAGAATGCCATTTTTGTCAAAGAAGAGAAGAAGTCGTCCATTTCTTCGTACAAGCAGGCCGCTGAGGTGGTGAAGAATGGAGAAGCCCTAGGTTGGGGGAAGATGATTGATATCTCCGCCAAAGAAGACCGGTTTGGGGTTGGTTATCAGCCGGGCCGAGGCTCGTCTGGGCAAGGCAGAGGACGTCGTCAACCATTCACGTCCACTAGTGCTGGAATGCTGGATCCAGATCGCATCTGTATGGTGGGTGAAGAGGTCGACAGTGACTGTGAGCTTGATCAATGGATAAAACCGTGCGTACCAGGGATGGAGATCCAGAACTGGAAGGCCGAAAAGATCATCGCTGTCACTCTACGTGAAGAGTAATATTTTCTGTTTTTCAATTCTGTCTACATGAAAGCCATACGTTTTGCCCGAAACGTAATGGTTCATTATAAGGGCCACCTCATGTGTTTCATTTTGCAAAATTTGCATCATCAATAAAAGGATGTTTTTTTCATTAAAAGCGGTGTTCCCTGTTTTCATTTATTTTTGCAGTTTAATAAAAATAAAAATAAAAATGGCAATGTTTGTTTTCATTTTCCTTCTTTTCATTTACTTCGCTCCGGTTCTAAAGCAATGCATGAATCAACATTCATGCAGATGTGATCATTCTCCGAATCTCATTGATAACAATCCTGTTACACCCTCATATGACTTCGACAATCCGATCTATCATGCCGAAGAGAAGGCGAAGAAGATTGTGAACTGCCGGAGGAATTAGCCAGGTTGTTGAAACAAGAGGAGAAGGTGATTCAGCCGCACGAGGAACAAGTTGAGATCGTGAATCTGGGTACCGAGGAGGTCAGGAAAGAAGTGAAAGTTGGGGCTGCTTTGGAGGCGAGTGCTAAGAGCAGAATGGTAGCGCTGTTGAAAGAGTATGTTGATATCTTCGCTTGGTCTTATCAGGATATGCCAGGGTTGGATACCGATATTGTTGTGCACAAGCTACCGTTGAGAGCAGTTTGTCCTCCAGTGAAGCAGAAGTTGCACAGAACTCGACCTGAGATGGCCATGAAAATTAAAGAGGAGGTACAGAAGCAGTTGGATGCTGGTTTCCTCGCTGTCACCAATTATCCGCCTTGGGTCGCGAACATTGTGCCGGTGCCGAAGAAAGATGGGAAGGTGAGGATGTGTGTGGACTACCAGGATTTGAACAGAGCTAGCCTGAAGGATGATTTCCCGTTACCTCACATTGACGTGTTGATAGACAATACAACTCAATTCTCGGTGTTTTCCTTCATGGATGGCTTTTTCTGGCTATAATCAAATCAAAATGTCGCCAGATGATATGGAGAAAACAACGTTCATCACACCGTGGGGCACTTTCTGCTATAAGGTGATGCCATTTGGTCTCAAGAATGCCGATGCTACCTATCAGAGGGCTATGGTGACTTTGTTTCATGATATGATTCATCATGAAATCGAATGCTATGTTGATGACATGATAGCAAAGTCCCAAACAGAAGAGGGGCATTTGGTAGATCTGGCCAAGTTGTTTGACCAGTTGAGACAATTCAGGATGAGGTTGAATCCGAATAAGTTCACTTTCGGAGTGCGGTCCGGTAAATTGCTGGGGTTTATTGTGAGCGAAAGAGGAATTGAGGTTGATCCTGCTAAAGTAAAAGCAATACAAGAAATGCCTGAACCGAGAACAGAAAAAGAGGTTCGTGGTTTCTTAGGTAGATTGAACTACATTTCACGGTTCATATCTCATCTAACAGCCACGTGTGAACCCATATTCAAGTTGTTGAGAAAAGATCAGACGGTCAGGTGGAATAATGATTGCCAAGCGGCATTTGAAAAGATAAAAGAATATTTACAGGAGCCTCCGATTTTGATGCCTCCTGTGGAGGGACGAACGTTAATTCTGTACTTTACAGTCCTCGAGGGGTCTATGGGGTGTGTATTGGGGCAGCATGACGAGTCTGGTCGAAAAGAGCATGCCATATACTACCTTAGCAAAAAGTTTACCGACTGTGAAACAAGATATTCACTGCTCAAGAAAACTTGTTGTGCTTTGGCATGGGATGCTCGCCGACTGAGACAGTATATGCTGGTTCATACCACTTTGTTGATTTCCAAGATGGATCCAATCAAGTATATTTTTGAGAAGCCAACATTGATCGGGCGGGTTGCGAGATGGCAAATGATTTTGACTGAATATGATATTCAGTATACCTCTCAGAAAGCAATCAAGGGGAGTGTATTGTCTGATTACCTCGCCCAGCAACCCATTGAGGATTATCAACCGATGAAGTTTGAATTCCCTGATGAGGACATCATGTTTCTCAAATCGAAAGATTGTGAGGAACCGATCCCGGAGGAGGGGCCTGACCCTGAATTCGAATGGATTATGATGTTTGATGGGGCCGTTAACGTGAATGGTATTGGAGTTGGTGCTGTTTTGGTTACGCCGAAAGGATCCCACATTCTTTTTGCTGCCCAGCTAACATTTGAGTGCACCAACAATGTGGCGGAATACGAAGCTTGCATCTTGGGGATTGAAGAGGCGATTGATTTGCGGATTAAAAACCTTGTTATATATGGAGATTCAGCTTTGGTCGTGAACCAGGTTAACGGGAAATGGTATACGCATCAATCTCATTTAATTCCATATCGGGATTATACGAGGAGATTGTTGACGTTTTTCACTAAGGTGGAATTACACCATGTGCCGAGAGAAGAGAATCCGTTGGCAGATGCTTTGGCTACTCTGGCTGCCTTGATTAAGTTGCAGTGGTGGAATCAGTTCCCTAGCGTTTAGGTGGGACGTCTGGATAGACCGACTTATGTGTTTGTTGTTGAGGCAGCGCCTGATGATGAGAAGTCGTGGTATTTTGATATCAAACGCTATCTGGAAACCCAAGAGTATCCTGAGGGAGCATCCAAGAAGGACCGAAAGACTCTGAGGAGGTTGTCCATGGTGTTCTATTTGAGTAAGGATGGGGTTTTGTACAAGAGGAATTTCGAATAGGTTTTGCTCAGATGTGTCAATGATAAAGAAGCAAGCCAATTGATGAAAGAGGTTCACGAGGGATCGTTTGGTACCCATGCCAGTGGAAATGCAATGGTGAAGAAGCTGTTAAGAGCTGGGTATTATTGGATGACGATGGAGGCCCAATGTTTCAACTTCGTGCAAAAATGTCATAAATGCCAGATTTATGCTGACAAGGTGCACGTGCCTCGTAATCCGTTGAGCTTAATGTCGTCTCCGTGGCCGTTTGCTATGTGGGGCATTGATATGATCGGAAAGATCGAGCCTACGGCTTCGAATGGGCACCGGTTCATATTAGTGGCTATCGATTACTTCACCAAGTGGGTGGAAGCAGCCTCTTATGCGAATGTGACGAAGCAGGTCGTGGCCCGATTCCTCAAGAGAGACACCATTTGCAGATATGGGGTTCCTGAGAGAATCATTACTGATAATGGTTCTAATCTTAATAACAAAATGATGGCAGAACTATGCCGGAAATTCAAGATTGAGCATCACAATTCTTCTCCTTATCGTCCGAAGATGAATGGGGCGGTTGAGGCAGCTAACAAGAATATTAAGAAGATTGTGCAGAAGATGGTCATAACCTATAAGGATTGGAACGAGATGTTGTCGTTTGCATTGCATGGGTATCGAACCTCGGTACGTACATCTATTGGGGCAACGCCTTTCTCGCTCGTGTATGGGATGGAAGCCGTGCTACCAGTTGAAGTTCAGATTCCGTCGTTACGGGTCCCGATGGACGTAAAATTGCAAGAGGCTGAATGGGTAAGGACTCGGTATGAGGAGTTAAGCCTGATTGAGGAAAAGAGGATGGCCGCCATTTGTCATGGGCAGTTGTACCAGCAGCGGATGAAGCGCGCTTTTGACCAGAAGGTACGACCTCGTGTGTATCACGTAGGAGATCTGGTGTTGAAAAGGATCCTTCCTCCTCATAACGATCGTCAGGGCAAATGGACACCCAATTATGAAGGTCCATTTGTGGTCAAGAAGGTTTTCTCTAGCGGAGCCTTGCTGTTGACGGCCATGGATGGTGAGGATTTTCCATCCCCTGTGAATGCGGACGCAGTTAAAAAATACTTTGTATAAAAGATCCGCTGGACGAAAAGAATAAAAGAGTCCAGGCAAAAAAGGGCATCCCGGCGAACCGAAAAAAAAAATTGAAAGGTTCGGGAAAAAATTAGGGATAAAAAGAAAAAACTATACACCCGACAAGTCGAAAACCCCACAAGGGCGGCTTGGGCAAAAAAGGGTATCCTGGTGGACTGAGAACCCGAAAGGGCGGTCCAGGCAAAAGAGGGATTGAAACGAACAACTGCGTCTACATGATCGTTTGTACTTTGGTTAAGACACCTGGAGGATCCCCGGCAGGGATCGGTCTGAAGCGTCTTGTTCAGAAGGCAGAAAGCAAGGAGAGTCTTGAGGACATATGGGGTGTAATCGAGTTGGAACTCGATGAGATCACGGTTTCTCATTGCCAGTAGGATAGATTTTTCCTTTTGTGCGCAATTACCTCTTTTCAGGAATTGCTTCCTTTTGTATTGCTCATTCACGAGCCACCTTTTTCAATCAATAAAATGCATTTTCAGTCAAATAATTTTGTTTTTGTTTTCATTACCGCTTTGATTGCAAAAACATCAGTTTATTTTGATAAAGAATCTTTGCATTTTGAGAACATATGGGTCCCTTCCAATGCATGTTCGTAAGATTGAAAACTTGAAATCTTATTCAGAAGGTTGAGTGACTCAGGTGTTGAAACCTTGGCACGCCTGGGGCACGTTTTTATCTAACGATCTTTTTTGCAGGTGCTGTTAGATATTTTCCCTCACTTGCAGGTTGTGATGTGAAGATTTTGACAAAAGATTCCCGTGGAGTCCGATCAGGGACAATGAGTTGAGGATGGTGAAAAGACGGCGAAAGACGTACGACAATCCTTGAGGATTAATCAAGAAGACTCTTCAAAGTCTGAAAAATGGAAAATTGACACTGTGGTTAGATGGTGAATACCCGAGTTCGACGAGTCGACAGGTGTTCCATGCCAGATATTTCATACCTCCCCAGCGGGTTCGAGATCGGTATTTCCTCGGCAGTCAGACCTGAAGGTTGTTGTTTCCCCTGGCAGGGTAGAGGTTGTTATTTCCCCAGTAAGTCAAAGATTGTTGTCTTCCCCGTAGAGTGCGTTGGTGGTTTCTTCCCTAGCGAGGTCCCCAAGCGGATCAAGTTTAGTGGAGGTCTTCCCTGGTGAGGGTTGTCCTTTCCCCAGCAGCAGTGCTATTCTCCAGCAGGGTGGAGGTTGGAATATTGTCGAGTTCCTCAGCAGAGTGCCTCGAGCTCCCCAGAAGAGTCCCTTGAGGGGGATATTTTTTATGCATTCATCATGTAGATAAGCATAGCATATTGCATGCCTAATTGCGTAGCATTTTCATGGTTATGGAGCATTACACTGAAAAAAATCATGCATCATCATTGCAAGCATAAGCTAGTCTCAAGCCGTGGTTACCGTTTGAGATTTGGTTTCGCCAATTGATGAAGATACTACTCAAGCCGTGGTTACCGTTTGAGAAGTGGTTTCGCTGGTTGGGAAATCGTCATGCATCAGCATTGCAAGCATCGGTTAAGTCTCGAGCCGTGGTTACCGTTTGAGATTTGGTTTCGCCGGATGTTGAAGATATTACTCTGAGGAGTTTAGCATCATGACGTTGGATCAACGCAACTCAAGCCGTGGTTACCGTTTGAGTTTGGTTTCGCCGGATGGTGAAGATGTTACTCTGAGGAGTTTAGCATCGTGTTGTTAAATCAAAAATATTCCCCAGTAGTGCGATACTGGAGGAGATTTCTGTCGTGCGAGATGGAAGTTAGAAGGTGTTACTCTGAGGAGTTTGGCATCATGATGTTGGAGCAACAATGTTCCCCATTAGTGCGATATTGGAGGAAGATTTTTCGTCGAGCGGAGATGGAAATGAAGATCAGAGAACGTTACGCGATCAGCGCGAAAATCGAAGAATGGAGAGAAGGAAGTGTCGCGGCATTTTCTAGAGAACGGGGTTCAAATGGAGATTGGAGTTGAAGATTATATCCGGGATGAGGTCCTCAGGATTGTCTTCTAATCATGTGTCCCCTTAGACTTTGGCGAGGCCAACAGAAGTCGTTATGGGTATCTTCGGAGGAAGAAATGCACATGATTACCTTCCTGTTGAGGAGGTGTACCCTCTGATATGTCGGCGTCGGAATGGTGTTTTGGTGTTATTTCCGGCGTTGCCAGCGGAATTATCACAAGAAAATGGAGAACGGGGTTCAAATGGAGAGAAGGAAGTGTTGGGCATTTTTTGGAGAACGGGGTTCAAATGGAGAGAAGGAAGTGTTGGACATTTTCTGGAGAATGGATTCAAATGGAGAAAGGGAGACACGGGGTGTTTTCTGGAGAACTGGGTTCACATTGACGATCGCGAGTTATTGTCAGGCGATTGGGGTTCGAATGGAGAGTGGGGTTCATTGTTTGGAAAACGGGAGTGATATGAAGTTGTGAAGATTCAAATGCGGTGATCCGGGATCATCCGTGCGAAAGAATATTTGTTCGGGGTTCAAGAAAAGCAAAAAAAAAAAAAAAGAGCAAAAAAAAAAATCAATCAAAAAGTTTCGGGGTTCAAGAAAAACAAGAAAAGAGAAGGAGGGGAAATCATATGTTGCAGGGTTCGAGAAAAGAAAAAAAAATTATAATAATCCCCAGCGGAGCGCAAATTGTTCGTCTGTTCTTGGTATTCAATCACTCTTCACCCTGATCATATGAAATCCGAGGTTGTTCATATCGACAGGTTCACAGTGGATTGAATAGGGGCAGCTGTAACACCTCAAAATTTGCCCTCCTCTCCTTGGGGCTAGCTTAGCATATTGCATTTCACATTTAGGGCATTAGGCATTGCATATTGCATATCATGTGGAAATAACAAGTCATCCTCTAAGGTCTTGTCAGAGATGGAGAAGTTGTATGGTTCAAGCCTGAGGGTCTTATTGAATTGATCACCAACCATATGAGGGTTTGTGCTCCAATTGGGGTTTTCTTGGTTCTTCAAGGAGGTTGAGCATTATCTTGTTTGCAAGGTTATATCACTATCATCATGTTTATGTCATCCTCAAGGGCTTCATGATTCATGCTCAGGTTCCTCTGGATTAGGGTTTTGACCACTGGTCAACCCTAATCAATTGCATTCTTCCAGCCAGGGTTTTTCAAGGAGAAGAGGTATTTTATTGAGATGGAGATCACATGAGTCTTGTATTGAGCTTATATGAGCTATGGCTTCATTTCTGAGCCATTTCCTCAAGTGGTAGAGGCTCAAGCTGATCAGAGCATTTCTAGATCATCTGTCAACCAGAAAGTCAACTGAAAGTCAACTGAGGGCTAAGAGGTGGAGAAATGGTTTGAGACACTTCATTCATGTCCAAAAGGGGCCTATTCATCATTACAAGTATATATCTTGAAGAATTTGAGGTCATGGCAAAAGTTTCCAAAAATGGAAAGTGACCTGTAATTTCAAGTTTCCAAAAATGGCAAGTTTTGGGATCAAGTTCAACTTGACTTTCCAACATCAAAGAAGCTTCAAATGAAAATTTGTCTAACATTAAAGTTGAATATCTTTCTCTCCCATTTCCAAAATGTCCTATTTCATGAATTTCTGATGAATGGTTGAGGAGTTATGCTCAAATGATCACCAAGTGTGCTTGAAACTTCAAAATGCCATAACTTTTGTTTCAAAGCTCCAAATGAAGCCACTCTTTTTGCATATTGCTTCTTTTGACCTATGCTTTCCAAATCCATCATTGCATTTCATGAAATTTCATCATATGATCATTTTCCCATGCATGCTCATTTTGGAGGGAAAATGGGAATTTGAATTTGGTGCATCATATGAACAAAATACCATTGCCATTGTGTTCATTGGAAGATTTTGAGTGAGTTTACACCCCCACATGTTACTGTTCACGTGTAGATTTGTGATGCACCTCACATTTTCCATTTTTGGTCATGCACCTTATTCTCACTAATTACAATTAATGATTGCTTAATTAATTTTTCAGAGTGATTAACATGGCATATAAATAGTAAATCATAACAGAATTTTCAGTTTACACAAGTTCTAGATCTAGATCTCATTTTCCCTCCAAATTTTTCTCTCAATCCAAATTCAAAAATTCTTCACATAACAGTTGAATTTTATTGCATATTCTTGTTCCTTGATCATCATTTGGTAGAGATCAAGCATTGATTTGAAGAAATTGGTGAAGAATCAAGCAAATCCATACATGAACATGAACATGGAGCTTTGAGTTTCAGCAAGATCCAAGCCAATTGAAGTATCAAATCGTGTTCTAGACTTCATAGCAAGGTTGAGGAAGGAGAACTGGAGCTGGAAGAAGCTTGAATCTACTGTTTTGGTCACTGCAAGTTCAGGTTGGTCCAATTTCGAATCTCTTAATTCTTCAAACCATTGCCATGTTTAGGTAGATCTCATCATGTTGAGAATTCTGATGGTTATAGAATTGAATTTGGTTGAGTATTGATTGAGATATCTTGAATTAAAGTTTGAATGTACAAAATGTTTTTGTTCGATTTGGTTGATGCATGAAGTTTTAGCTGTTTTTGATATGAGATCCATGTTCCTTATGGAAGTAGCTTTCGATCCGTATAATTTTCATGAAAATCTGGAAAAATTTTGGTTGGCATGCACTGTAGCGCCACCGTCTTCACGAAGAAGACGGTGGAAACCACCGCTTGTGCCACTGTCTGGTGAATCCTAGGGTTTGCTGTGTCATCCGCCATGCATGCATCTACGTGTGTCTTGTTGTCCATTTGTTTGGTTGTTGTTTCGTTGACCAATTCCACATGTACTTGGACTGATGATGTGGACGCCACTTCAATTAATGAAGTGATGCGTTTTGGTTCCATACTCCCTTCGATTCCTGGCCAATGCATTTTGGCATTTATTTGTTCTCATGCGCTTCTATTTTTTATGCACGCAGTTCGATTCCCACTGGTTCCATTATTTCAAATTAAATCAGCCTTTTCTATTTCCCTCCAACTTAACATGTGATTTCTTCATTTATTTCAAATATTTTCTCCAACTTCCAAAAATCATAATAAATTGAAATTTAATCCAAATCACTTCCAATTTTTTGCTACATGTTCATATGGACGTATATTATTTTTTGGTTATGATTTCATGATTTTATCATTTCTAGATTTTAATTGTGTTGGCTTCTTTGGACATGTATGCAAATGTGACATGCTTCATTCATTCTATTGTGAAATGCTCATACATTGGCCAATTGATTTGAAATTTTATATGCTAATTCTCAACATGTTGCATGATTTGTGAGACTTTGTTTGGCATTTTTAGCATTTTTCATCTCTGTTTTAGGCATGTGATGTTTGGTGTGACAATGTATGTCACACAATTTGATGTTGATCTTATTCATTTTCATATCCATGTCAATTGAGCTTTTCTGTTTTAATATGGAATTTTTGATTCTTGATGTTAATGTGGTATGCTCATAAAAATTTTCATGATTGTTTGAGTCATTTCTATTTTAATATGGAATTTTGATTCTTGATGTTCAATTGTATGCTTTGAAATTGCCTTTGCCATATCTTGCTCATGAGATGACTTTGCTTGATGCTTTTGACTTGGTCCTTTTTAGGACATGTTCTTACTTGAATAAATATGCTTCATGTTGAATATTGGTTGCTGTTTTGATTTTTTGCTTTGTCTTTGACCCTAGCCTTGGTGCTAGTGGTTTGTACTCATCTTTTAGGTTTTGCATTTCAGGTTCAAGCTTATAATCCTAATGGTTGATGTTGATCTCATGCCTTGAGATGCAAATTCTTTGTCCACTAACCTTTGTTGTATGTAGGATCATTGGTGATGAACTCCCTTGAGTTGCATTTGATGGGCCTTGTGTATATATTGGTTGTAACACTGTTGTGTTTGTTGATTTGTCTGAATGTGAATATTGACTGGTTTGACTTTCTTACAGGTACGTTAGCCGCTTTAACTCATTGCTTGAGTTGCTTTGCTTGTGGTTGGCGTACCACCTAGGTAAACATTCTTGTACTCCATGTAGTCTGGAAGCCCTGTCGTTTATGTTTGGCAGGTGTTTGGCTGAAGTACTCCTTAAGAGGCAATGACTGTGTTTGTTTATATTTGTGCCATGTACTTCAAGTCCTCCTAAGTGAAGAGGCAATTGGCAGATAGAAGGGGCTAGTAGTCAGTCCCCTGCTAATCGTTTGAGTCGTTCATTATGCTCGCACTACGTGCTGAGACTCTTGAACCTAACCCAAGATCCTTGTATATAGAGTCAGTCAAGTGGAGTAGAGTTCCCCATTTTGGACTCCCACGTTTTCATTGATTCAAGCTCACCCAGGCCAGGGTTAAGAGATATGAGGTCTTACCCTCATTACCTTTTCATCTTCTCACCCTGACGGTCAATGTTAGTGGTTAAGAGCCCTCAGACATGTTAGACTATGGCACGGATCTAGAAGGGGGGGGGGGTTGAATAGATCCCAATTAAAAAAAAACTCGAGTCGGCGCTACCAATTTAGAAGAAAAGTTGGTTTTAAAAATGTTTTAGGTGCGGAAGCGACCGAGGAAAATTTAGTCTAAAACGAACCGTTATTGGAAAACCGGATATGCGTTAAGCTAATGGATAATAGATGAATTGGAATACAAGTCACTACGATTATTTGCACAATCAATGAAATAATTCACTTACTAGCAAACCTAGTTCCAATGATACAAAATACCAAATTAAACTGAATGTAAACTTAAGACAACTTTGGCTTAAGCAAATTTACAAACACTTGGTGTGCATAAACACCTCAAGTGATACTTGAGTTGAGTAAGTAGATCAATTTGTCCTAGTACAATGTATTATTGTACTTAGTATTCAAACAGCAGTTTTAATCACTTACTCAACTTATATCAGCGTTTGGTAAAAATTGCTTAAACTAAAATCACTTAAATTTTAAGCTGAAAAACAGATTATGCAGAAAATTAAAGAAGACGCAGATTTGATGAGGCAGTTCCCCCGCCGTCCTCGCTTCGGGGTACGTCTGCCCTCAATTCTAAAAATAGAATTGAGATGATTAATTAGATATCACCTGTGAGATTTAATCGTTTTTACAAGGATTTCAAAGTATGTAAACAACAGAACTTCCAATGTGTTGAATGATACTTCTTATCCTTGCTCCTTGATTCAAGATGAATCAAGACCTTTGATCGTTGATGTTGGACCTCCGTTTCCTGCCACTCGTTGAGAAACCTTCCGTTCTTCAACCCCTTGGCCCGGCTGATCACGAACACGAACGAATCAAACCCGAATCCTTCACTACACAAACACCGAATCCGCTACTAGACTGATGAAGACTTTCTCTTATCAGTCACCTTCGCTCAGCTGAATGTTAATGAAGCAATTCGTCCCAAAAACCCCCAAACACAAACCGGTATTGGAGGACAAAACCCTAATGGTTTTATTCAAGAAAGAACCTGCCAAGACTTCAACTCGAACCCGATTCTCCAATCGTAGCTACGAACCTTATCACCTTCAATCTATCACGAATCACATCAAACGTTATTGTGTGCAGTTGATGTATTGTGAACTGTTGAGGATGAAGATGATGAATCTTTGACACCTTTTTCACTCTTTCTTGTTTCCTTGAACACTTGTATACAAATTGACAAATGTTAGTTAATAGAAGTGTTTTGACTTCTATATATAGTAACATACAAAATCAAACAAACATAACAGTATTTCAAATATTTGAAATAACTCAGAAAACTGAGTTGGCGCGCGAACGATCGACCATAGGTCGGCGTGCGCTGACCCGTGGGGCATGCGCCGACCCTTATGGTCGACTCAAACATTACATGCGCTGACCCGTGGATAGCATCACTATGCCATGCGCTGACGTGTGGTCGACTCAAGGGGTTTATGCGCCGACCCGTGAGCTATGCGCCGACCCTATGGTCGACGCAAGCAGTTTTGCGCTGACCATCCTCCAGTTTGGGTTGAGCTTTGCGCTGACCCGTGAGCTTTGAGCTGACCCCTATGGTCGACTCAAAGCTTTCAAATCTGCAAAAAATTGTGATTTGTGATTTTCATGCATTTAGTCATGATCACACTTTGTCTACATGTTTTTTGATGATTATAGTAGATTTAGAGGAACGTAGAAAAGGATATGGTGGGTAATGTGTTGCATTTGTTTGTAGACGTGTATGATGGTCTTTTGTCATCATCGAAACTTGATATCGTATGTTGTATGACACTTTGTCTTTACATACTCCCCCTTTTTGATGATGACAACCTGTATAAATCAACGTGACAAACAGCATGCGGTATTGACACATTTTGCACACTCCCCCTTTCTTTTGTAATCTAAGGCTATTTGCAGAAAGCGAAAGCGACTGTTAGTTGTGGACATTTTGTCAGACTGTTTAGTTGTGGACATTTTGTCAGCACGTTTCTCCCCCTTTGACAACATCAAAAAGAGAGACAGAGTGATTATTCAAGATAACAACGAAAAAATTCACAGGTAGTAGCAGAGATATAGATACCAACGAAATAATATCACACTTATATCATTTCTTACTAATAGTCATTAATTAAAAGGAGAAAATACATAAGGAAATTACGGTTGCATAAGCAGGCAAAACAGAGAAAAACAGGAATGCATTCAAAGACAACAAGCAACATGTAATATGCAAATGAGGGTCTATTGTCTTAGGTTACGGTGGCCTGGATGGTAGCAGACGCCCGGGTTTCTGCTGGGGTCAGCCAGAGTTGATAGGTAATCAGAAACTCCTTCCAGATGCCTGAGACTCCTGTCGACACACCGTTCCAAATCTGCATACCGTCCATTTAGGCTTGTGGAGAGGTTGTCGAGTCGCTCATTTTGGGTTTGAAGTTGACTGTTAATCTGAGCATATCGGTCGTCCTGGGCTTGCATGAAGGATTGTTGGGCAAGTTGCATGTCTCGCATCATGTCCAACAGCTCTGAAGAATCTGCTTGCTGTGGAGGGGACGGAGGAAATTCTTCCTCAACTTGGTGATACGGCTGGTAAGATTCACGTTGAGTTGTCCAGCCCGTATGTTGCCAATCACCCCAGTTACCCCAGCGTGGAACACCTTCTTCATTTGTATCCGGCTGCTGAACCCAAGCGGAGCCGGAGTAGTCATGAGTGCCAACGGGTGAAGGACTGTCATCTCCACCATTGTAAGCAGCACCGTGCCTTGCTTCTTCTTCTTCTTCTTCTTCTTCTTCATTTTCCACTTCATCGTCTTGTTCTTCGCTTTCATCACCGTCAGCCCTTGGAGGAACGTATCCTCTTCTAACAAACTTATATTTTCTCCGCTCCTTGCACCAAATATATCCCATCATAGACATGGTTTTTGTGCTGAACTCTTTGTCAGGTGAGATTGATGTGAACGGGAAAGACGGATGATTAACATTGGCGGCAGTAATGACTTCTTGAATGAATGATCCGTAGGCAAGAGCAGTCCCTCGTCCGGAATCACGTAGATTATACATTCTACTAGCAATGTAGTATGGCCAGTTGATTTTTATCTTATTTTTCAGAATGTAAATCAAATGAACCTCGGGTTGTTCGACTCTGGAGAGACCGCCCTTCTTCGGCTGCAGGATGCGTGAGACAACCCACTGAAGAATCCTTTCTTCGGCGTTCAGCTTGCCGGCAGTGACGGTTCGTGGGAACAGGTCACTTTGCACAAACTCATCAGAATATGGCCGTGCCAGCATGTCATTTAATGCACTCTTAAACTCATAGCCATCTATGTGGTGAGAGTCAGTCACCTCAGGTAGAGAATTTCCAGCATCATCCACAGACATGTCAAAATACTTGTTCCAGAAATTTGATTTAATCGATACCTTTATAGAGCCAACTCTGGAGGAAAGCTTGTGCCTGCGAAAGGTTTCATGAAGACCGGAGTAGAAAACTCGGACAAGGTCTTCACTGTATTGAGTGTTGCACTCCAAGAAGTTGATGAGGCCTTGATGCTGCAGCAGAGACAGGACTTCCGGTAGGTGCATGCGTTCAGCTTCAAGTTTGTAGAACGCATGTTGTTGCACAACTCCTCGTTTACCGATGTCTTTGTTGAAAATTTCGACACGAGCAGGTGGGACGAGTGATACAGCAGATACGGGAAGAGATGCACCGGATGATTCTCGGGGTCTTTTGCCGGAGGGTCTGCGTGATGAGGAAGCAATTTGAGAAGGTTTGAAACTAGGTGTTCGGATATAGAGAGAGGGTTTAATAAGGGTTTTGAGAGTGATTCTTCTAGAGAGAGGTTTTTCCCAATTTATAGTGGAAAGGTTAGGGTTTTGGGAAGATGGAAGAACAAAGGACACTAGCCAATAGGTAGATGCAAGTTACAGAGTAGTGGGTAGTTTGAAAGGTGATGGAATGTAAATGCACATTTAATGAATGTTTTTGAATGTGAGTGCATGAAGGATGATTTAAAATTTTCTGCAGAAACACAAAATTTTCGAGCGATGCGTCGACCATACCCCTGTATGCGTCGACGCATACTGTTTGTTATTTAAAAAAATGCAAAAATTATTTAGTCATGCGTCGACCATAGCCCTGCTGCGGTCGACTCATACAGTTCAAATTTCCATTTTTCCCTATTTAGCACATGCAATGACCAGTTTGATGCATAAATATCAGTTCATACAGCAATAAACAACCAAAGAGAGATATCAAATATATATATATATATATAAGTAACATCATTATGAGATATAACTATTGTAGTCATGAGACTTTGCAGAGAGATAGAAAGAGAGGAACAATATCACCTTAATGCCTGAGTGACTTAGTGAACTATAGGCTTATGCTTACAACAACAAGGATTTGTCAGAAGTACAGAATTAAGGTTTTAAATGTAATAAGGTAAACAGCAGATTAGAGTGCCCGTTCCGAAATATCGAGAATGCCAAGTTCTCGGCGAATATGAAAGAAAGGTTCAGTGGCTAGCGGCTTTGTGAAAATGTCCGCTAGTTGATTTTCAGTATTTACGTGTTCAAACACGATGTCACCTTTCTCTACATGATCCCGAAGAAAGTGGTGTCGAATTTCGATATATTTGGTGCGAGAATGTAGCACAGGATTCTTGGTCAGGTTAATTGCACTTGTGTTGTCACAAAAGATGGGAATACGTTCAAGTTTGAGGTTAAAATCCAATAGTTGTTGCTTAATCCAAAGGATTTGGGCACAACAACTACCGGCGGCAACGTATTCCGCTTCGGCGGTTGACAAAGCAACAGAAACCTGTTTCTTGCTATGCCAACTAACCAAAGAGTTTGAAAATAGGTGAGAAGTGCCACTGGTGCTCTTCCTATCCGATTTGCAACCGGCAAAGTCGGAATCGGAAAAACCTACCAAGGAACAATCATTACCTTTGGAATACCATAGTCCATACTTCGGAGTACCGGATAGATATCGAAGTATCCGTTTAACGGCTTTTAAATGGGATTCCTTGGGACATGATTGATATCTTGCACACATGCATACGCTAAACATAATATCGGGACGAGAAGCAGTAAGATAAAGGAGTGAACCAATCATACCTCTATACCGTTTTACATCTACTTCCTTACCGTCTTCATCTTTGTTCAAGTTGGTACACGTAGGCATGGGGGTGTCTATGGCCTTAGCTTTTGCCATGTCAAATCTCTTGATAAGGTCCAGACAATATTTTGTCTGGCTCACGAAAGTTCCTTCTTTGAGCTGTTTGATTTGCAGACCGAGGAAGTATGTGAGCTCCCCCATCATACTCATCTCGAACTCGCCCTGCATAAGGTCAGAAAACTCTCTCACAAGATTCATGTTAGTAGACCCAAAAATGATATCATCTACATAAATTTGCACTAATATCAAGTGCTTTCCTTGACGTTTAATAAAGAGGGTTGTGTCAACCTTTCCTCTTGAGTAACCTTGATCGAGTAGGAACTTGCTTAGTCTCTCATACCAAGCTCTAGGAGCTTGTTTGAGGCCATACAAAGCCCTTTTCAGTTTATAAACATGATCAGGATACTCATGGGATTCGAAACCCGGAGGTTGTGCGACATAAACTTCTTCATTTATGCGACCGTTAAGGAACGCGCTCTTGACATCCATTTGGAATAGCTTAAAGTCCTTTGCACAAGCGAAGGCAAGGAGAAGGCGTATAGCCTCGAGTCGGGCAACCGGCGCATAAGTTTCCTCATAGTCGATGCCTTCCTCTTGGTTATACCCTTGCGCGACTAAACGCGCCTTATTACGGGTTATTACCCCGTTTTCGTCCAGCTTGTTCCTAAACACCCATCGGGTGCCGATTACTCGATGATCTCGCGGAGGAGGGACAAGGTCCCAAACCTCATTTCTGGTGAACTGATTAAGTTCCTCCTGCATTGATAAAAACCAGTGTTCATCGAGTAGGGCTTCTTTAGGGTTTTTAGGTTCCATCAGCGAAACGAAAGCGAAGTGATAACAGAAATTACTTAGCTTAGATCGAGTTGTTACACCCTTTGAGATATCTCCGATAATGTTGTCGATTGGATGGTCTTTGGAAGACTTCCAAGCTTGAGGAAGATCATCGTTTGAATGCGGATGAACTACCTCGGTTTCCTCATGGTGTACATCTTTGTCCTCCTCAATTTTGACCATGTCGGGTTGATCAATCCCCGGCTCGCCACCTTTGAGTATGTCTTCGGTAGATGTACCTGCACCATGAAAAACACTACCCTTTCCGACATTTCTCGGATTGGATTCATCAAAAGTAACATGTACAGACTCTTCTACAGTAAGTAATCGCTTGTTGTATATTTTATATGCTTTGCTAGATTGAGAGTATCCGAGGAAGATACCTTCGTCGGCCTTGGAATCGAATTTCCCTAAGTTTTCCTTTCCATTGTTCAATACAAAACATTTGCAACCAAAGACATGTAAGTGAGAAACATTTGGCTTTCGCCCTTTTAAAAGTTCATACAGTGTTTTATTTAGAATGGGGCGTATAAGCACCCTATTCAAAACATAACAAGCCGTACTAATGGCGTCGGCCCAAAAATATTTCGGTAAGCCACTTTCGTTGATCATTGTTCTTCCCAATTCTTCCAAAATTCGATTTTTACGCTCCACAACCCCATTTTGTTGAGGGGTACGTGGAGCGGAGAAGTTATGATCAATACCATGGTTACCGCAATATTCTTCAAATAAGTGATTTTCAAACTCACCTCCATGATCACTTCTAATTGCAACAATGTTTGTATTTAGTTTATTTTGGGAAAGCTTCACAAATCGTTCAAAGGCGGCGAATGTGTCACTCTTACTTACTAAGAAAATAGTCCAACAAAATCGAGAAAAGTCGTCCACTATTACGAAACCGTAATAGTTTCCTCCTAGACTTTTAATCCTAGATGGCCCAAATAAATCCATATGGAGAAGCTCGAGAGGTCTCGTTGTTGAAACGATATTTTTGGATTTAAATGAGATCCTCGTTTGCTTCCCCTTTTGACAAGCATCACAAAGGTGATCCTTGGTGAACTTAATTTTGGGGAGACCTAGGACTAGATCTTTTGAGACTACTTTGTTGAGTAAGTCAAAGTTAACATGTGCTAAACGCCTATGCCATAACCATGAGTCTTCACTCATTGTTACGAGGCATTTGTCACTTGTTAACGATACTTCATTTAAGTCAAGCATATAGACATTGTTCACACGAAGACCATTAAACATACTCTTCTTATCATCATTATGTACAATTTTGCAACAATCTTTTGAAAACGATACATTGTATCCTTTGTCGCATAATTGACTGATGCTAAGTAGATTGTGTTTAAGACCTTCGACAAGCAACACATCAGAAATAGTAGTAGAGGAGGGATTACCTACACTACCTTTACCAAGTATTGCTCCACGGTTGTTATCACCATAAGTTACATATCCCTTCTTCTTAGCCACGAAGTCAATGAAGAGAGATATGTCTCCTGACATGTGCCTTGAGCATCCACTGTCGAGAACCCATCTTCTCTCAGTAGTCTCGAGGCATTGTACCTGTTTCTTCTTGTTCTTTTGATGAGCAGAGAGACATAGATTTGCATTTTCATCTTCATCACTAGAGCTTTCATCATCGGAGGAGTCGCTATCGCTTTCCCAAGCAATGTATGCCCTCCTTGGCTTTGATGGTTCCTTATGTGATTTGTATGAATCTTTTTCTTTTGTCTTTTTGTTCATCGGACAGTCCGGTTTGTAGTGACCCGGCTTTTCGCACTTGTAGCACGACCCTCTAGTTGTTTTTCCTTTGGAGTCATCATTTTTGGAGAACCTAGATTGCTTCCGGAAGTTTACTAAGTTCTTCTCGGAATGTTGGATGCCGTTCTTTCTCACGTAACGGTTGTAGCGTTTGACGAACAACCCCATATCTTCACTTTTGTCTTCTTCTTCTTCGTCACTCGATGAATAATCACTTTGCTCTTTTGCTTGAGACTTTGAGGAGGAAGTCTTTAGAGCTATTGATTTCTTTTCACTCACCTTTGCTTTGTCTTTCTTATCTTTCTTTTCATGTTGTTCCAAGCTTAAGAGAACTTGTTCGTGCTCTTGTAGTTTACCGAACAATGTTGTCAAGTCCAATATGGTAAGATCATTTGCCTCTTTGATGGCGGTCACTTTCGGCTGCCATTCCCTGTTAAGACATCTTAAGATCTTATTAGTAGCAACATCATTGGAAATAGGTTTACCTAGTGAATGTAATCGATTGATTAGATGAGTGAATCTCTTTTGCATGTCGGCAATGGTTTCCCCTTGCTCCATGAAAAAAGAGATCAAACTCTTGTGTTAGTGTATTGATTCTAGCCAATTTAACATCGTTCGTCCCCTCATGGAAAATTTGAAGTGAATCCCACATGGCCTTAGCAGTAGGACAATGGGATACACGATAGTATTCGTCTACCCCTAATGAGGAGATTAAGATGTTTTTGGCTTTCCAATCATAGTTGTATTTCTTTTCATCATCATCGGTCCATTGTGCTTCAGGCTTAGGCACTATTTCATTATTCTCATTGGTCATGGTTATTTCAATTGGACCATTGAGAATAACATTCCATATTTTTATATCTATGGAATTTATGTGCACCCGCATACAGTCTTTCCAATAACTATAATTTTCACCATTGAAAACGGGAGCTCTATTGTAAGCCCCTTTAGGTTCGTTAGCCATTTTCTATCAACGTTGTATTTTGAAGCACGGAGTGAACCGGAGCTCCTGATACCACTTGTTAGACTATGGCACGGATCTAGAAGGGGGGGGGGGTTGAATAGATCCCAATTAAAAAAAAACTCGAGTCGGCGCTACCAATTTAGAAGAAAAGTTGGTTTTAAAAATGTTTTAGGTGCGGAAGCGACCGAGGAAAATTTAGTCTAAAACGAACCGTTATTGGAAAACCGGATATGCGTTAAGCTAATGGATAATAGATGAATTGGAATACAAGTCACTACGATTATTTGCACAATCAATGAAATAATTCACTTACTAGCAAACCTAGTTCCAATGATACAAAATACCAAATTAAACTGAATGTAAACTTAAGACAACTTTGGCTTAAGCAAATTTACAAACACTTGGTGTGCATAAACACCCCAAGTGATACTTGAGTTGAGTAAGTAGATCAATTTGTCCTAGTACAATGTATTATTGTACTTAGTATTCAAACAGCAGTTTTAATCACTTACTCAACTTATATCAGCGTTTGGTAAAAATTGCTTAAACTAAAATCACTTAAATTTTAAGCTGAAAAACAGATTATGCAGAAAATTAAAGAAGACGCAGATTTGATGAGGCAGTTCCCCCGCCGTCCTCGCTTCGGGGTACGTCTGCCCTCAATTCTAAAAATAGAATTGAGATGATTAATTAGATATCACCTGTGAGATTTAATCGTTTTTACAAGGATTTCAAAGTATGTAAACAACAGAACTTCCAATGTGTTGAATGATACTTATTATCCTTGCTCCTTGATTCAAGATGAATCAAGACCTTTGATCGTTGATGCTGGACCTCCGTTTCCTGCCACTCGTTGAGAAACCTTCCGTTCTTTAACCCCTTGGCCCGGCTGATCACGAACACGAACGAATCAAACCCGAATCCTTCACTACACAAACACCGAATCCGCTACTAGACTGATGAAGACTTTCTCTTATCAGTCACCTTCGCTCAGCTGAATGTTAATGAAGCAATTCGTCCCAAAAACCCCCAAACACAAACCGGTATTGGAGGACAAAACCCTAATGGTTTTATTCAAGAAAGAACCTGCCAAGACTTCAACTCGAACCCGATTCTCCAATCGTAGCTACGAACCTTATCACCTTCAATCTATCACGAATCACATCAAACGTTATTGTGTGCAGTTGATGTATTGTGAACTGTTGAGGATGAAGATGATGAATCTTTGACACCTTTTTCACTCTTTCTTGTTTCCTTGAACACTTGTATACAAATTGACAAATGTTAGTTAATAGAAGTGTTTTGACTTCTATATATAGTAACAGACAAAATCAAACAAACATAACAGTATTTCAAATATTTGAAATAACTCAGAAAACTGAGTTGGCGCGCGAACGGTCGACCATAGGTCGGCGTGCGCTGACCCGTGGGGCATGCGCCGACCCTTATGGTCGACTCAAACATTTCATACGCTGACCCGTGGATAGCATCACTATGCCATGCGCTGACGTGTGGTCGACTCAAGGGGTTTATGCGCCGACCCGTGAGCTATGCGCCGACCCTATGGTCGACGCAAGCAGTTTTGCGCTGACCATCCTCCAGTTTGGGTTGAGCTTTGCGCTGACCCGTGAGCTTTGAGCTGACCCCTATGGTCGTCTCAAAGCTTTCAAATCTGCAAAAAATTGTGATTTGTGATTTTCATGCATTTAGTCATGATCACACTTTGTCTACATGTTTTTTGATGATTATAGTAGATTTAGAGGAACGTAGAAAAGGATATGGTGGGTAATGTGTTGCATTTGTTTGTAGACGTGCATGATGGTCTTTTGTCATCATCGAAACTTGATATCGTATGTTGTATGACACTTTGTCTTTACAAGACACCCCTTCCATTGTTGGCTTGTTTGTCGAGGTTGATATGACCCCTTGACTAAAGCCCAGCCTTGTATGAGCCGCTTGTTTGCATATAGTGTGTCATATCCGTGCTTGTGCTTGTTTACTTGCTTTTTAGGCTAACTTGCTTCCTGTGCGAGTTAGGTTCTGTTTAGATACCTCAACATAGGACCATTGTGGATTGCATGACAACTATTACGCTCGAGTCAGTCTCCCTTTTAGTTTGTTATTCCCTGGTCTCTGGTTAGGAGAAAGTTTCTCCCTTGTTAAGGGGAACTACGTCGCCCTGATCCTCATACCAGATGAGGTGCGTAGGCAGGAGATCATGCGAGATCTCTTCGGGCACTTTCTTCTCTTTTTTGCTTGTGTTTGCTTGACAGCTTTCAGGTCCGAGTTCCCGACTCCCTTTTAGCTTGTTTCTTTTCAACCTTTTGTTTTTGGTGTGTGTTTGCTTGACAGCCAGCAGGCTCGAGTTCTAGACTCCCTGTTAGCTTGTTTGTCCCACCTTTGTGTTTCTTTTGACGACTCAGCATCCGGTTAGCGTTTATTTGCTTGGAGTCGGATGTAAGACCAGCCATTGGCATTCCGTTTCCTCGTTTGTGTGTGTTTGGAGTCGGACATAAGCCCAACCATTGGCAGTCTGTTTCCCAGTTTGCTCTTGTTCGGAGTTGGACGTAAGACCAACTATTGGCAGTCTGTTTCCGTTTGTGTTTTTCGTTTGACGTCTCAGCGTCTCCTTTCAGTATTTTGTTTCGGCGTGCGTTAGCCGAACTACGAGTGTTCTGATTCTTTCTCTGGATAGGGAAAGATACGTAGGCGTAGGATGCGATATCCTATCGAGTAAATTTCCCATTTCCCCGAACTACGTCGACTCTGATGTTTGTTTCTGACAAACTACGTAGGCCCAGGATGCGATATCCTGCCGAGTCCTCTTTCTCCGTTCTCCTCCCGCCTGTTTTATTACTCCAGTGTGTGTGCATTCTTTGAGCAGTTTTTATCAGCAACCTTATTCTATTCTTTTTGAGCATGGATCCCGTCGAGTACGACGGACGTGAGGGGTGCTAATACCTTTCCTTGCGTAACCGACTCCCGATCCTTGCATCTCTGGTTGTAAGACCATTCCTTTCCCTTTTTCAGGTTTACTTCGAGCGTTTCCTTTCCCTCCTTTGGGATAAATAACGCACGGTGGCGGCTCTGTGTCTTTTCCCGCCGATTGTTTTTTCGCGGATGCGACACTTAGGCATTAGGAACACACACCATTTCGCAACCAATAATCAAACCCTTGATCCAACGTCAAGCGGTCTCTTTTTCAAATCAAATTCAATAAATAAACCCTTGATCCAACGTCAAGCGGTCTTTTCCAAATCGAATCCAAAAACACAATAAATGGCGATTAGGATCGTATGTCACGAGCCTTAAGCAATAAAGAAGGGATGAGATTGGAGCTTTCCTACACTCATTCTGAATGCTTCGAACACAAGACGTTTGACTTGACCGTTTGAGGTATTCACCTTTATCCATAGTCTTTAGTGCAATCCGAAATCAATAACACTTTATCAAAAACATAAAAAACAACTCAACACATTCAAACCTTTTGTTTGAGCCTTAGGGCGACACCATCAAAAATCCTTCTTCAAGGTAAATAAAATCAACAAAACAAACAGACAATTTTAAAACCCACGAACTACGAAGGCTCTGATTTCTCACTTCAACAAGTGGGCATACGTAGGCACGAGGATCCATTTCTTGGCGAGCACACTAATTTAAAATCTACCTCCACTCCGCAAACTTTTGGCAAGCAAACATTCGATAAACAATACACATGTAAGCGCAAACATCCTAGATGGTTCCCATGAGGTACCATGAATGTGAGGGGTGCTAATACCTTCCTCTTGCATAACCGACTTCTGAACCTGTTCGTGGTTGCGACGACCATACTTTGGGGTTTTCTCGATATTTTCCCTTTCCTTTGGAATATATAAAAACCGATGGCGACTCTGTATTTTTCGCGTAGCGACAGCTGGCGACTCTACTGGGGAGACCTCCCTAAGCAAGTCAAGCCTAATCTAGGTTGCTTCCTCGCATGTGTGTATGCTTATCCTTTGATATTGTTTTATTTATCGCCTTTTGCTTTAAATTTTGTAATATATTATATAATTCCATGGTTCTATGGTATCGATGGATACAAATCTGATTGGAAGTAGCCTTATGGGAAAGACTCTCTACCCGAGTCTAGAGTGTAAACTTGAGATAGGAGAGGTTGAGTAGTATGGGCCACCGAGAAGCTTTTCTCGTAAGGGTCGATACGAGAACCTCGCTTAGAGTAGATTCTCTTACAGACGTTGACGACCGTCAAGCTTTTGGCGTAAGCGATCAATGTATTCATTAGGATCCATGACTCTAAGGACCTTTGTAGAACATTAAACCTATGGCCCATTAAGGTTGATGGTCGCGTAGTGCGGGTCCCCGAGAAGCTTTTCTCGCATGGGTCGGCACGAAGATCTCACTCAAAGTAGATCTTCTTGATGGAGTTGACGACCGACAAGCTTTTGTCGTAAGCGGAAAACAGTTAAGGAGGTCTGTGACTTTGAGACCCTTGTCTAAAACCTGATGTCGATGGTCGCGTAGTGCGGGCCCCTGAGAAGCTTTTCTTGTGTGGGTCGGTACGAAGATCTCACCCAGAAGAGGCTCATTTGAGGGAGTTGACGACCGACAAGCTTTTCCCGTAAGCGGAAAAAAGCCAAATGAATCGATGACTCTGGGGTCCCTATCTAACCCTAGACTGTGACTGGTGAGATCCTCATTCTGAGTAAGCAATCAGAGCTATCCTCCATCCATATCTCGAACCCGTGATACCATGCCAACTTGTGTTGTCGACTTGTGGGAACCATGCTTGTGTATCATTTATTCACTCACTCATGCATTCATGCATAAAAAAAATACAATATTCATGCATCATTCTACATATCATCAAACAAAAGCCAGAAAACTTACCATTTGGCCCTTCTACCCAGAATCATCCACAGTCAAGCTGACTTCCCGACATTCATACTACACGCGCAACAATAAAAGATTGCTCATGGATCAATTGGAGCAGAATCAAGCTGCTATGAGGGAAGATATGACCACTGTGAAGGCTCAGATGGGTCAGCTTGTTGAAGCCCTACAAGCTCTGGCTAGGGGACAAGAGGAAATGCGACAGGCTAATCTGAGAGCCTCTACTGCCAACCCTGTTGTTGTGACTATACCGGTGAATCCAACAGGAGGAGCTGGTACGCCTGCTGTAGCTCATCCACCACCCGAAAGAGGTCCGGTGTATCAAAATGCTAATCAGACATTCAATATCCCCGCCAATGGGAGATTCCAACCTGAGAATGATGAACAACAGGACGCTTTCTTCACTGCAAAGGCTGACTCAGTTTATGAAGCTTTTGGTCCTTCTTCTGCTGACATCGAAAGGAGATTTCAAATGATGGAGGAGAGATTCATGGCGATGCAAGGTCCCGATACCTTTGGGTTAGATGTTGCCAACATGTGCCTAGTGCCAGACGTGAAAATTCCTCCTAAGTTCAAAGTCCCGAGCTTTGAAAAGTATCAGGGGGTCACTTGTCCAAAGACCCACATCCGAGCTTTCTGCAGAAAGATGGCCGCTCATTCTAGTGACGAGAAACTCTTAATGCACTTTTTCCAGGACATTCTCAGTGGAGCTTCTCTGGAATGGTATATGCAGCTCGAGCGCATGCATATACGAACCTGGAGGGAACTTGCTGAAGCCTTCTTGAAGCATTATCAGTATAACTCAGACATGGCTCCCAATCGGACTCAGCTCCAAAGCCTCTCTCAGAAACCAGATGAATCATTCAAAGAGTATGCTCAGCGATGGAGAGACTTGGCTGCCAGGGTTCAACCCCCTCTTCTTGAAAGAGAGCTGATAAACATGTTCGTGGATACCCTTGAAGGGCCGTATTTTGAAAAAATTATTGGGAGTACCACCTCAGGATTCTTGGACTTGGTCATTGCTGGTGAGCGAATTGAGAATTGCTTGAAGATCAACAAGATATCAGACACAACAGTTGCAGCTAGTGGAGCAAAGAAGCCTCATTTCAGATTCTCAAAGAAGAAGGAAGGAGAGACCAATGCTATCGCTCAAGGGGGAGATAGAGGTTACCAAATTCCATACTATCCAGTGGCAGCTGTAACACCTAACCCGTATCCGCATCCAGCATATGTCATTCCAATTGGTCCTCCAACGATGCAATATCAGCAACCCTATGCTCCTCAGTGTTGGTGTAAGCCCTAGAGGCCAATACTTGTATCGAATTATTTATTAATAATAAAAGGCTTTTTCTTTATTACGTTTGTTTAATAAAGTCCCTAGAATAGCTAGTCTGTTTAATGTATCAAGTATGACTTAATCATGAGATCACATTAAACATAAGGACACTATTCTTAAAGTATCCGTAGTCGAGCTTTAGTGTGAAGTGGGATAACATTAAAGCATTAAGACTATTATGTTTGTAGACTGATGATCACATCTCATGGATCATGGATAAAGAGTTATCAAGTCTTAAACATAGGTATGAATATTAAGAGTAATATTTGTACCGGATTGACCCGCTATGAGAATACTATATAGAAAGTTATGCAAAGTGTCATAAGTTATTCTCATGGTGATAATAGTGTATTCCACTCTTCGACCTGAAACCACTATGGATCCTAGATGTAGAGTCGAGTGCTTTATTGCTGATCCAACGTTGTCCGTAACTGGATAACCATAAAGACAGTTAATGGGTACTCCACAAAGCATACTGAGGGACATGAGTGTCCTAGATGGAATTTGCCCATCCTGCGTAACAGGATAAATGTCTATGGGCCCAATATTGAACTGAACAAGGATGACACGTTCTATGCCTTGTGTTCAATATAGACATAAGGGCAAAAGGGTAATTATACACATAAGTATTATCACAGAAGGAATTGTCAGATCACATGACATTTTCGTGTCTTGGGTAGCAGTGATGTGTTGCTAGATACCGCTCACTGTTTATTATGTTAAATGTGTGATTTAATATAATTGCCAACGTCACGAAAACCTATAGGGTCACACACAAAGGACGGATTGTTGAGAGATAGAGTAACTAAGGAATACCGTAAGGTACGGTGCCCTTAAGTGAGTTATAGAGCATCGTAAGGTACGATGTACTTGAGTAGAATACGAAATATGGTAAGGTACCATGAGCTTAAGTGATTTTGGGCATATTATAAGATATGGGCCAAAATACACTTAAGTGGGCTTTTAGATTGAAGCCCACAAAAGTGGTTCTATAAATAGAACCCTTGTGAAGAAGCAAAATTTTGCGATTGCATTATTTTCGTTTTCTATCACTCTCTCTCTCTCACTCAAAGCCTTCATTCGTACCAGCTAGCACTGAGATTGAAGGAACCCGTTCGTGTGGACTGAGTAGAGACGTTGTCATCGTTCAACGTTCGTGATCGCTTCGTGGATTTGCATCAAAGGTTTTGATCGTCACAAGAGATCTGCACCAAAGGTTTCAACCGTCACAAGAGGTAAATATTCTATCACTGACCATGACCATTCGTAAGGATCTCTAAAGGAGAAAATTTTTTAATTTCCGCTGCGCTTTGGGTCGCAATTCTCCTTCAGTGGTATCAGAGCCACCTACGAAACCATGACTCGGATAGCTGTTTACTTTCTGTATTAATATGATTAAAAGACAGAATGAATCAATTAATTAATCGGGTAATTAAATTTGGCATCATGAGTGTACAAGTTGGATGATTGATGTTGACTATGCTTCGGAATCCGACATTAGTATGGTGAAGCAGCGATACATCGATCGTCCATAGGTTACGCAATTGAGACCGATCAACTTATATATGATATAAGTAATCCTAATGCAAAGTACGGTATATGTGATATACTGTTTCTGTTTCATTCATTCGAACACTAAATGATTGTTTTCCTTTGAGCGATCAATGGTCATTTGCTTCGGAATCCGACATTAGTATGGTGAAGCAATGACAGGTTGATCAATCATACTGAATCAACAATCGAGGTGTGTTTGACGGTCTGAAATTGGCGCATTAGGGTTGGTGACGGCGCAAGGGTTGTGCCGTCAAGGAGTTCTCAATTTAGGGCTTTTTGGAAGAGGTCCGTAGACTGTTTCAAAGTCCTATTAGTTTGACCGGGCAACGGAAACCCCGGCTAACTCTGCGTAGTGTGATCGGTCAGCGAAATTTTTAATTTGGTTTTAATTAATTAAAGAAATTAAAATTTAATAATAACAATGTGTTTATTAATATTGCCTTGTGGTGATCAGTTATGGCCTTAGTTGTCCTTTATTCTGTTTTGGGTTTTTAAATACGACCTGCGTGTCGTGCCTCTCCTTTTGATCTCTTAATGTAACTTCTTTTCTCATCTCAAACCCTCGTATGTAAAACGAGTTTCTTCTGGAATGTAATGTTATGAATAAAGAGAAGAAGACAATGTTATGGAGAAAGAGAAGATTTCAATATCAAAAGAGGACAATCTTGAAGATCTTGCTTGGAGAAGCTTAGAGAAGAATTCAATATTAAAGGAGGACAACCTTGAAGATCTTGCTTGGAGAAGCTTAGATCGTTGTAGGTTAGCTTAGGTTCTCTCATTGGCTTGGGAGAACAATTGCGCTAGGGGCCATAACTGTTTCATTTTGTTTGTATGTATGTTGATGCATGTGAATGTATGTTGATGCATGTGAGAGACGATTTATATGATAAACAAGCCGGTGAGATCATAACAATTGCAATTCCCTCAAACTAAAATATTAAGTTTATGCTTTCCAAGTTTTAGCACTCATCAAGACTAGTATCAGATAATGTAGGTTTCGCCAAAGCGAGGTGCATGTTCTATATTAGTAAGGTGCGATGGGATAATTGTAATATCCAACTGCTAAAACAATGGGTCAAACTTAACTAAACAAATTATGATGATATTATATATGTTTGCTTTCCAAGTTTTAGCACTCATCAAGACTAGTATCGGATAATGTAGGTTTCGCCAAAGCGAGGTGCATGTTCTATATTAGTAAGGTGCGATGGGATAATTGTAATATCCAACTGCTAAGACAATGGGTCAAACTTAATTATAATAATATCATATATGTTTTAGAAGCAAGAGTTGGGAATAATCCATATGATGGATTGGAATAAGGAGTTATTCACCCAACTGAAATTTTCGAGAGTTGTATGAGATACAATTGGAAGGAGTTCCTACCTAAATAACCTAGTTTTGTGTAATCCGCCTACGCGGACTTAGAACGAAGTGAAATATGGATCTCGACCCACTAGAAAATCTTCCAACGGGATTTTCCGAATCAAATGATGAGGGTCATTTTTTTTGAATAAAATAGTGGGAGCATGTTTAATTAAAGGCCTAATTAAATATGTTATTGATACTTATATTTTCATTAATTCTTATGTAGATCACCATGACAACAAACACCTCTAACAACATCTTGCGATCAATCCTTGACAAGGAAAAATTGTCTGGGACAAATTTCCTGGATTGGCACCAAAACTTGAGGATTGTCCTCAAACATGATAAAAAGTTGTATGTCTTGGAGACTCCTGTTCCTGAAGAGGAACCTCCTAGTTCTGCACCTAAGGCAGAAAGAGATGCTTATAAGAAGCATGTCGATGATGCCAATGAAACTGCTTGTCTCATGCTAGCTACCATGAACTCAGAATTGCAAAAGCAACATGAGAACATGTCAGCGTTCGATATGATCGAACACCTGAAGTTGCTCTATCAAGAGCAAGCAAGGCATGAGAGGTTTGAAGTTTCAAAAGCCCTTTTTCAAAGCAAGTTAGCTGAGGGAGCCCCTGTAAGTCCCCATGTGCTCAAGATGATTGGGTATGTGGAAAACCTTGAAAGGTTGGGTTTTCCCCTCGGAAAGGAACTTACGACTGATTTGATCTTGCAATCGTTGCCAGATATATTCAGTCAATTTGTCCTAAATTTCAATATGAATGATATGGATAAATCTCTTCCTGGACTGCTAGGCATGTTAAGAACAGCTGAACAGAATCTGAAGACAAAAGGGAAGTCCATTCTGATGATCAGAAATGGAAAGAGACAGAACAAAAGGCCCACCAAGCAGGGTGATAAAGGGAAAGGCAAGGAAGTTGCCAAACCCAGACCCACTGTTGCTGCTTTGAAGCCTACTGGAGGCATAGCAAAGGCAGGCACCTGCTTCCATTGCGGTAAGACCGGACACTGGAAGAGAAACTGCCCAAAGTACCTGGAAGATACGAAGAATGGAGTAGAGACTTCAACTTCAGGTATTTTTGTTATTGAAATAAATTTATCTACTTCTGCATCATGGATATTAGATACTGGATGCGGTTCTCACATTTGTACAAATGTGCAGGGGCTAAAAAGAAGTAGAGATTTGGCAAAAGGTGAAGTTGACCTACGAGTTGGCAATGGAGCAAAGGTTGCTGCTTTAGCCGTAGGAACTTATGTATTAACTTTACCTAGTGGTTTAATAATTCAGTTAGAGAACTGCTATTATGTACCTGCAATTAGCAGGAATATTATTTCCATTTCTTGTTTGGACAAGTTTGGTTTTTCATTTATAATAAAGAACAATTGTTGCTCAATTTATTTGAATGATATATTCTATGCTACTGCACAAATGAGCAATGGACTATATGTCCTTGATTTCGAAATGCCTATATATAACATTAATACTAAAAGGATGAAACCTAATGAGTTAAATCCAACTTACCTTTGGCATTGTCGATTAGGCCACATAAATGAGAAACGCATTTCCAAACTCCATAAAGATGGACTCTTGGACTCTTTTGATTATGAATCATATGAGATATGCAGATCTTGTTTAATTGGAAAGATGAGAAAGTCTCCATTCACAGGAAAAGGTGAAAGAGCGAATGATCTTTTGGGCCTAATACATACTGATGTATGTGGACCACTGAACATACCAGCCAGAGGAGGTTTTCAGTACTTCATCACATTTACTGATGATTTCAGTAGATATGGTTATGTGTATTTAATGAAACACAAATCAGAGTCCTTTGAAAAGTTCAAAGAATTCAAGAATGAAGTACAAAACCAACTAGGTAAGAATATTAAAACTCTTCGATCAGATCGAGGTGGTGAGTATTTAAGCCTAGAGTTTGATGACCATCTGAAAGAGTGTGGGATCCTATCCCAACTTACTCCTCCTGGAACACCCCAATGGAATGGTGTATCTGAGAGAAGAAATCGAACCCTGTTAGACATGGTCCGATCCATGATGAGTCACGCCGATCTTCCAAACTCCTTTTGGGGACATGCATTATTGACAGCAGCTTACACACTTAACCGTGTTCCATCCAAAAAGGTTGAGAAGACACCATATGAGATATGGAGTGGTAAGAAACCACATATGTCTTACATGAAGATTTGGGGTTGTGAGGTTTATGTGAAACGACAAATTTCAACTAAGCTTGAGCCCAAATCTGACAAATGCTTATTTGTGGGGTATCCTAAAGAAACAAAAGGGTATTACTTCTACAATCCTTCTGAGGGCAAATTGTTTGTCGCTCGAACTGGAGTTTTCCTAGAAAAGGATTTTATTTCCAAAGGAACCAGTGGGAGGAAAGTAGAGCTTGAAGAAATTCAAGAATCACAAAGCATAGATACACCTATGGAGGAATTAGAGCAGGAAACACAAGAAGTTGTGGAAGAGCAACCTGCTCAAGTAGAACAAAACCAGCGTAGGTCAAGCAGGATACGTCAACTACCTGAGAGATATGGATATCTCATAACTGATCAAGGTGATGTATTACTCATGGATCAAGATGAGCCTGTGACCTACCAAGAGGCCATAACTGGTCCCGAGTCTGAGAAGTGGCTAGAAGCCATGAAATCTGAAATGGATTCCATGTACACAAACCAAGTTTGGACCTTGGTAGAGCCTCCTGTAGGAGTTAACCCTATAGGATGCAAGTGGGTCTTCAAAAAGAAGACTGACATGGATGGTAAGGTACATACCTATAAGGCAAGACTGGTTGCAAAAGGATATAAACAAATTCATGGGATTGACTATGATGAAACCTTTTCACCAGTTGCAATGCTTAAATCTGTTCGGATTTTACTTGCTATCGCTGCATATCATGATTATGAAATATGGCAGATGGATGTCAAAACTGCTTTCCTTAATGGAAATCTTCTTGAGGATGTGTACATGACACAGCCTGAAGGATTTGACATACCAGAGGAAGCCCAAAAGATATGTAAGTTACAAAGATCAATCTATGGATTGAAGCAAGCTTCCAGAAGCTGGAATCTTCGTTTTGATGAAACAGTAAAACAATATGGATTCATCAAGAACGAAGATGAGCCTTGTGTCTACAAGAAGGTTAGTGGGAGCATGATCGTTTTCCTGGTATTATATGTAGATGACATATTACTCATTGGAAACGATATCCCTACCCTACAACAAGTAAAGTCTTGGTTGGGGAAATGCTTTTCTATGAAGGACCTAGGTGAAGCAGCCTATATATTAGGAATCAGAATCTATAGAGATAGATCACAAAAACTGCTTGGCTTAAGTCAGAGTACATACATAGACAAAGTGTTGAGACGCTTTAATATGCATGATTCCAAGAAAGGATTCATACCTATGCAACATGGCCTGTGTCTATCAAAAACACAATCCCCTTTAACTAAGGAAGAAAGGGATCGCATGAATAAGATTCCATATGCATCTGCAATAGGATCTATCATGTATGCCATGTTATGTACTCGACCAGATGTCTCGTATGCTTTAAGTGCAACGAGTAGGTACCAATCTGATCCTGGTGATGCTCTTTGGGTAGCTGTCAAGAATATCCTTAAGTATTTAAGAAGGACCAAGGACTCATTCTTGATACATGGAGGTCAGGAAGAGTTGGCTGTAATTGGATACACCGATGCTAGCTTCCAGACAGATAAGGATGACTTTAGATCGCAATCTGGTTATGTGTTTTGCTTAAACGGTGGCGCTGTGAGCTGGAAAAGTTCAAAGCAAGATACAGTTGCTGATTCTACAATCGAGGCCGAGTATATTGCTGCCTCAAGTGCAGCAAAGGAAGCTGTTTGGATCAAAAAGTTCATTAGTGAACTTGGCATAGTTCCTAGCATTGTGGATCCCATTGGTCACTACTGTGATAACAATGGTGCTATCGCACAAGCCAAGGAGCCTAGATCTCACCAACGATCCAAACACATACTTAGGCGTTATCATCAAATTCGAGAGATAATAGATAGAGGAGATGTGAAAATATGCAGAGTACCTACACTTGACAATATTGCTGACCCACTGACAAAGCCTCTTACGCAGCAGAAGCATGATGGCCATACTAGATCTATGGGTATTAAGGGTATGCCTGATTGGCTCTAGTGCTAGTGGGAGATTGTTGGTGTAAGCCCTAGAGGCCAATACTTTTGGTACTTGTATCGAATTATTTATTAATAATAAAAGGCTTTTTCTTTATTACGTTTGTTTAATAAAGTCCCTAGAATAGCTAGTCTGTTTAATGTATCAAGTATGACTTAATCATGAGATCACATTAAACATAAGGACACTATTCTTAAAGTATCCGTAGTCGAGCTTTAGTGTGAAGTGGGATAACATTAAAGCATTAAGACTATTATGTTTGTAGACTGATGATCACATCTCATGGATCATGGATAAAGAGTTATCAAGTCTTAAACATAGGTATGAATATTAAGAGTAATATTTGTACCGGATTGACCCTCTATGAGAATACTATATAGAAAGTTATGCAAAGTTTCATAAGTTATTCTCATGGTGATAATAGTGTATTCCACTCTTCGACCTGAAACCACTATGGATCCTAGATGTAGAGTCGAGTGCTTTATTGCTGATCCAACGTTGTCCGTAACTGGATAACCATAAAGACAGTTAATGGGTACTCCACAAAGCATACTGAGGGACATGAGTGTCCTAGATGGAATTTGCCCATCCTGCGTAATAGGATAAATGTCTATGGGCCCAATATTGAACTGAACAAGGATGACACGTTCTATGCCTTGTGTTCAATATAGACATAAGGGCAAAAGGGTAATTATACACATAAGTATTATCACAGAAGGAATTGTCAGATCACATGACATTTTCGTGTCTTGGGTAGCAGTGATGTGTTGCTAGATACCGCTCACTGTTTATTATGTTAAATGTGTGATTTAATATAATTGCCAACGTCATGAAAACCTACAGGGTCACACACAAAGGACGGATTGTTGAGAGATAGAGTAACTAAGGAATACCGTAAGGTACGGTGCCCTTAAGTGAGTTATAGAGCATCGTAAGGTACGATGTACTTGAGTAGAATACGAAATATGGTAAGGTACCATGAGCTTAAGTGATTTTGGGCATATTATAAGATATGGGCCAAAATACACTTAAGTGGGCTTTTAGCTTGAAGCCCACACAAGTGGTTCTATAAATAGAACCCTTGTGAAGAAGCAAAATTTTGCGATTGCATTATTTTCGTTTTCTATCACTCTCTCTCTCACTCAAAGCCTTCATTCGTACCAGCTAGCACTGAGATTGAAGGAACCCGTTCGTGTGGACTTAGTAGAGACGTTGTCATCGGTCAACGTTCGTGATCACTTCGTGGATTTGCATCAAAGGTTTTGATCGTCACAAGAGATCTGCACCAAAGGTTTCAACCGTCACAAGAGGTAAATATTCTATCACTGACCATGACCATTCGTAAGGATCTCTAAAGGAGAAAAAAATTTAATTTCCGCTGCGCTTTGGATCGCAATTCTCCTTCACTCAGCAACTTGTTGCTCCGCAACAACAGAACTACTATCAGCAGGGTAGACAAGGACCAAGGAGGCCTCCTAGAAGGTTTGATCCAATTCTCATGCCGTATGGACTTCTGCTAGCTCACTTGCTCAAGGATTCGCATGTCCAGCTGAGAGAAGCTAAGGCTCCTCCTGTACCTCTTCCTCCCGGGTATGACATGAACGTCAGCTGCGAGTATCACTCTGGGATGCGGGGGCACTCGATCGAGAATTGTAATATCTTTAAGCACAAAGTACAAGACTTGATTGACTCAAAAGCAATATCGTTCAAGCCAGTCGTTCCAAACAACCCCGTGCAGATAAGTACATTTGCAGCGCCTTAGTCAGAGCAGTGGTAGATTTGAAGGATCGGTATCGGTGGAACTGTCTCGTCAGCTATTTCTAGAACCAAGACCCCAAGCAATGGGAGAATAAAGCGGATCAATCCAGCAATCTTTGGTTCAATCATTCATGTGTGATTTTCTTGATTGTCATTTGTAACATTCATTTGTAATAAACTCGTTTGTTTTTTAATAATAATGACATTGAAATGAATATGCATGTTTTGAATAAACCCATTCGTGTCCACTCATACTTTATCTTATCAATATTCAAATTTTGGTTTTAATAGGAGGATGATGAAATTAAAAACACGAAACGAATTCACTGCTCGTACGCTTTTGAATAAAATCATGCTGATGATGTAAGACATTGTTTCAAATCCCAAACACCGGAGATATAAGGAAGATAATCCCTAGTCAACCCCTTCGAGCCGAGGAGTAAGAGTTTCTTTCTTAAAAATAAAACCCTTAATCTCAAACCGGGGCAGGGTAGTCGTTAGTCAGTTTGACCAAGCGTTCAAATTTCAAAAAAGGAGTGTCCTATCTGAGGATCAACCATATCTTATCCCTCATAAGAGGTCGAAAACCACCAAATTCCAAATGGTTGTCCCTCACCAACAGAGGCACGGGGCGGTCACAACCCATTCAAATTAATGGACAAATGTCACACGATTTGTTTCAGCAAAAAGAAACAAAGAAAGAAAACAAAAACAAAAGAGAAAGAAAGCCCACTAAGTCAAAAACTCGAAAACGAGTGACTTAGGCAAAAATTAGGACATCCCTGTGGATTGTAAATCTGAACCGATCCAGCAAAAGTAGGAAAATCGAAAAATCTGCATAAGAGGAATCAAAATAAAATCCTCAGCAAGAACAAATTCGTGTGGCCACAAACCAAACAAAAGGTTCATGACCGCCACACCAAAAACCTCTTGGGTTCATTAACTTTCACTCCGAAGTCCCTTTTGGAAGAAGAGCGTTTGTTTCAAACTAGTTGAATGTAGGATTGGCGAACATCACGAAGAGCGGGTGGGTTAGGATATGTTCGAGCCTTATATTCTTTCTTTTTAAAAACCGTGAATTAAGCCACGTTACAACCCTTAAAAGACCTAATTGAAGCAAAGGTTTATTTCGAAGGCGTACTATAGTCAAAACGGTCGTGTTAAAACTGACTCCTCATCAAGTTGGTCATTTTATATGTTGATATTGATATGACATTCGTTATCAATGATGCATTCATTAAATGTCAGAATTTCAGTGAGCATGTTTGGATTTCAAAACTGAATAAAAATGACATTGCATTATCATTTCCAAAAATAAACTTGTCTTACTCATGAGTAAGCACCTGACATCAAGAGATCTGCCACAATGAAAGAACTTGATGGTCCCAAACGCCTGAGACCTCCGTTAAGCACGGGCAAGCCACTTCTCTTGATTACATCAATCAGAATGTTTGAAGACTCTGTCATGCAGAAAGACAAACAACTTCGAGATCCCGTCGATTCGAGGCAGTCACGTCGAGAAATCTCTACAAGATTCAGTCAATCTGAAGTAGTCAAGGCGAGATTCAATCAATCTCTCTAAAGACCAGTGAATCAGGGACATTCCCTCAAAAATCAGCTAACTAGAGGCAAAGTTACTTCCAGGCTCGTACTGGGGTAGGCCACCCCAAGAGCACAAGAAGTCAATCTCTATGAAATGGTTAATCAGAGGAATGTGGTTCCCAGACACTGGGGCAGATCCGATGGTGACAATCCACGATGAAGTTGCTTTTTAACCTACGATTAGGGTAATCCTTGCAGATTGGGGCATTCATAGACCCTCATATCATTGCATCAACCTGTCATGCATACTTCATATCATTTCATTTGTACATATCATCTAGCATATCACAAATCTCTCTAACAAGGAAGAATCAAGCCGAAAGCTCTCTTGACACTATTTAACTACCCATTTTCGTTGGCATCTTTCCATAATCCACCCCGTTGGCATTACACAATAGAAAATGAATGACCTTTTTGACCCTTGTAAAGCTCCTAGTCGGCAACCCCGACAGGATTGTTCGAAGTTTTCCTTTTTCGCTTACCTGCCGTAAGCTTGTTGCCTCCTTCATGGAGATGATTTCATTGAGATAACTCTCCTTTGGTGAGTTATTTCATTCTTGGTGCACGAAATCACGTCTCCCCCCTTGTTGCCTTTTGCACGAGAAGGGTTGTCTCTGTCAAGACTTTGCCTTTTGATTTGTTTCAAAATACCCAATGTAGGTTTGGTGAGTCCCGGGAAGGGTAGCCATGTTTCGAAAACTTCATCCCCGTCGGTGTACCTATGGGACCCCCTGAGATTTTCGTATCTACAACAAAGTGCCCAATTGACATAGCCAACCAAAGCCCAGGCCTTGTTTGGCAAACATCTTGCAAAGTCCAATTCTCATTGGCAAGACCCCACCTCTCAAATTTGAAAGACCAATCAAGCAGTAATCGTCAGTGTCTATCACTTTTTTTCAATACCCGTCAGTATTGATCTCCCTTCGCTCGTTAGTGTCTATCACTTTTTTCGATACCCGTCGGTGTTGATATCTCTTCCCCAACCACAGAGTTGTAGATAATCACCCTTCACTCAGTTTTAGATTCCATTACCTCTAACCCCAGAGTTGAGAGACTATCCTATACCCAATCTCAGAGTTGATGTCAGTACCCACTCCAACTTCAGAGTTGTTGCTTCTTCCTTCTTTCCAGCCTCAGAGTTGTTGTCTATTTCTATTATTCCCAACCTCATGGTAGTTGTCTATCCTTTTCATATCCGACCTCGGAGTTGTATGTTTCCTTTTTCCAACCGCAGTGTTGCCAACCACAGTGTTGTCGTCCCTTTTTCCAACCGCAGTGTTGTCGCCCCTCTTTCCAACCTCCGTGTTGCCGTCCCCTTTTCCAACCGCAGTATTGTAGTCCCTTTTCCAACCGCAGTGTTGTAGTCCCTTTTCCAACCACAGTGTTGTCGTCCCTTTTTCCAACCGCAGTGTTGCCAACCACAATGTTGTCGTCCCTTTTTCCAACCACAGTGTTGTCGTGCCCTTTTCCAACCGCAGTGTTGTAGTCCCTTTTCCAACCGCTGTGTTGTAGTCCATTTTCCAACCATAGTGTTGTCGTCCCTTTTTCCAACCGCAGTGTTGCCAACCACAGTGTTGTCGTCCCTTTTTCCAACCGCAGTGTTGTCGCCCCTCTTTCCAACCGCCGTGTTGTCGTGCCCTTTTCCAACTGCGGTGTTGTAGCCCCTTTTCCAACCACAGTGTTGTCGTCCCTTTTTTTCCAACCGCAGTGTTGTCGTTCCTTTTCCAACCTCAGTGTTGTCGCCCTTTTCAACCTCAGAGTTATCATTGCTTATCGTATTACCCCAATCTCAGAGTTGTATGTTGCCTTTCTTTATCCCAACCTCAGAGTTGTTGTTCCTTTTCCAACCTCAGAGTTGTTGTCAGAGTTGTTGTTTACCGTTTATTCTCCCAATCTCAGAGTTGAGCATCTGCTTGTTTCCAACCTCAAAGTTGATGTTTATCATTTTTCGCTCCCCGCCTCAGAGTTGGGCAGTTACATTTTTTCAACTTCGGAGTCGATGTATCTCTTTCAATCCTCAGAGCTTAGGACCTACTTTTTTTCCAACCTTAGGGTTGACAATCACCTTTTTTCGACCTCAAAGTTGAGTACCTACCTTTTACACTTCAGAGTGAATGTTTCGTGTTACCCCTAACCTCAGAGTTGTATGTCTTCTTATTCCCCGACCTCAGAGCTGAATAGTTATCTTTCTTTAGCCTCAGAGTTGAACGATTGTCTTTTTCCAACCTTAGAGTTGACGACTACCTTTTATCCCCAGCCACAGAGTGGAATGGCTACCTTTTTCCCAACTTTCGAGTCGTTGTATCATTTTCTCATTCTCCAACCTCGGTGTTGATAACTGCAAACCCAACCTCCGAGTTGACGCCTACCTTTGTTCCCGACCTTAGAGTCGATGTTCAACTGCAAACCCAACCTCCGAGTTGACGCCCACTACCTTTGTTCCCGACCTTAGGGTCGATGTCCTACTATACCCAACCACAAAGTTGATGCCTACCCTTTATCCAGTCTCTGAGTCGATGTTGATCGCAACTTATTTCCAACCGCAGAGTTGAGAATGTCCAGTTTGTACCCCAGTCGCAGTATTGAGGTTAGGATGTTTTAATCCCCAGCGACAAATGTTGCTTTTGCTGTTGTCCCCAACCTCAGAGTTATCGATTAACAATTTACCTTCCATTCGCCTACTGTCGTCCTCAGTGAGGTTATCTGCCATCCCGAATCCTAGGATTTATTTGGCGAACCATTTGATGATTAAACAAAATTAATAATCACCGTTTATCCTCCAGCGAAAAATTCTTTCTCAGTGCCTACCAAAGCTTGTTAGTAGAGGTAAAATGAAAAAATAATCAATCATACTGCATTAGCATACTGCATATGTCATGCATATCTAACCGCTCATAAACCCATCTACCACATAACATCCCGATTCCCAGCAGCTGCCCTGCACAAAGATATGTTTGTTCACCATATATCCCAATGAAGAAGTTTCTTGTGACCTGTCTTCACATTTCTTTCCATTTGTTCTGTGTGGGCAAATTTTCCGATATTCTAGTATTTAATCCTCTCCTACCTTGATTGTCTGAAATCCATTGTTATCCGTACATTCAGGTTCGAGAAGATTAAATAGGGGCAGCTGTCATACCCCAAAATTTGCCATGCCCTTCACATTGATCATATAGGACACTAACCCTAAACATTTGCATATCATTTTCATCCATACATTTCATTTGAATAAGCATGGTTCAACAAGAGGCGATGCGTGACTTGAATTCGTGTGTCTCTGATGCATGAGTGGTTTGATTTTTCATTCATTCAACCATGGTTCAATCCGATTACAAGTAGTGTTAGTTGGATTCATTAGTTCATTGCATGTTATCATTACAGTCAGCATTATGTCATAATATCTTTTCGAGTTGATTTTAGCTTCAAATTAATTTTTACTTCAAATTAATCTTTGAAGTTTAAATTGAGTTCTTGAGGTTGAATTTGATCTTGAAATTTTAATTTTGATTTTTAATGTAAAATTGATTGGTGAAGTTAGAATTGATCTTTGAGTCTTGATTTAATTTTAGAAGTTATTACGTCATTTTAAAATCAAGATTTTGATTTTGATTTTAATATTAGAATCTTAATCATTTTTAGAATTTCCTTCTTGGGCCATTATTTCTAATTTGGGAGGCCTTTTTGTTAAGCCCGTTTAATCTTTTTTCTAAATCCAATTCTAACCAAAAATCCATATTTATCCATATTTCCCATTATCCAAATCATATCCATACTCATGTACATATCCACATGTAAAATCCAATCCACATTCATAACCCATTTTTTTTATCCATTTAAAAAAACCATTATCCAAATTAATCCATTCATCATATCCATCATCCAATTACCACAAAGCCCATTCCATTATCCATTTTTCCATGTACATAGTCAAATAATAAAGAATAAGACCAATGGAAAAAGCTGCATAAGTTGTAAACAGAAAACAACATAGCAGTAAAACACAACATGAAAGACGAGATTGCCGAATGAAACACAGAAACTCAACAGTTAATCAAAACGCATAAGCCAAATCATCCAATTCCAAATGAGAATTCTATATAAAGGCTCACGAGCTAACCGTTTAGGGGGCTTCTTTTCTTCCCTCTTCTTCTTCTCTCGATTCCCTCTCAAAAACTTTCAAATCCTCTCTCCCGGATTTCACATTCTTTTCCAACTCCTTCGCCTTCTTCAACCTCCACCGAACCAATCTCTAACAAAAACTTTCCTCCACGTTCTTCTTCATCACTCTCACACGTAGAGAGCATAACCAACATTGCCGCACCACCGCCACGATCCAACTCACGGGGAACTCCACCATCATCCTGGACCACAACACGTAGCAATCATCCATGCTCAATCTCAACAAGGCGAATTCAATCAAATCAACAACAAGCACTGCAACAAAAACGAAACAGAAGAAAATTCAAAGAAAAGGAAAAGTGAAGTTGGAGGAGGAGAAGTTCTCGCTTACTTGGGAATAGTCTTGTGAATTCTTGAATCTTCTTCCTCGCATCTTCAACCAAGGATCATCTTCGTGGATTCTTCCTTTGTCCCTCAAAGCTCCATAGCTAAAGGTAGCACCGTTCGCCACCGTTGCGAGGTCGCCGCGCCATTCAACTTCAACGTAGCTGATAATCCAAGGAGAGTGAGGCGTCAAAATGAATGACGCACTAGAACCAGGATTCAGAGGAGATAGAAGAAGGTAAAAGAAGACACCACTTAAAGTATACTTGAGACCACCGTTCGCCGCCGCCGTCTCCATCGGCAGCTCATATGGTATGCCTTCCATACTCCGTTATTTCATGTCGAATTGCTTGTAATCATGTAGAGTATCGATTCAGGAACCAAAACCATCTCGTTTAAGGTTTAGACGTTTCGATTCCGTTATTTAACTGTTGAATGGTTAGTTTAGGTTATTTCAATCTCCGACTTGATTTGGCTTCATGAGTTGGGGTCGGGATGAGTGATGAATGTGTTTGTTTGTCTTGGTTTAAGGCGTTTGGGTTGGCATGTTGGATTCCAAGATTGGATATACACACCGCCACCGGAGGCGACTCCGATTCGGTGGGATAGGCTTTCCGGAAGAACCTTTTTTGGGAAGGATAGAGGAGGGAGAGCTTGAGACGAGTAGGCTGGTGTGTGTGGTTGTTCAAAGCGTAGCCGCCGTACGCGACGAAGTCCGACGCGGCGGAGTAGGAAACCCCCGAGTTGCATTTCGAACATGTAAAGGGATGAGCGCGTGCTTCCTTCGCTCTTTTCATGTTTTGAGTTTGGGCCTTAAGCCCATGGATTTAACTCCACGCCACATGTTGACCTGCACACCGCGAATGGGCCTTAGTGAGCCCAATGGAATTCCAATCCAGGACTGCATGGCTTGCATAGTCCACTTCACTAGTTCACCCCCCTCCTGTGTGGGCTTGGGAATTGATTTTTGGCCCATTTCTGTTTGTTAATTAATTGGATATTAGAACTTTAATTTGGTCAATTCGATTTTATCTTGTCAATTAGATTAATCGTGTGATAGCTAGAATAATAATGTTTCTAATTGTTGTTTGTTAATCCGGATAGTGATTTTTAATCATAGAATTGATTTAATAATTGATAGTTTACTGGTAGGATTACTCTTGATAATTGTTGTAATTCTAGAATTAATTTTGATTCATTTCTAGAAATATTTTGTTGATATTTTAGGATTTTATTTTGTTAATATTTTAGAATTTGTTAATTGTTTTAATTGTAGAAGTTTATTTGATAATTGTTTTGAATTATAGAATTTTCATTTAATGTTGATTTTAGAATTGATTTATATTTTAGAGTTGATAGTTGGATAATGGTTTTCTTGAATATTCTCTTTGATCTAATTTCTAACAATTAACTTCTAACATTTAAATTCTACAATTAACAAATAACTTTTACTTTTCGCATTTTAATTTCCGCTCCTAACATTTTATTTTTTTGTCATTTACCTTATGCACTTTTATTTTTATTTTTATATTCTTTTTGCTATATCATTGTATCATTCTCACTTCATCTAAAAATGACTAAAAATGACTAAAAATGGATAAGACTTTAAAAATAAAAAAGATAATAATTTCCCAAGCATTGAGAGAACTTTGGACAATGGACTTAGAGACTCATTAGGACCCTTGCAAAAGGCCTCAGACAGTCATTCAACCATAACATGGAAGGAGCATTCAAGACTCAAGAAAACTTATAATCTTTTACTCGCTTTCTAGTTTAGGACACAATTGCACACACACGGCTTTCTCTTGGGCTACCTGACAATGAGACCTTTTATTTCCTGCACTCCCTTGTACTTTACATGTACCCCCTCCCCATTTCGATGTACGCATTTACTCGCTTTCTTTTATTGCTTTATAATTACTCCTTAGGTATTAGGAACGCACACCATTTCGCAACCAATAATCAAACCCTTGATCGAACGTCAAGCGGTCTCTTTTTCAAATCAAATTCAATAAACAAACCCTTGATCCAACGTCAAGCGGTCTTTTCCAAATCAAATCCAAAAACACAATAAATGGCGATTAGGATCGTACGTCACGAGCCTTAAGCGATAAAGAAGGGATGAGACTGGAGCTTTCCTACACTCATTCTGAATGCTTCGAACACAAGACGTTTAACTTGACCGTTTGAGGTATTCACCTTTATCCATAGTCTTTAGTGCAATCCGAAATCAATAACACTTTATCAAAAACATAAAAAACAACTCAACACATTCAAACCTTTTGTTCGGGCCTTAGGGAGACACCATCGAAAATCCTTCTTCAAGGTAAATAAAATCAACAAAGCAAACAGACAATTTTAAAACTCACGAACTACGAAGGCTCTGATTTCTCACTTCAACAAGTGGGCATACGTAGGCACGAGGATCCATTCCTTGGCGAGCACACTAATTTAAAATCTACCTCCACTCCGCAAACCTTTGGCAAGCAAACATTCGATAAACAATACACACGTAAGTGCAAACATCCTAGATGGTTCCCATGGAGTACCATGGATGTGAGGGGTGCTAATACCTTCCCCTTGCATAACCGACTTTCGAACCTGTTTGTGGTTGCGACGACCATACTTTGGGGTTTTCTCGATATTTTCCCTTTCCTTTGGAATAAATAAAAACCGATGGCGACTCTGTATTTTTCGCGTAGCGACAAATACACATATTAATTCTTCCGATAACGACTTAGAATAGAAGAGTGTCGATCCAGAATCGCTTTTGCTTGCCATAGTAAATATTTTAAAAATACATTTTTAATCAAAATTTTATTTGGGATCTATGCACCCCCTCACTCCCTAGATCATTTCCCTCATCTAACAAGTAGTATCACGAGCACCGGTTTATCTTGTGCTTCAAAATGACTTATTAGATTATGGATCCCAAACCTAAAGGGGGTATAATAGAGAACATGTTTTCAAGGCAAAAACTATGGTTATTGGAAGGATTGTATGTGTGTCCATATAAATTCTATTAATATAAATATTTGGAATGTCATCCAAAATGGTCCTTTTGAAATTACTATGACCAATGCAGATGGTGTTGTTGTACCTAAATCGAAAGCACAATGGAACAGGGATGATGATAAAAGTGATTATGTGATTGGAAAGGAAGGAATATTCTAATATCCATTTCAGGAGTTGATGAATATTACCGTGTTTCTCATTGTACAACCGCTAAACCTATGTGGGACTCATTACAAGTTAACCATGTGGGCACAAATGAAGTTAAACAAGCTAGAATCAATAATTTGAACCAAGAGTTTGAACTCTTTTAAATGAAGCATGGTGAAACCATTGCCTATATGAAAAAGAGGTTCACTTATCTTGTAAATTGTTTGAATGCACTTCGTAAGCCGGTTTCTAATGAAATTGCTACTAACAAAATTTTAAGATGACTTAATAGGTAATTGCAACTTAAGGTCACCGCAATCAAGGAATCCAACAACCTCTTGAAATTAGATATTACTAATTTGTTTGGAAAGCTTGAAGAAGATAAGTAAGAGCTCATTTGTTTGGAGAAGCATGGGAAGAAGATTAAGAAGGAAAAGAACAAGGAAAATGATGTAGATAAGAAGTCAATTGCTCTAGTGGCTTCTAGGTCTAAGTACTTTACTATAGAGCAAGATGATAGTGGAACAAGTGACGATGAGTGTTTGGATGATTTAGAAATGGGGTTGTTTGTTAAAAGGCGCCATAATTACATTAAGAGAAATTGAGTGAAGCATCCTGACAAGAATATCATCAACTATAGAAGACAATCAAATACCTTAAGTCAAGATGAGAATAAGAAGGAAAAACCTAAAGGTTCATACTATAATTGTGGAAAATCCGGTCATTACAAGTCAGATTGTCCATTACTTAATAAGGATAAAGGAAAGGGCCAATAAAAGAAGTCTAGCCAGCCTATACGAGCATACACCGCATGGGAAAGTGATAGTGAATCCTCAAATGAGGTAGCTCAAGTGAAAGTGATGAAATGGTAAATCTTTGTCTCATGGGCAATCACAAGAAAAAGAATGTAAGTTATTCCAAGTATGAACCTATTGATAAAATGTCTTATTCTGAGTTACAAATTGCTTTTGAAAATCTACATGGTGAAGCCATAAAAGCTTTTAAAAGGTTGGATTAAAAAATAATATTTTCATACTTAGAATCCAAAGTTTTAGAAATGGAAAAACAAATGAAAGCTCTTCAGGAAACCATGTTAGAGGCTACAAAAGTTAAAATTGAGGATGAGAAGTCTTCTTGGTTTGGTTATGAAACTTGTCACATTTGGCAAAAAAAAAAGGTTATTACTCTAAAAACCAAATTGACAAAGGTTTTAGAACCAAAAGTTACATTCGTTATTGATTCAACAAAATTTTAAAGATCTTTAAATGTATCAATCAAAAAGTACAAATTTGTTATAAGGTAATCAAATAGTGAAAGTCACTCTCATCATCACTTAACCTGTCAGTATTATTGTAAGAAAGGTCATACCATTGCCAAATGCAAGTTTAGGAGATATTTGATTTGGATTCCTAAAGGTGTATTTAGATGGTTTCCCTAGTGAAACAATGTTTCCACTCATTCTAAAAGGACCCAATGAAAAATGGGTACCTATCACTCTTGTTTGATCTTGTAGGTTAAATGTCTTGGTTCCATGGAGAGAATGTGGTTTCTCGACAGTGGATGCTCAAGGCATATGACGAGTGACATTTCCATGTTCCGTAATTTCTCACCAAAGAAGAAGGGATATGTGACCTACATAGACAATAATAAGGGTGTTATACTTGGTAAAGTTCGAAGGTGAGAAAAATACACAAGATGGGGGGTTGAATTATATATGTAGTATATTTTACGCTTCTGTTTAGAATCTGAACAAGTTCAGAGTCTGATATCAGAATGTTAATGGCAGTGAAATAATAATAAAATTCAGAAGAAATAAACAAATCAACACATAGATTTTATCATGGTTCCTCTCCTTAACTGAGAGTAGTCTAGTCCCTTTGTCGAACAAGAGATTTTCACTACAATCAAATAGATTTCAAAATTTCTCAATTAAATCACAAAGAGACATTAACTGCTCAATCAATCCATAAAGAGACTTATGCTCAAGAAATCCTACAAGAGACTTCTTCTCAATCACACGAGAAAGAGACTTCACTACTCAAGCACATAGGTGTTGCATTACGCGAAAAAACCGGCGGGAAAACAAAACAACAGAGCCGCCACCGTGCGTTATTTATCCCAAAAGAGGGAAAGGAAATGCTCGAAGTAAACCTGGAAAAGACATGGTCTCGCGACCAAAGAGAGATGGGATCGGGAGTCGGTTATGCGAAGGGAAGGTATTAGCACCCCTACGCATCCGTCGTACTCGACGGGATCCACGCTCAGAAAGAAAGGATAAGGTTGCTAAACGCTGCTCAAACACCACACAAGGCTGGAAGGAAACACAGAAAGACAAGAGAAACTAACTCGGTAGGATATCGCATCCTGGGCCTACGTAGTCTGTCAGGCACAGACATCAGAGTCGACGTAGTTCGGGACAGGGGAAACGTGCTCGCTAGGATGTCGCATCCTATGCATACGTATCTTCTCTGACCGGAGAAGAATCAGAGCACTCGTAGCTCGGCTAACGCACGCCAAACAAAACAACACAGGAAACCGACTGCCAATCGCTGGACTTATGTCAGACTCCAACACAAAAGAGGCAAACATGGAAACCGAATGCCAATCGCTGGACTTACATCAGACTCCAAACCAACAAACACACACAGGAAACCAACTGCCAATCGCTGGACTTATGTCAGACTCCAAACACACACAAAGGGGTTGAAAAAGAAAAAGGGCGCCCAGAGAGATCAGCTCATCTCCTGCCTACGTACCTCATCTGGTATGAGGATCAGGGCGACGTAGTTCCCCTAAACAGGGAAAGAACTTCTAACCTAACCAGAGACAAAGGGAGATACCAACTACTAGGGAGACTACGACTCGAGCCTAGAAGTTGTCATGCATATGATCCCTATGTTAAGGTTTCTATCTAACTTGCACAGGAAGCAAGCTATCCTAAACAGCACAGGAAAATACATACAAGCACAAAAAGCAAGCGCACACACTATATGCACACAATTGGGCTCATACAAGGTTAGGCTGTAAAAACAAGCCAACTGGAATGGGGTGTGGTTAGCTCTTAACCCTAACATTGAGAGTTAGGGTGAAGCAGATGAAATGGGAAGTGAGGGTAAGACCTCACAACTCTTATCCCTGCCAATTGCCTCTTAAGAGGTCTTTACCTGCTTGGCACAAAAGTAAACATTCACAAGCATTGCCTCTTAAGGAGGGCTTCAGACAGGTGCCTGCCCACATAACAGGACAGGTCTTCCAGACTACATGAAGTCAGAGGAGTTATACCTCAGTGGTTAAGCAACCAAGCAAAGCAAAGCAAGTTCAAAAGAACTCAAAGCAACTTAGGTACCTGTGAAAAATCTAAACTTATCAGTTCAACTGTACAGACAAACAATCAACAAGCTATAACAAACAGACAGACAATATTCACAATGTGCAAGCCACGAGGCAAACTCAAATGAGCTAGCATCAACCTACAAAACACACAAGTGTTAGTAATCAAGAGCAAACATCAATGCTCAAATGAGGAAGCATCATCAACTATGGACTTGGATGTTTAAACCTGAAATCAAAGCCCACATGTAAGCCACAAACCACTAGGTCAAAGCCTAGGGTCAAAGGAGGGTCAAAAATCTAAAACAGAACATGAAATTTAACATGAATCATCTTCATTAAATCAAGAACAAATATCAAAAATTCCCACATCAAAATCATTAATCATATTCATTTCATGAGCAAAACATGGCAAGGCATGCAAATGGTGATCACATTGAGACATCAGAAGGAACAAATGCACATAAAATAAAAAATGACTCAAAAAATCTTGTCAAAATTCATGGGTAAACAGGACATATAACATGATCATCACACAAATAATTAGAGGCATTGGACATCATTAGGCATGGCAATCACATAGCATAAAACAGACAACCAAATGTGTGACACAAATTGTCACACCAAGTTAGCATGAGCATAAAACAGAATGGGAGCATGGGAAAAATCTCAAACCAAAGCCAAAATGTCACTCAACATTTCTAGAATCCAGACACAAAATTTTAGAAGCATTGGAATATTTTTGAGCATTTTATGATGAATGGAACAAGGCAAGGTCAAACATACATATGCATTCAATCACCCTAGAGAAAAGTATTTTTTCAGCCAAGCACAACTTGCAATTCAATGATCATAAAAAAATAGACAAGGTAAGGAACACAATGCAAAAAATTGGAGATCAATTGGAGCATTTTTCATTTTTATATGATTTTTGGAAGTTTATGAAAAATTTGAAAATGAAATGGAGCCAAACATGGAAATAGGAGGGAAAAGGTAGAAAAATGCAAGGCGCTTGAAAAATGTCTCCCAGCCAGGATCGAACCCGGTCACTATTTGAAAATCCTAGCGCGCACCAATCAAAACAACACAGTTTTGACCTGAAGCCCTAAACACACGCGCTGCATGGCATTTCGTAGCTAAAATGAATTTTCGTAGCTAATTCCTGGCAGTTTCGTAGCTAAACTGGAAACTGCATGAGTTCATGTATGGAAGATGAAGATCATGAAGATCTTCATACGATTTTTTCCAGATTTCAAAAAATGTTCCAGAAATTAATGAAACCTATACCAATCAACTCATCCTTCCACATACATCAAGGATCCAACAATAATTCATGCAAAAACTACATAATCAAGCCAAATCGAAGAGAATAAGAAAGTGCATCCAAACTTTAATTGAACATAACTTTGTCCCTAGGTCACCAAATTGCACGATTCAAAGCTCAAATTCATCAGGATCAAAAGATCTACAACAACATAGCAATGGATTTTGAAAAGAAGAGAATCGAATTGTGACCTTTTGAAGTACAGAAGCTGGAATCGTGCTCCACACAGCTTCGCAATGCCTCATAGTTCCTCCATAATGCTTATTGAAGTGATTAATGATGAACTTGAAGCTCAACTGCGCCTGAATCCAGCAGATTTTGGAATCACCATGGAACCTTCAAGCTATGAATCCGAACAAAAGTGCCACGATTTGTCTTGAATTCACGTTCAAATCTTCTCAAAAATGCTTCAGCATCATGAATCAATCAAAAGAAATGCTTCTTGTGTGAAGAATTGCAAGAAAAATTTGAGAGAAAAGTTTTGGTGATTTTGTGATTCTAGATCTGAAATGTTGCTCATGACCAAAAACAGTTATGATTATCCATTTATACTTCTTACTAATCATGTTTAAAACCAGCTTAAGCCAAATGCAAATGTGATTAATCACTTATGTGGTGTAAGTGCAAAATTAGGTTTTCACCTCACATGCATGCTGTAAGACCCCAATTTTGCCCCTAAGATCCCTCATGGCATTATATCATGTCATATCATTGCCTCAAGGATCATTGTGCACCTTGCTTTCCCTCCCTGTGGGTGGGTTACCCTTTTTGAGAGTGATTCTTGATCACCAAGCATGTTTTGCATATGTATATCATTGCTTTTCTTTTTATCACTAACCAAAAGTACAAAAATATGTCATCTAACCTTTGTCTTGCAGATGAAGCAACCACAGGTCAAAGCAGTCAAAGGAAGTCATTGAGTAATAGATGGTGGCCATTCTTGAGAATTTGGACCCCATGATCATTATCAAGAGTTCATATGAGTTATGATATCATTTTGAATCAAAATCCTAAGTGGTAGAGGCTTGATTTCATCTGAACATTGCCAGGTCATCTGAAGACCTAGAAAAGTCAACTGCCAAGTCAACTGTGGATTTGGAGGTGGGAAGTGATTAGAAATACCTCATTCATGTTCAAACAAGTATCATTTTACATTTCAAACATCAACATTGAAGAAAATAAAGTCAGGTCAAAACTTTCCAAAAATAGAAAGTAACCTATAATTCAAAATTGCCAAAAATGGAAAGGTTTTAACCTAACTTCAACTTCAAATTACATCATCAATAAAGCTTCAAATGAAATTTTGTTGAACATGAAAGTTGTAGATCTTTCTCTCCCATTTCCAAAAAGTCCAAGATCATCAATTTATCATGTGTGGTTAAGGAGATATGATCAAAACTTGACAAAGTGTACTTGAAGATTCAAATGGACATAACTTCTCAACCAAAGCTCCAATTCAAGTGGTTCTTTTTGCTAAATTCTCATTTTTACCTATAGTTTCCAAATCATGCATCATATTACACCAATTGTCATCACATAATCATTTGCATTTCACTTGATTTTTGGAGGGAAATTATAGAATTTAAAATTGGTGCATTGTTTGAACATTCTATCATTGCCAATAGCTCCAAAATGTTTTTTTGAGTGAAATTGAACACAAACTCGTGCACTGTTCACCATGCATTTTCATGCATAGGGTGAAAATCCATTTTGCACTTACACTCCTTATTTTGCTAATTCACTTACCATTTGCTTAAACATGATTAGGAGCATGATTAGTAGGAGGTATATAACAGAAACCCTAACTGTTTTTCACTAACAACAATCACAATTTTCAGATCTAGAAAATTTCTCAAACTTTTTCTCTCAATTTTTTCTGGAAATTTCTTCAAACACAAACTTTTTCTATTGCTTGATCCTGGTTCCTGAAGTATCATTGAGTGGATTTGCACGTGGAATCAAGAGATTTGGTGCAGTTTTGAAGCATGCTCGAAGCTTGGAAGCATTAATGGTGGATTCAAATTCTGGTGAAATCAAGAGCAATTGAACCTTAATTCTTCCTCCAATCATCCATGCAAGTGTTATAGAAGAAGTTTGGAGCATTGCAAGGCTTGAATCAACACGAATTCCAAAGCTGCTCTTCAAGAGGTTCCAAATCGATCCTCTTATTTCTCAAATTCATTATGCTATTGTTGTAGATCTTGTGATGCTGGTTAATCTGAGCTTTAAATCACGAAATTCCATGCCAAATTGACTGAGATAGGTTAGCTTGAAGTTTGATGCATGATTCTTAATATCTTCGATCCATGCTTGTTTCTTTGTTTTATGTTAAAATGATTATGGATTGTGAATGTGCATTGCATGAGGAATTGATTGGTATGCTCAATGTTGATTTCTGGAACTTTTGAGATTTTCTGGAAAAATTGGATAAAGATCTTCATGATCTTCATCGTGTGTTCATGCATCTCCAGATTTCATGTGGAATTTCCTGCGGAACGTATACGGTTTGCTGCGAATTTTGTTGCGTGTTCATGTGCTTACCTGCGGATTTCATTTTCCAGTACCGTGCATGTGTTAGCTTAGGGTTTGTACGTGATTCGTCCACCTCACTGCCACGCCTTGTCCACATTTCGTTTTGGTTGGCTTGTAGCGCTTTGACCTGGCCACATGTGCATTGACCGGCCAGGTCAATTAATGAAACGCTGCGTTTCATTTGTAGAGGCGCCAATTTTTGAATGTTGCTTCTGTTCGATCCTCCGTGCCAGCATTTCTTCATATGCTTCATATTATTTTTCTATTTTCCTCATGTATTCATGTGCCATGCTTTACATCATTTTTTTATTTTTTCTTCATCTTCCAAAATTCTTATATAATTGAAAAATGATCCTAAAAATATGTGGTTTTTTGCATTGCATTCCATATTCTCTCTAGTATTTTATGATCATTTTTCAATAAATTGTGCTTGGCTAGAAAATAATTTGTGCTAGGGTTTGTGAACTTGTATGCATTTTGTACCTTGCCTTGCCATATCATTTGTGAAATGTTGGTTGTTAATCCAATGAATCTGAAACTTTGCATGATGAAACTAGACTCTTTGCTTGACATTTTGGTGTTGATTTGGTATTTTTACCATTTGTCATTTCTGTTTTATGATCAGGTGAATGTAGGTGTGACAATTTGTGTCACACCTTTGCTTGTTCATCTTATGTGATGTGTTTGCCTTGCCTAATGATCTCCTATTGTCCTGATTTTCTTTTGTGATGCATATCATGGATGTTGTGAATGAGCATGAATTTTATTGGAATTAGTTGATTGATTTATGATTTTATTGAGATTTTTCATTCTGGTTGGTCACATTTGAGCTTTAAAATTGCCTTGAACTTTAATTGATCATGAAATGCTTTTGGTATATGATATTGATGTGAGACCTTTTGGATTGTTTCAAGATGTGTTTGAAGTTGATTCATGTTAATTTTCAGCTTCTGTTTTGAATTTTTTCTCCATCTTTGACCCTAGGCTTTGACCTAGTGGTTTGCCTCTCACGTTTGAGCTTTGATTTCAGGTTGAACATCCAAGTTACATGGTTAATGATGCTCCATCATTTGAGCATTTGATGTTTACCTTTGACTACTAACATTGTGTGTTTTGTAGGGCTGTTAACTCATTTGAGCTTGACTTGTGGCTTATGCCTTTGCTTATTGGGTTTGACTGTTGATATTGATGTTGTTTGATTGTCTGAGCTGTATACTGATTTGTTTGATGTTTCCACAGGTACATAAGTTGCTTAAGTTCATTTTGAACTTGCTTTTGCTTGGTTGCTTAACCACTTAGGTATAACCTCTCATCTTCATGTAGTCTGGAAGACCTGTCCTGTTATGTGGGCAGACACCTGTGTGAAGTCCTCCTTAAGAGGCAATGCTTGTGTTTGTTTATCTTTGTGCCAAGCAGGAAAAGTCCTCTTATGAGGCAATTGGCAGATAAAAGAGATGTGTAATCCATCTCCTTCTATTTAGTGTGTCATCCCTTTACTCACATAACATGTTGATGCATTGTGGATATTAACCCAAGATCTATAGAGTCATTCATTTGTGGAGAAGAGTTCCTACTTTCTGAACTCCCACACCTTCTATTGTTTAAAGCTCTCCCAGGCCAGGGATAAGAGCCATGAGGCACACCCCTCATCTCCATTTCATCTGCTTCATCCTAAGTCTCAATGTTAGGGTTAAGAGCAGAACATTACCCCATTCAAGTTGACTGTAAAGTCTAACCTTGTTTGAGCCTAATTGCTTGTGTATAGTGTGTGCAAATTGACTTATTTGTCTGATTGATTGCTTCATCTTTGCATGATTGCTTATGTGTGCCTTTGTGCATTTATCATCATTAATTGTACATCATTGCATGATCATTGTTCATATCTTTGTGACATCTTTGTTTGTCCATTGAGGATTCAATTGTAAGTCCATTTATTGGCCATTGTTCCTATGATTTGGAAGGAGCTGGGACTAAGACCATTTATTGGCATCCTATTTCCTAGGAGTCGAGTGTAAGACCATTTATTGGCAACTTGTTTCCTTTTTGCTTATTGCATTTGTTTGTTTGTTGTATGTGAGGAGTCAATTGTAAGTCCATTTATTGGCAATTGTATCCCATGATCATCCTGTGGAGATTGGAATAAGTCCATTTATTGGCATCTGGTATCCTTGTTTGTTTTGTTCTTTGGAGATTGGTATAAGTCCAGTTGATTGGCATCCGGTATCCATCTTTTGTTTTCTGTTTAGGAGATTAGTGTAAGTCCATTGATTGGCATCTGATATCCATGTTTTGTTTTGCTTTGGGAGATTGGAATAAGTCCATTGATTGGCATCTGGTATCCATGTTTGTTTTAGGAGATTGGTATAAATCCATTGATTGGTATCCGGTATCCACCTTTGTTTGTGAGATTGGTGTAAGTCCATTGATTGGCATCCAGTATCCATTTGTTTGTTTATTTGTTATTGCTCATTGCCTATTCCAAAGGAATCACTTGGATCATCTACATATGATCTCAAGGGGTGAACATCTAAGAAGTTTTACACTCCCTCACCCTCCATCCTTTTGTTTCTTAAACCTCCCTTTGCATGTTAAACCAAATTTGAAAAGTATTGTGCAAACATTTTCATTCTTTTCAAATTAGAAACCTAGGCCTTAAGCCTTTGACTTTTCAAACTTCATTTTCATAATACTTCTTTGAATTGAATTCTAATCATACTTTGACCCTCTTTTGTGAATAAATCCTAATAGGTTAACTTCACTCATTCAATTGTTTTGTGGCTTTGTCCATTCTTGATAAGTTTTCATACATTAGCCATAGGTTTGATTTATCCTAGTTGGTTGATGTTAATCTCACCTTTTTATCCTTAGTGATTGAATTGTAAGACTTCCTTACTTATTATAGGGTTAACCCCTCACTAGCAAGTTGAAGCTTTTCTCATATGGTGGACTTGTTGTTTGTATAAGGTTGAGTTTTCTCCCGTGGATAACGAAAGACCCTAGGGCTCTTGTTTAAAATGAACCCACTCATATTTTTGGAAATCTTTTAGCCGAACTACGGCGTTTTGATCCTTTATCTTCCATGGAAAGGTACGTAGGCAACGGGTTCATCCGTTCAAACACAAAAAATAATAACCTGTATATTCTTTTCTCATCCCTTCATTCGTGTTTGCACAATAAATATTTTCATAACAAATAAAATTTTCATTCAACAAGTGTGAAAAGGGCTCCCTAGGAGTACCTAGGACGTTTTGGGTGCCTAACACCTTCCCATTGCGTAATTTACCCCTTACCCAGATTCTCTGATCTTTCATTAGTTTTCTATGTGTAAAACTTCTTAGGCTTTTGTTCGCTTTTTAGCCATTCCTTTGGATAAATAAAAGTGAGGTGGCGACTCGATTCCTTGTATGCTTTGCTTTTGGTTTAATCAATAGACCATAAAGCGACGAATACACCGCTACAGAAAAGTGGCGACTCTGCTGGGGAGTAATCCTTGGTGGTATTGCCTACTTTTCACCCTTGTTGTGATATATTGTTATTTGTTATATGACATATTTTTGTACAATTTGGGATAACTGTATTGATTGTAATGTTTGAATTGCTTGATATACAATTGTTGTTTGCTTGGTGATCTCTGTGAGATGAGTTCTATACCCGAACTCGAGTGCACCTTAGGATAGGAGAATGGCATAGTCTTGTTGACTGGTGTGGAGTATTCCTTAGCCAGTTGACTTGCGAGTCCATTCACTTGGTGGAGGTCATGTTGGATTAATAATGTCACACAAGTTATTTGTGGTTAAGCATTATTCTTTCAATCATGTGCCTTAGAAGCCAAGGACCTTAGTTTACCAAGCCCATCTTGGCCTATTTTAGGACGTAGTGCGGAGGTCGTTCAGATGTCAGTTCTGATGCGATTGTTACACGATACTACACTCATAAGAGTCCCTCTTGAGAATATTCTTGGAATACGAGTATTCGTTCCTCCGATAATATCCGAAAGATGGGACGATGATTATGGGAACCTCTGGTAGAACATGTCTGGCAGGTTTAAAACCTAGTACACTCTCTTTGGGTGGTTCTTAACCGAGACTCCATGCTCGTGACTCTCAGCAAACCCGTGATTCATGGTTGAGTCGTTCAGACAACCTTAATATCAATGGACCTGGGTGTTGATAAGGTGTAAATCCTAATCCACCAAAACGGATGGTTGATATTAAGGATGATTGAGCCGGTTCATGTACCGTTAATATCAATGGAACTTGGGTGTTGATAAGGTGAAAACCATAATCCACCAAAATGGATGATTGATATTAGGGATACAATGAGCTTTCCCATGACCTTTGTCTGGTGTGATTTGCTTGATCCTTGAGTGTGATTGTTGTATTCATGCATTCATGCATTCATCTGCATTCATGTCATCAGAAAAAAAAATATTTTCAAGGAACTTAAAGGGTTTATTTGCAAAATTTTCAGACATGGAAAGACCGAAAAGGCATACAAAGAAGTACAGCTTTAGACAGCCTGATGTGAAAGAGTTAAGGAATCTGACATCTTATGTATTAGATCCCTTGGGTTTCAAGGCTCGTTATGGGAAGCTCCTACCTCTGTTGACTACTCAGGTTGATGAGGGACTGATGAGTACTCTGGCACAGTTTTATGATCCTCTGTATCACTGCTTCTCTTTTCCGGACTTCCAACTATTGCCTACCTTGGAGAAGTATGCTCATCTTGTGGGTATTCCTATTCTGGATCAGGTGCCGTTCAGTGGCTTAGAGAGTATTCCGACTGCTCGAGAGATTGCAAACTTGTTGCACATAGATGAATTTTTGATTAAAGCTAATCTGACTACCAAAGGTGGAATTCAGGGTCTTCCTTCCGAGTTCCTCATTGCTCAAGCTACCATGTATGGGAAGGCCAGGAGTGAGGATGCCTTTGAGGCTTTATTTGTGCTGCTCATCTATGTGTTGGTATTGTTCCCCAACATCGACAAATTTGTGGATGCGAATGCCATTAGGATCTTTTCTGTTCTTAATCCCGTTCCGACTCTGTTGGGTGATGCCTATGTCTCTTTGCACCTGAGGAATGCAAAGGGTGGAGGTGTTATTGTGTGTTGTTTGCCTCTGTTGTATAAGTGGTTTATTTCTCACTTACCGCAGACGGTTGCTTTCAAGGAGAACAAGGGATGTCTACGGTGGTCTCAGAGACTCATGTCTCTCACTAATGACGATATCTCTTGGTATGATCGCGTGTATGATATTGTTCAGATTATTGATTATTGTGGTGAATTCCCTAATGTGCCTCTTCTTGGTACATGTGGTGGGATCAGCTACAATCCTATTCTAGCACGTCGTCAGCTTGGGTTCCCCCTAAAGGATAAACCTCATAACATTCTGTTAGAAGGTGTGTTCTTTCAAGAGGGTAAAGATCCCCAAGGCTTGAAAGCCAGGATGGTCCGCGCTTGGCGCAATATTCATAAGAAGGGCAGGAATGAATTGGGTCCGAAGAACTGCATTGCTTTGGAGCCATATACTTCTTGGGTCAGACAGAGAGCTGCTGTATACCTTATGCCGTATGATCATCCGAGACCTACACCATTGGATGTGGCTGGGCCTTCAACCCTCCCCAACCAAGATGTAGAGGAGTTGAGAGAAGAAGACCTTTCACGTGCTTGGATCCGTGAAAGAGAAGAGTTGTTTCATGAGCTTAAGGAGAAGGACGCTCTGATTGAGTTTCTCGAGCATCAGGTGATCGATGATCCGAATGATACTTGGACTTCTCTGCTTCCTCAGTCTTCCAAATTCTGGAAGAGGAAGTATGATCGACTTGCGAAGGAGAAAGCAGATATGGAAGCAGCCTATGAGAGAGAGATCAAGAAGCTTTGTGCATCTCGTCTTCCAGCATCCCGAGCTTCTAGGGATCCATAGGATGTTTATTTTCCTTTTCCCTTGTAATGATCAAAAATGCTGTACTTCTTTGTCTTGAATATATTTGATGAGATGTTTTCCATATGCTATAAAATGCTTAAATATTCAAAAATTGCAAATAATACCCTAAGGGTTCCTTGAAAATAAAACAAAGCATATGCACAAGCATTACATGCATCATTTTGCATAAGCAGGTTGTTCTGGTCTTCTTATCTGTAGCCTAACTCTGTGCTCTTCATTTATTTTGAAGACAATCTGACTCACCGGTACTATACCAGAGCCAATTCTGCTAGAGTAATGGATCAACTTGAACAAGAGAACAGAGAGCTGAAGGAAGAGGTCGCTAGACTGAGTGCTCTGATGGAGCAATTTCTGTCTGCTCAGAATCAACCTTCGCCACCTCCTGCAACTCCTCCCCAGAGGACGGTTATATCAGAAGTGGTTGCTCCGACTGTGCCAGCTGCCAATGCTCATTTCATGCCGAATGCCATGCCAGCCGGGTTTCCGTGGGGTATGCCTCCGGGTTTCATGCCAGATATTCCAGCTCCTACTTTTGCTTCTATGCCGGCATCTAGCCCGGTCCTTGCTGCTCCTCCTCCTGTCGTGCATACCATTCCCAGGGTAGACGACACCATCTATCATTTTGAGCCGTCTGAGGGCCCAGATGTCAATGAGAAGATGGAAGCAATGAATGACCAATTCCTCGAGCTGCGTAAGGAATTGAAGACCCTCCGAGGGAAAGATCTGTTTGGCAAGTCTGCTGCTGAACTTTGCCTAGTTCCCGGTGTGAAAATTCCAGTCAAATTCAAAGTGCCTGACTTTGAAAAATATAAAGGGAACACCTGCCCTCTTGCTCACCTGGTCATGTACGCCAGGAAAATGTCTACGCAAATGGATAATGATCAGCTTCAGATCCATTACTTCCAGGATAGTTTGTCCGGTGCGGCTCTTCGCTGGTATATGAGCCTTGATAGTGCAAACATCCGATCCTTCAATGATCTTGGCGAAGCCTTCGTCAAGCAGTACAAGTATAATGTTGATATGGCGCCTGACCGTGATCAACTCAGGGCCATGTCCCAGAAGGATAAAGAGACATTTAAGGAGTATGCCCAGAGGTGGCGAGAGTTAGCAGCTCAGATTACTCCTCCGCTGGAAGAGAAAGAAATGACTAAGATCTTTCTGAAGACTCTTAGTTCATTCTATTATGAGCGGATGGTTGCAAGTGCTCCCTCTGATTTCACCGAGATGGTGAAAATGGGGATGCGTTTGGAGGAGGGAGTCCGTGAAGGACGTCTGTCGAAGGATGAAAGCTCTTCTAAACGGTATGGGGCGTTTAAGAAGAAAGATGGGGAGGCACATGCTATGCAGTCCCATGCTAAGCCTAGAAGACCCTCTGTCAAGAGGAAGCCGGCGCGTCATCAGCACCAGGTGGCTCATATAGCACCTGTCTTCAGAGATAATGCTCAGTATCAGCAGCCTAATCAGCATCAGCATCAGCATCAGCAACAACCTCAGTATCAACAGCAACACCGTCCACAGCAACTGGCTTACCAGCCTCGTGGCAGTACTAGTAACCAAGCTAATCTGAATTATGATAGGAAGCAGATCAGCTTCGATCCCATTCCTATGTCATATGCTGAATTGTATCCTTCCTTGTTGGAGAGGAAACTGGTTACTCCCAGAGATCCTCCGGCTGTGCCCGCGAACCCGCAGTGGTTGTATAAGCCAGATCAGCATCGTGTGTATCATTCCGTGCTCCGGGACACAACATTGAGAACTGCTTTCCATTGAAGACTAAGGTTCAAGACCTTATACGGTGCGGTATTCTGAGCTTCGAGGACTCAGGCCCCAATGTTATAAAGAACCCATTCCCCAAGCATGGGAAATCAGTGAACATGGTCCAAGGGTGCCCTGGGAAATATAAAGTCAAATATGTCAGCCATATTCGACAGTCATTGGTCGAGTTGCATCGTTTCCTGTGTGAATACAGCTATATGGAGCATGACCATGACAAATGCCGCATTTGTTCTGTCAATCGACTGGGCTGTCGCCAAGTGCGAAGAGAGCTTCAAGAGCTGTTAGATGAAGGTACCATAGAGATTCTTCAGAACAGGAATGTTGATGAAGATGAACCAAAAGTCAATGTTATATCTCCTGTGTTCAAGCTGCCTGAGCCTGTTGTCATCCGTTATGATGGTAGCAAGCCGAAGGTCTCTCCTTCACTAATAATCAAGCTTGCAGGCCCTGTGCCTTATTCTTCGGATAAAGCAATCCCTTTCAGATATAATCCCGTTGTTGTGGAAGGTGGGAAGGAAGTCCCGTTGCCTTCGTCTTCTGTGACGAATATTGCTGATGTGAGCGGGTTGACCCGTAGTGGTCGTGTGTTTTCTGCACCCCCCGAAGCCTCATGTTGATTCCGATTCTGCTGAGCGTCCGGTTGGGACTGCGGTGAACGTTCAGAATCCGGCACCTGTTGCCAAAACCCCCTCTGTACAAAAGACTCCTGCTTCTTCTGTTGGCCCGAGTGGCACTGTGAATGAAGAATGTGATGAGATGCTGAGGCTCATCAAGAAGAGTGAGTACAATGTTGTAGACCAGCTTCTACAAATGCCGTCCAAAATCTCCGTTTTATCTTTGCTTCTGAATTCAGAACCCCATAGGGAGGCTCTGTAGAAAGTATTGGACTTGGCCTATGTTGATCACGACGTCACTATAGAACAGTTTGACAGTATAGTTGCAAACATCACTGCTTGCAACACTTTGAGTTTCTGTGACGCTGATCTCCCTGAGGAGGGAAGAGACCACAACATGGCTCTACATATTTCCATGAATTGCAAGAATGATGCTATGTCCAACGTGCTGGTGGACACTGGGTCATCATTGAATGTATTGCCAAAAAACACTCTTTCGAAGTTGTCGTATCAGGGGCCTCCCATGAGGCAGAGTGGTGTTGTTGTGAAAGCTTTCGATGGGTCGCGTAAGACCGTGATTGGGGAAGTTGATCTCCCAATCAAAATTGGACCAAGTGATTTCCAAGTTACCTTCCAGGTTATAGATATCCACCCATCTTATAGCTGTCTCCTTGGTAGACCATGGATTCACGAGGCTGGCGCCGTGACATCCACCCTACACCAGAAGCTGAAATTTGTTAAGAATAAGAAACTGGTTGCGGTAGGGGGAGAAAAGGCTCTCCTGGTTAGCCATTTGTCTTCCTTCTCGTATATTGATGCTGAGGATAAAGTTGGAACTCTGTTCCAAGCTTTATCTATTGCTGAGCCAATTGAGAAGAAGTCTCTTTCATTTGCTTCCTATCGTGATGTGAAACTGGCCATTGAGTGTGGTGCAGTTGCTGGTTTGGGGAAGATGATTGAGATTGAAGACAATAAATCCCGGGATGGTATTGGCTATTCTTCTGGGGCATTCAACGAGCATGGGCTTTTCAAGAGTGGAGGTTTCATCCATGCTGATCAGACTGAAGAAGCTGCTGCTATCTTGGAAGAGGATGCAGAGGATTTAAGCAACTTCATCATTCCTGGTGGTGTCTGCCACAATTGGGTCGCTGTAGATGTTCCTACAGTCATTCATAGATCAGAGTAATGGTTCACTTTGTTCAAAACCCTTCTCCCATGCCAAAAGGAGAAGTGATGACATTGTTGGCAGCATATATACAATGATATTTCATTCAATTAATGCATTGTTAAACATTTGTTTTCCCTTTGTTTTCACTTTTTGCTTTTGCATGAAATCAGTGATCACAAAAAACATAAAAACAAGAATAAAAAAGCAATCTTTTCCATCTGCATAATGGTTTGCTTGTTTAAATTCTGAAGTTTTTCATTAACCAAAATCATTATGCAGGTTGATTCTAAAACCCATTGAACATAATGATCCAACGCCATCTCCCAATTTTGAATCCCCTGTATTCGAGGCAGAGGAAGATGATGTTGAAGAGATTCCTGATGAGATTACCTGTCTCCTTGAGCACGAGAAGAAGATCATTCAGCCGCATCTCGAATATCTGGAAACAGTCAACTTGGGGTCTGAAGATTATGTCCGTATGGTGAAGATTGGGGCACTCCTTGAAGAGTCTGTCAAGAAGGGGTTGATCAGTTTGCTACGAGAATATTCCGATATCTTTGCTTGGTCGTATGAAGACATGCCAGGTCTAGATACAGATATTGTGCAACATTTTCTGCCTTTGAAGCCTGAGTGCGTGCCTGTGAAGTAGAGGCTCAGAAGAACTCATCCAGATATGGCAGTGAAGATCAAAGAGGAAGTTCAGAAGCAAATTGATGCGGGGTTTCTGGTGACCTCTACGTATCCTCAATGGGTGGCCAATGTTGTGCCTGTGCCCAAGAAGGACGGAAAAGTCCATATGTGCGTTGATTACAGAGATTTGAACAAGGCTAGTCCAAAAGATGATTTTCCTCTACAACACATTGATATGTTGGTAGACAATACAGCTAAATTCAAAGTCTTTTCGTTTATGGACGGATTTTCCGGATATAATCAAATCAAGATGGCACCCGAGGATATGGAGAAGACAACATTCATCACACCTTGGGGAACATTCTGTTATTGAGTGATGCCCTTCGGTTTGAAGAACGCCGGAGCCACGTATCAACGAGCTATGACTACCTTGTTTCATGATATGATGCACAAGGAGATAGAGGTCTATGTTGATGATATGATTGCTAAGTCCCGAACGGAAGTTGAACATGTTGAGCATTTGTTGAAGCTTTTTCAGCGTTTGAGGAAGTTTAAACTTCGCCTGAATCCGAACAAATGTACATTTGGAGTCCGTTCCGGCAAGTTGTTGGGTTTTGTTGTCAGCGAGAGAGGTATTGAGGTTGATCCTGCAAAGGTCAAAGCAATACAAGAGATGCCTGCACCCAAAACTGAGAATCAAGTCCGAGGTTTTCTTGGCCGCTTGATATACATTTCCAGATTTATATCCCACATGACTGCCTCATGTGCGCCGATATTCAAGCTCCTCCGGAAAGATCAGTCTCATGATTGGACCGAAGATTTCCAGAAAGCTTTCGACAGTATCAAAGAGTATCTGTCTGAACCTCCGATCTTGTCTCCGCCTATAGAAGGAAGACCTCTGATCATGTATTTGACTGTTCTTGAGGACTCGATGGGTTGTGTACTCGGTCAGCAAGATGAATCAGGGAAGAAAGAATCTGCTATATACTACCTCAGTAAGAAGTTTACTGATTGTGAGTCTCGGTACTCCATGCTTGAGAAGACGTGCTGTGCTTTGGCTTGGGCTGCTAAGCGTTTGCGCCAGTACATGATAAATCATACAACTTGGTTGATATCCAGAATGGATCCAATTAAGTATATTTTTGAGAAGTCTGCTTTAACCGGGAGGATTGCCCGTTGGCAGATGTTGTTGTCTGAGTATGATATCGAGTATCGAGCTCAGAAAGCTATCAAAGGTAGTATCTTGGCTGACCATTTAGCACACCAGCCGATTGAAGATCATCAGTCTGTTCAGTATGACTTCCCAGATGAGGAGATTCTGTATTTGAAAATGAAGGATTGTGATGAGCCTACACTTGATGAAGGTCCGGGACCTGGTTCCAGGTGGACGATGGTGTTTGATGGCGCTGTGAATCAGTATGGAAATGGAATTGGGGCAGTAATCATTACTCCTCAGGGTACTCATATTCCGTTTACAGCAAGGCTAACTTTCAAATGCGCGAATAATATGGCTTAGTATGAGGCCTGTATTATGGGACTGGAAGAATGCATTGATTTGAGAATCAAGCATCTTGATGTGTATGGTGATTCGGCCCTAGTTGTTAATCAGATCAAGGGTGAATGGGAGACGAATCAGCCAGGTCTCATTCCGTACAAAGATTATGCAAGAAGGATTTCAACGTTCTTCACAGAGGTTGACTTTCATCATATTCCTCGAGAGGATAATCGGATGGCAGATGCTCTTGCTACGCTTGCTTCAATGATTGTGGTCAAATATTGGAATGAAGTTCCCAATATTGTTGTGATGCGCTTGGATAGACCAGCTCACATATTTGCAGTTGAAGAAGTGAAAGATGACAAGCCTTGGTATTTTGATATCAAGAATTTCCTCCAGAACCAGGTCTACCCGCCTGGGGCATCTGTGAAAGATAGGAAAACTTTGAGGAGGTTGTCAGGCAGTTTCTACCTCAGTGGTGAAGTGCTGTATAAGAGAAATTTTGACATGGTTTTGCTCAGATGCGTGGATAGACACGAAGCAGACCTGTTGATGACTGAGGTCCATGAGGGTTCATTTGGTACTCATTCCAATGGACATGCCATGGCTAGAAAGATGTTGAGAGCAGGATATTATTGGCTGACAATGGAGTCTGACTGTTGCAAATATGTGAAGAAATGCCACAAGTGTCAGATTTACGCGGATAAGATTCATATTCCTCCGACACTTTTGAATGTGATTTCATCACCATGGCCTTTCTCTATGTGGGGAATCGACATGATCGGCATGATTGAGCCGAAAGCGTCCAACGGACACAGGTTTATTCTCATAGAAATTGATTACTTCACCAAGTGGGTTGAAGCCGCTTCGTATGCGAATGTGACCAGACAGGTGGTTGTGAGGTTTATCAAGAATCAGCTGATTTGCCGTTATGGTGTGCCAGATAAGATCATTACTGATAATGGATCTAATCTGAATAATAAGATGATGGATGATTTGTACGCTGAATTCAAGATTGCACACCATAACTCCTCTCCTTACAGACCTAAGATGAATGGGGCTGTTGAAGCTGCTAATAAGAATATCAAGAAGATTATCCAGAAGATGACAGTTACGTACAAAGATTGGCATGAGATGCTGCCATTTGCTTTGCATGGATATCGTACATCTGTCTGCACTTCACAGGGGCAACCCCTTTCTCTCTTGTTTATGGCATGGAGGCTGTTCTCCCAGTAGAGGTGGAGATCCCATCAATGCGAGTCTTGATGGAAGCCAAGTTGACTGATGCTGAATGGATTCAGAGTCGTTATGACCAGTTGAATTTGATTGAAGAGAAGAGATTAACTGCCATGTGTCATGGACAGTTATATCAGCAGAGAATGAAGACAGCCTTCAATAAGAAGGTCAAGCCTCGTGTGTTCCGAGAAGGTGACCTCGTGCTCAAGAAAGTCTTGTCTTTTGCGCCCGATTCCAGGGGCAAGTGGACTCCAAACTATGAGGGTCCATATGTTGTTAAGAGAGCCTTTTCAAGCGGTGCTTTGATGCTTACAAAAATGGATGGGGAGGATTTCACTCGTCCTGTGAATTCAGATGTAGTCAAGAAATACTTTTCCTAAAAAAAAAGTATATAAAAACAGAATAGCTCGCTAAGTTGAAAACCCGAAAGGGCGGCTTAGGCAAAAATGAGCGTCTCGGTGGAGAACCCACAAGGGTGATTCAGGCAAAAGTTAGAGACATAATGAAAAAAGAATATTTGTATCCCGCTAGATTGAGTACCTCACCCTGGGGAAATCTAGGCAAAAATTAGGGATTTGGCAAGTAACTGCATCCTGACAAGACTTTTTATTCCGCAGTCGTCTGTTCGTCAGAGATTCTCGATTCGTCGTCAACTGAAGCTTCGAATACATCGAAATTCAAATTGGTAGAGAAAGGATCATTACGTTCAATGTAGCCCTCTTCCAATATATATCACTGATTTCAAATTTGTACAGATCTATGGAGTCTTGCCATTTGCAGGCTACCATTCCATCAAATAAATTCGAGCTTTTTATCCAATTATTTGCACTCTTATTTGTTTCAATTCAACAAATGTTTTGCATGTTTTAATTGATAAAATGTCATTGTTTTAAACAAACAAATTTTTTCAAATTGTTGTTTTAAACAAAGTGAACATTCACAGTGATGAAAGGATACTTAAAAAATTTCTCAGTGCTCTCCCAAGGGTGGCATGATTCCCAACAGGTAAGACTTTGTTCATATTCCTGGCATGGTTGTATCCTCTTTCTCCAGATTTTGTTGTTGGGGTTGTTCCCCAAGCAGAGCTGTTGGTGGGGTTGTTCCCCAAGCAGAGTGGTTGTTGAAGATCCAGTTTTTCTTCTCCAGCAGTATTCTCTCCCCAGCATGGATGGTTTTCTTTGGAAGATTCAGTGGTTAGTGGGTTTATATCCCGGTACATTATCTGTCTCCTCAGCACAGTTTGCAGAGTTGTTGTTGATATACTGCATTTATGCTATCTCTCCATCAGAGTGCTTGTTGAGGTTTTCACCTCTTATCCCTTCAGCAGAGCAGTGAGTATTTCCTCCTCAGCAGTTGTTGGTTTTCTCTTGGAAGGTTCAGTATTTGGTGGTTGATCCCCAGTCTCTTCCTCATCCCTAGTGGAGCCGCCAGTAGATTCGTGGTTTGGTGGATTGTATCTGTGTGGTTTCCCTCCAGAGTCCCCGCCAGAGTTGGTATCCTAGACAGAGTTGCTGTTGTGACAGTTTCTGCCTGTTGAAATCTCTGTTTTCCCCAGTAGGGTCGGTTGGTGATCTATCATCCAGAGATTTGGTTGATTTCCTGATGCTTTTAATCCCCAGTAGAGTGGCTTGTTGCAGAATCTACTTGTGTGATCTATTATTTTTCCTTCAGTGGGTGTATTCCCTATGGAGTGGATGCTTGTTTTCCCCAAGTAGAATTTCTTGTGCAGCCAGTTTCTACTTGTGTGTTCTGTTCTCTTCAGCAGTTCTTGCTGGTGCAGTGGAATTTTGTTTCCCAGTTGATACTGAGGAATCTTTACAGAAACCTCGGGAGTTCTCCTTTCCCCAACAGATTTGTCTTTTGTGGCTGTTTTTGCCTGTTGTGACTTTCTGTGTCCCAGTTGGGTTGATTGTTGATCCATCACTCAGAGATTTATGGTTTCCTGATATCTCTGATCTTTTGCATCCCCGCAAATCTTTGCTTTTTAGCATGTAGATCTCCAACAGATTGGCTTTCCAGTTGGATTTTCCCCTGGAAGTATAGCACCGGGCGTTTGATTCCTGGATCTGTTTGTGTTAGATATGTCTGTTTTGTCAGCATTCATCAAACATAAATTACGCATATTCATGCATACTCATAAACATTCAGATATTCATGTTGCATTTTTTGCCATATATCTTTTGTTTGTTGTTCCTTGCTATGGGTGATATAGATCTCTTTTTAGATCTTCTCAAGCAGATGTCGGGTGTTTAATCTCTCAGTATAGAGTCAACCCCATAAGCAGAAAGTGTCTGTCTTTGCTTCTGCAGTTCCCCACTGAGATACGCTCTCGTGGATGACGGTTTCTTCCGTTTCCTCCCAACACATATATTGGGATAGATATTCCTATTGAGTTATATCCTCATAGGACGAGTCTCGATTCAGTCTGTCTTTTCGACTTGATCCCGAATTGGCTATTTGTCAACTGTTTCTTGTGCTTCCCTGTGGAATAAATGAGTGAATTGCCCAGTAGCCGGCAATAATTCTTTTTATCCCCAGCGGAGTTTTTGGGCCTCTACCCTTATACCGGTAGTTGTAAGTCCTATGTTTTTCCTTTTGGCGGAATTTGTGGTGATATACCTTTTATTCCTCGGCAAGAGTCGATTGGTTTTCTACCCAGTATTCGGTAGTCGTAAATCCTATTTTCCTGCTCTTCAGTAGTTTGTGGTTTGGTATAAACCCTATTTTGTTTCCCGTGCGGATTTGTGATTCTTTCATTCCCCACGCGGAGTTGTTGGTTTTCTACCCCGTATTCGGTGGATGTAAACCCTACCTTTTTATCCTCATAAGAGTTGATGGCTACTACCCCGTATTCGGTAGTCGTAAGTCCTATCTCTTTTCCCCTAGCAGAGGTAACCTTTGTGGTTCGTTCTGGTTGATGGTGGATTTTGTGCTGTTGTGGTTTTATCCCCAACGGAGTCTGTGTCTCCCTGTGGAATAAGTTGAATAAGTGCTCAGTATTTTGGCATTCATTCACCTTATCCCCAGTTGAGTCTTTGGTATTCTACCCCGTATTCGGTAGTTGTAAACCCTAATTTCTCCCCTTTGCAGAGTTAACCTTGTTGTTCATCCTAACCGATGATGGTTACTCTTTGTGGTTATCTTCACTCAATTTTCGATGTTGATATTCCTCCTTGTTTTGGATGATTGGCGGTTACTAGCAATTGTATCCCCAGCAAGTCCTTGTGGATAATTGCTGTTTATGCAATTTATCCCCAGTGGGTCATCTTTCATTTACCCTTTTGTTGGTAATGTTGTTGCTCCCTTTGATCGGTCATCATTATATACCTAGTTTGGTATCCCGATGCCTGTCTTTTCGGTCGATTTATCCTTTATTAACCCAGTAACCGGTTATGGATAATCTTCCATGCGAGTATGTTATCCACGTTCTGACGGTAATGGATAATATATCTCATGCACTCTTCAGTCGAAGCCTGTTGTGTTTCCTCAGACGAGTAAGATTCGTTATTCCTTTTGCGGAATCGAATATTCGTTTGTTTCCTGGATAATTGCCGGATGCTTGCAATTTATCCCCTGTGAGTTGTCTTTCGTTTACCCTGTTGTTGATGGTAACGATTGTCTCTCCTTTTGGTTGGTCACCTATTATTTACCCAGTAACTGGTATCTCTGGTGTCTCTTCCTTTCGAGTATATTACTCACGTTCTGACGGTAATGAATAATATGTCTCATGCGCTCTTTGGTTGGAGTCCTTTGTTGATTTTCCCCAGTAGAGTAAGATTCGTATTCTTTGTAGAATCGAATATCCATCCTTTCGGATGATGAGTGTTTTGGCATATATACCAATTCATGTTTTCGATAGGTCACCTATTATATACCCAGTAACCGGTATCCCTGGTGTTTCCTTCCATGCGAGTGTATTATCTACGTTCTGACGGTAATAGATAATATATCTCATTCGAGTATTCTATCCACGTTCTGACGGTAATGGATATTATATCTCATGCGCTCTTTGGGTTTGTGTCCCCAGTTGAGTAAGATTCGTTTTCCCGTTGTGGATTCGAATGTCCATCCTGTAAGTCGATTTGCTTTTTCAAAGCCCTCCTTTCGGATGATGAGTGTTTTGGCATATATACCAATTCACGCTTTGGTCGGTCACCTATTATATACCCAGTAACCGGTATCCCTAGTGTTCCCTCCTTTCTGCTCCCTATTATGACCTTGGTCCCCTGTGGAGTCAGTTTTTCCTGAGCTGATGTACCTTTTTTCAGGTCTTTCTCAGATGTTGGACTGATTGATATCTCTCACCCTTATATCGGTCTTAGATATTCATTCTTCCTGAGCTTGTTACCCTTATACTGGTAACATCTCATTCTTTGTTGCGTCCCAGGAGAGTCTCTTTGTTAGGCATTTCTCCAGTGGAGTTTTCCTGTGGTGATTTTTACCCTTTTGTTGTATTGGTGTTCCCAATATGTGCAATTTTCCCCGGCAGGGAGATTCTTTGTGAATCTTTCCCTGGTCCGAGTCCGGATTTTCATATGAAGTATCCTTTGTGGATAGTTTGAGTCAGCTTGTGTTTCTCCAATGGATGTGTCTTCCTTGGGAATTTTTTCGTTTGTCCCCAGTTTGAGTCCTTTACTCCCCAGTAAGGTCTCCAGTCCAGTCGCGTCTTGTTCACGCAGTGTCTAGTTCTTGTTTCTCCTAATTCAGAGTCGTGTCTTGCTCACGCATTCTTTTTCTTTTTTTCCTTATCCCCATGAGAGTCCTGTTAGCGTCTCTGTTCCTGGTGAGTGTATTACTCCGATGGATCGTCTTTTCTTTGTGGACCCATATTCCCCACAGAGTTTGTTTTTCTTTTGCATGCATACATCTGCATCATGAGGTCTCTTAGGGACCAAAATTTGTCTCATTACTGTTATTTAAGCCCATTCTACCGCGTCGAGATGAAGATTTCTAAACTTCACTGCTCCGGCTAGAATGACCTTAAATAGGGGCATCTGTAAGACCCCAATTTTGCCCCTAAGATCCCTCATGGCATTATATCATGTCATATCATTGTCTCAAGGATCATTGTGCACCTTGCTTTCCCTCCCTGTGCGTGGGTTACCCTTTTTGAGAGTGATTCTTGATCACCAAGCATGTTTTGCATATGTATATCATTGCTTTTCTTTTTATCACTAACCAAAAGTACAAAAATATGTCATCTAACCTTTGTCTTGCAGATGAAGCAACCACAGGTCAAAGCAGTCAAAGGCAGCCATTGAGTAATAGATGGTGGCCATTCTTGAGAATTTGGACCCCATGATCATTATCAAGAGTTCATATGAGTTATGATATCATTTTGAATCAAAATCCCAAGTGGTAGAGGCTTGATTTCATCTGAACATTGCCAGGTCATCTGAAGACATAGAAAAGTCAACTGCCAAGTCAACTGTGGATTTGGAGGTGGGAAGTGATTAGAAATACCTCATTCATGTTCAAACAAGTCTCATTTGACATTTCAAACATCAACATTGAAGAAAATAAAGTCAGGTCAAAACTTTCCAAAAATAGAAAGTAACCTATATTTCAAAATTGCCAAAAATGGAAAGGTTTTAACCTAACTTCAACTTCAAATTACATCATCAATAAAGCTTCAAATGAAATTTTGTTGAACATGAAAGTTGTAGATCTTTCTCTCCCATTTCCAAAAAGTCCAAGATCATCAATTTCTCATGTGTGGTTCAGGAGATATGATCAAAACTTGACAAAGTGTACTTGAATATTCAAATGGACATAACTTCTCAACCAAAGCTCCAATTCAAGTGGTTATTTTTGCTAAATTCTCATTTTGACCTATAGTTTCCAAATCATGTATCATATTACACCAATTGTCATCACATAATCATTTGCATTTCACTTGATTTTTGGAGGGAAATTATAGAATTTAAAATTGGTGCATTGTTTGAACATTCTATCATTGCCAATAGCTCCAAAATGTTTTTTTGAGTGAAATTGAACATAAACTCGTGCACTGTTCACCATGCATTTTCATGCATAGGGTGAAAATCCATTTTGCACTTACACTCCTTATTTTGGTAATTCACTTACCATTTGCTTAAACATGATTAGGAGCATGATTAGTAGGAGGTATATAACAGAAACCCTAACTATTTTTCACTAACAACAATCACAATTTTCAGATCTAGAAAATTTCTCAAACTTTTTCTCTCAATTTTTTCTGGAAATTTCTTCAAACACAAACCATTTCTATTGCTTGATCCTGGTTCCTGAAGTATCATTGAGTGGATTTGCACGTGGAATCAAGAGATTTGGTGCAGTTTTGAAGCATGCTCGAAGCTTGGAAGCATTAATGGTGGATTCAAATTCTAGTGAAATCAAGAGCAATTGAACCTCAATTCTTCCTCCAATCATCCATACAAGTGTTATAGAAGAAGTTTGGAGCATTGCAAGGCTTGAATCAACACGAATTCCAAAGTTGCTCTTCAAGAGGTTCCAAATCGATCCTCTTATTTCTCAAATTCATTATGCTATTGTTGTAGATCTTGTGATGCTGGTTAATCTGAGCTTTAAATCACGAAATTCCATGCCAAATTGACTGAGATAGGTTAGCTTGAAGTTTGATGCATGATTCTTAATGTCTTCGATCCATGCTTGTTTCTTTGTTTTATGTTAAAATGATTATGGATTGTGAATGTGCATTGCATGAGGAATTGATTGGTATGCTCAATGTTGATTTCTGGAACTTTTGAGATTTTCTGGAAAAATTGGATGAAGATCTTCATGATCTTCATCGTGTGTTCATGCATCTCCAGATTTCATGTGGAATTTCCTGCGGAACGCATACGGTTTGCTGCGAATTTTGTTGCGTGTTCATGTGCTTACTGCGGATTTCATTTTCCAGTACCGTGCATGTGTTAGCTTAGGGTTTGTACGTGATTCGTCCACCTCACTGCTACGCCTTGTCCACATTTCGTTTTGGTTGGCCTGTAGCGCTTTGACCTGGCCACAAGTGCATTGACCGACCAGGTCAATTAATGAAACGTTGCGTTTCATTTGTAGAGGCGCCAATTTTTGAATGTTGCTTCTGTTCAATCCTCCGTGCCAGCATTTCTTCATATGCTTCATATTATTTTTCTATTTTCCTCATGTATTCATGTGCCATGCTTTACATCATTTTTTTATTTTTTCTTCATCTTCCAAAATTCATATATAATTGAAAAATGATCCTAAAAATATATGGTTTTTGTGTTGCATTCCTTATTCTCTCTAGTATTTTATGATCATTTTTCCATAAATTGTGCTTGGCTGGAAAATAATTTGTGCTAGGGTTTGTGAACTTGTATGCATTTTGTACCTTACCTTGCCATATCATTTGTGAAATGCTGGTTGTTAATCCAATGAATCTGAAATTTTGCATGATGAAACTAGACTCTTTGCTTGACATTTTGGTGTTGATTTGGTATTTTTACCATTTGTCATTTCTGTTTTATGATCAGGTGAATGTAGGTGTGACAATTTGTGTCACACCTTTGCTTGTTCATCTTATGTGATGTGTTTGCCTTGCCTAATGATCTCCTACTGTCCTGACTTTTTTGTGTGATGCATATTAAAGATGTTGTGAATGAGCATGAATTTTGTTGGAAATATTTGATTGATTTCTGATTTTATTGAGATTTTTCATTCTGGTTGGTCACATTTGAGCTTTAAAATTGCCTTGAACTTCAATTGATCATGAAATGCTTTTGGTATATGATATTGATGTGAGACCTTTTGGATTGTTTCAAGATGTGTTTATAGTTGATTCATGTTAATTTTCAGCTTCTGTTTTGAATTTTTTCTCCATCTTTGACCCTAGGCTTTGACCTAGTGGTTTGCCTCTCATGTTTGAGCTTTGATTTCAGGTTGAACATCCAAGTTACATGGTTAATGACGCTCCATCATTTGAGCATTTGATGTTTACCTTTGACTACTAACATTGTGTGTTTTGTAGGGATGTTAACTCATTTGAGCTTGACTTGTGGCTTATGCCTTTGCTTATTGGGTTTGACTGTTGATATTGATGTTGTTTGATTGTCTGAGCTGTATACTGATTTGTTTGATGTTTCCACAGGTACATAAGTTGCTTAAGTTCATTTTGAACTTGCTTTTGCTTGGTTGCTTAACCACTTAGGTATAACCTCTCATCTTCATGTAGTCTGGAAGACCTGTCCTGTTATGTGGGCAGACAACTGTGTGAAGTCCTCCTTAAGAGGCAATGCTTGTGTTTGTTTATCTTTGTGCCAAGCAGGAAAAGTCCTCTTATGAGGCAATTGGCAGATAAAAGAGATGTGTAATCCATCTCCTACTATTCAGTGTGTCATCCCTTTGCTCACATAACATGTTGATGCATTGTGGATATTAACCCAAGATCTATAGAGTCATTCATTTGTGGAGAAGAGTTCCTACTTTCTGAACTCCCACACCTTCTATTGTTTAAAGCTCTCCCAGGCCAGGGATAAGAGCCATGAGGCACACCCCTCATCTCCATTTCATCTGCTACATCCTAAGTCTCAATGTTAGGGTTAAGAGCACAACATTACCCCATTCCAGTTGACTGTAAAGTCTAACCTTGTTTGAGCCTAATTGCTTGTGTATAGTGTGTGCTAATTGACTTGTTTGTCTGATTGATTGCTTCATCTTTGCATGATTGCTTATGTGTGCCTTTGTGCATTTATCATCATTAATTGTACATCATTGCATGATCATTGTTCATATCTTTGTGACATCTTTGTTTGTCCATTGAGGATTCAATTGTAAGTCCATTTATTGGCCATTGTTCCTATGATTTGGAAGGAGTTGGGACTAAGACCATTTATTGGCATCCTATTTCCTAGGAGTCGAGTGTAAGACCATTTATTGGCAACTTGTTTCCTTTTTGCTTATTGAATTTGTTTGTTTGTTGTATGTGAGGAGTCAATTGTAAGTCCATTTATTGGCAATTGTATCCCATGATCATCCTGTGGAGATTGGAATAAGTCCATTTATTGGCATATGGTATCCTTGTTTGTTTTGTTCTTTGGAGATTGGTATAAGTCCAGTTGATTGGCATCCGGTATCCATCTTTTGTTTTCTGTTTAGGAGATTAGTGTAAGTCCATTGATTGGCATCTGATATCCATGTTTTGTATTGCTTTGGGAGATTGGAATAAGCCCATTGATTGGCATCTGGTATCCATGTTTGTTTTAGGAGATTGGTATAAATCCATTGATTGGTATCCGGTATCCACCTTTGTTTGTGAGATTGGTGTAAGTCCATTGATTGGCATCCGGTATCCATTTGTTTGTTTATTTGTTATTGCTCATTGCCTATTCCAAAGGAATCACTTGGATCATCTACATATGATCTCAAGGGGTGAACATCTAAGAAGTTTTACACTCCCTCACCCTCCATCCTTTTGTTTCTTAAACCTCCCTTTGCATGTTAAACCAAATTTGAAAAGTATTGTGCAAACATTTTCATTCTTTTCAAATTAGAAACCCAGGCCTTAAGCCTTTGACTTTTCAAACTTCATTTTCATAATACTTCTTTGAATTGAATTCTAATCATACTTTGACCCTCTTTTGTGAATAAATCCTAATAGGTTAACTTCACTCATTCAATTGTTTTGTGGCTTTGTCCATTCTTGATAAGTTTTCATACATTAGCCATAGGTTTGATTTATCCTAGTTGGTTGATGTTAATCTCACCTTTTTGTCCTTAGTGATTGAATTGTAAGATTTCCTTGCTTATTATAGGGTTAACCCCTCACTAGCAAGTTGAAGCTTTTCTCATATGGTGGACTTGTTGTTTGTATAAGGTTGAGTTTTCTCCCGTGGATAACGAAAGACCTTAGGGCTCTTGTTTAAAATGAACCCACTCATATTTTTGGAAATCTTTTAGCCGAACTACGGCGTTTTGATCCTTTACCTTCCATCGAAAGGTACGTAGGCAACGGGTTCATCCGTTCAAACACAAAAAATAATAACCTGTATATTCTTTTCTCATCCCTTCATTCGTGTTTGCACAATAAATATTTTCATAACAAATAACATTTTCATTCAACAAGTGTGAAAAGGGCTCCCTAGGAGTACCTAGGACGTTTTGGGTGCCTAACACCTTCCCATTGCGTAATTTACCCCTTACCCAGATTCTCTGATCTTTCATTAGTTTTTTATGTGTAAAACTTCTTAGGCTTTTGTTCGCTTTTTAGCCATTCCTTTGGATAAATAAAAGTGCGGTGGCGACTCGATTCCTTGTATGCTTTGCTTTTGGTTTAATAAATAGACCATAAAGCGACGAATACACCGCTACACATGCCATGCACGTGAACAATACAAGTTCAAGGCCCAAATCCATTAAAAATTAGTTCATGCAAGCTTTGGGATTGGTTTCAAAAGCCCATGATCATTCAAACTAGTTTTATGAAATTTCCCTCAAAAATCATCATGAGTGAACCAATGATCATGCAATGAGATTTCATGCCATGTAATGATATGCTTGGAAAATACATGTTATAAGGATCAAAATGCAATAAGAACCACTCATTTTGGAGTTTTGGTTTGAAAGTTATGCTCATTTGAACTTTTGAACAAACTTTCCCATGATTGGACCATATCTCCTCAGCCACATATGAGAAATCCATGATCTTGGACTTTTTGGAAATGGGAGAGAAAGATCTTCAACTTTCATGTTGGACAAAATTTCATTTGAAGCTTTATTGATGATATAATCTTGAGTTGAAGTTGGTCCAAAATCTTTCCATTTTTGGAAAGTTCAAATTACAGGTCACCTGCTATTTTTGGAAAGTCTTGATCTGACTTCAAATTCTTCAATGTTGATGTTTGAAATGTCAAATGAGACTTGTTTGAACATGAATGAGGTATCTCTAACCACTTCCCACCTCCAAATCCACAGTTGACTGTGCAGTTGACTTTTGTTGACTTTTGTGGGCCTCAGATGATTTGCACATGGACTGATGAGCTCTGAGCCTTCAACACTTGGCCAAATTGGTTCAAAATGATCCTTGGGTCATGTAAGCTAAATGTATCAACCCTAGGGCTTTGATCTCATGGAAAAATGCACTGGTTGCCTTGCACAGTTGAATCTCCTGACCAGTCTTGCTTGATGCAATGTAATGGGCTATGCAATGACAATGCAATGTTAATGTGATGTTAATGTCCTAAAAATGAAATGTATATACAAATGGGAGGTGCAAATTTGAGGTGCTACAGCTGCCCCTATTCAATCAACTGGGAACCTGAACGGATGAGAGCAACGGCTATCAGACCTTCAAGGTAAACAGGGATTGAATACCAAAGAACCGTAGAAATTTGCACTCTGCGGGAGATGATATAAAGAAAAGCCAAGCCATTTACCGATGGCGGCTGCATAATAACACTTCAGGAAAGCGAAACCATTTACCGATGGCTAAATACTGGCTATTTGATATTTACCGATATCAACTTCAGCGAGACCATTTACCGATGGCTGCTGGGAGACAACATCCAAAAGAAGCAGGACCATTTACCGATGGTGGCTTCAACTGGGAATTTGATATAAGAAGGAAGCAAGACCACTTACCGATGGTGGCTTCAACACAACTTGATATTTATCGATATCAACTTCAGCAAGACCATTTACCGATGGCTGCTCCGACTGGGGATTCGATATTTACCCATATCGAAGAAAGCGAGGCCATTTACCGATGGCGGCTAAACTGGGCATTCGATATTTACCGATATCGAAGAAAGACGAGGCCATTTACCGATGGCATCTCCACCTGGGGAGGAAAAAGATATTTGCAACGAGGACCAGACAAGACGTTTACCGACGACTCTACTGGGGATCTCTGGCTGGGGAACGACCAGACATTTACCGATGACTGGGAAAAAGACTCGATGTTTACCGACATTGAAAGATGATGTTTACCGACATCAAACAAGGACGACCAGACATTTACCGATGACTGGGAAAAAAAATACAAACAGACGTCAACAGACGAATGGGAAAAATTCAACGTTTATCGAAACCAACGGAGAGGTGACCAGACATCAACGGATGAACTGGGGAAGGATACAACTATACGTCAACGGACGAATAGGAAAAACTCAACGTTTATCGAAACCAACGGAGAGGTGACCAGACATCAACGGATGAACTGGGGAAGCTCGACTAGACGTCAACGGACGAATAGGAAAAACTCAGCGTTTATCGACACCAACGGAGAGGTGACCAGACATCAACAGATGAATGGGAAAGGATACAACCAGACGTCAACAGACGAATGGGAAAAACTCAACGTTTATCGAAACCAACGAAGAGATGACCAGACATCAACGGATGAACTGGGGAAGCTCGACTAGACGTCAACGGACGAATAGGAAAAACTCAACGTTTATCGACACCAACGGAGAGGTGAACACCTCACTGGGGAAAGAACAAGATGTTACGAACATCGGAAGATGATGTTTACCGACATGAAAAAGAGACAACCAGACATTTACCGATGACTGGAGTGAGATTCGATGTTTACCGGCACCGAAACAATGGTGTTTACCGACACCAAGGAAAGAACACACGCGGGTGCTGACATGACACTTACCGGTATCGCAAGAATGACATATTCAATACCACAGGGCAACGCTGAACACTTGCTAGGGATCTCACTATGGAGAATCAAGATTTCCTTTCACGGACGAGTGAAGAAATAAACCACTCTGGGGAATTATCAATCCTGAATGCTGTCAGGAGCAACTGTAGCAAATGTGCCGTACAGATGTTGAGATATGATCCGCCTCTGTCGGGGATATGGTCTGATTAGGTTTAACACATGAATGCATATGTTTGAATTTTTCTATGGCGTAATGCTCCATATTGAATGGAAATGCTACGCGATTTGAGGATGCAATGATTACTACATGCAAGATGCAAGAATGATGAAAACTCCTGCTAGGGAGCAAACGGATTGCTCTGCTGAGCACACAAACTGATAGATTCTCCAACACTGTGGGGAGACTCTGTCTGAGGAAAATGCTCTGCGGGGAAAAAGCACCAACTTCTCACTCATGCTGGGGAATAGCATTGCTGCTTGGGGAAAGAAAAGATCCCACCGGGGACAACCTTCACCAAATCCAATCCACTCGGGGACTCCGCTAGGGAAACAACCAATGGCGACTTTCTGCTGAGGAATAGCTGCCAATCCACAGGGAGGATAAACTCCACTGGGGAATATTTTCACCGGACCTGATCCACTAGGGGAACTTGGTGGGGAGAACCATCAACACAAACCTCTGCCGAGGAGATCTGCTAGGGGAACAAAATTACAACCCTAGTGGGGAAAAGCATAACCCTGTTGGGGAAATAATAGACCAGACCACTGGGGATAGACATCCACAACCCTGCCAGGGAAAAGCGTTCACGACCACGCTGGGGATAGCAGTACTTCGAACCAGACTGCTGGGGAATGAAATACTCCACTGACACCTCCGCTGGGAATACAACATCCTTCCAACTCGGTAGGGATTAACAATCTTCAAACTAGCTGGGGATACACCCACTTCCAGGCCTGCTGGGGAGTTAAAAACCTCAGACCTGTCGGGGATAGAATAACCTTTGATCTTGCTACTGAGGGACACACTATCCACAGACGCCTCTGCAGGGGAAAATAGTCTTGATAGCTTTCAGACTTGCTTGGGGGAAACAACCACTTCCAAGCGTGCTGGGGAAACATCCTCCGTTCTGCTGAGGAATTCCCGATCTCACACTACTGGACAGTGCTGACAACTTCTCTGAACCAACCATGGCTTATCTGCTTCAGCCAGGAACCAAAGATAATAACCTGCAAAACAACACGATAAACATGCCCCAGGGGATTGCATGGATAAGATACACCCAAGTGTACTCAACATTCAAAATGATTTTCAAATGTTTTATCTTTCTGCACGTTATTGTCTAGCCTTCATGTTTTTATATGCAATGTTTATAAAAAATTCAGACGTTTTTGCAAACAAAACAGTAAAATCAAAAACAAAAGAGCAATTTATCTGAATAACGACTTTTTATTGATTGAAAATGGGCCTGAAAAGGCGAATACATCGGGAAGCAATTCCTAGAAAGAGGTAATTGCGCACAAAAGGAGAAATATATCCTAATGGCAATGTGAACACGGCATCCACTATTTCCCAATTCTGTTATGACTCACTGATCATCAAATTCTCCCCAAATTCCTTGCTTTCCGAGAAGAATGACTGGACCGATCCTATCCTTCGAGATGGTAGCCAATGAAGCGCGATGAAGTACAGATAACTCAGACTGTAGTCTTCGCTCTAACCCCTCTTTTGCCTGGATCGCCCTTTCGGGTTTTCAATCCACCGGGATACCCATTTTTGCCTAAGCCTCCCTTGCGGGTTTTCGACTTATCGGGTGTACATATTCTTTTTATTCTTTATCCCTAACTTTTGCCCAAACCTTTTTTTTGTTTTTTTTTTGGTTCGCCGGGATGCCCTTTTTTGCCTGGACTCTTTTATTCTTTTTGTCCAGCGGGTCAATTTATGTGAAGTATTTTTTTACTACATCTGAGTTGACAGGGGACGGGAAATATTCACCATCCATAGTTGTAAGCATCAAGGCTCCACCGGAGAAAACCTTCTTAACAACGTATGGACCTTCGTAATTAGGAGTCCACTTGCCCCTGCTATCTGTACCGGGAGGAAGGATCCTCTTCAAAACTAGATCACCATTCTGATAGCTTCGAGGATGCACTTTCTGATCAAAGGCTCTCTTCATCCTTCTCTAATACAACTGCCCATGGCACACAACTGCTAATCGCCTCTCTTCGATAAGGCTCAACTCGTTAAACCTTGTTCGAATCCACTCAGCTTCGTCAAGCTTGACATCCAACAAGACCCTCAGAGAAGGAATCTCCACTTCAACAGGTAGGACTACCTCCATAACGTACACAAGGGAGTACGGGGTTGCCCCGGTCGACGTACGTACTGAGGTACGGTACCCATGCAAAGCGAAAGGCAGCATCTCATGCCAATCCTTGTACGTCACGACCATATATGTCCAGAGTTTTGATCCTCAGATCGATGGCTTCTTCTATACCCATGATACAAGCCTCATACTCAGCCTCGTTGTTGGTCACGTCAAAAGTCAATCTAGCAGAGAAAGGTATATGAGTACCTTTAGGGTTGATAAGCACTGCCCTAACACCGTTGCCATTCACATTCACAGCCCCATCAAACATCAGTGTCCACTTGTCATCAGGATCCGGTCCTTCCTCGACAAGAGGCTCTTCACAATCTTTCATCTTCAGATACATGATGTCTTCATCAGGGAATTCAAACATCATCGGCTGATAATCATCAATCGGTTGCTCGGCGAGGTAGTCTGACAGAATACTACCTTTGATGGCCTTCTGCGACGTGTACTGGATATCATACTCTGTTAAGATCATCTGCCAACGGGCAACACGTCCGGTGAGAGTCGGCTTCTCAAAGATGTATTTCACTGGATCCATCTTAGAAATCAACAAGGTAGTATGGTTCAACATATACTGCCTCAGTCGGCGAGAAGCCCAGGCCAAAGCACAGCAAATTTTCTCAAGCCGTGAATATTTGATTTCACAGTCGGTAAACTTTTTGCTAAGGTAGTATATGGCATGCTCTTTTCGACCAGACTCGTCATGTTGTCCCAATACACACCCCATCGAATTCTCAGTCACTGACAGGTACATTATCAGAGGTCTCCCAGGAACTGGAGGTATAAGGATTGGAGGTTTCTGTAAATACTCTTTTATCTTATCAAAAGCTTTCTGACAATCATCATTCCACCTGATCGCTTGATTCTTCCTTAGCAATTTGAATATCGGTTCACACGTGGCAGTTAGGTGAGATACAAACCGTGCAATGTAGTTCAATCTCCCTAAAAACCCATGAACCTGCTTTTCAGTTTTCGGTTCAGGCATCTCTTGTATAGCTTTTACTTTTGCTGGATCAACCTCAATCCCCTTCTCACTGACAATGAAGCCCAACAGCTTCCCGGATCTCACTCCAAACGTACACTTGTTTGGATTCAGCCTCAGTTTGAACTTTCTCAGCCTGTCAAACAACTTCTGCAAATTTACCAGATGCTCCTCTTCTGTTTGCGACTTCGCAATCATATCATCCACGTACACTTCAATCTCTTTGTGCATCATGTCATGAAAGAGAGTCGTCATAGCCCTCTGATAGGTAGCACCGACATTCTTCAGCCCAAATGGCATCACCTTATAGCAGAACGTGCCCCAAGGTGTAATGAATGTCGTCTTTTCCATGTCCTCTGGCGCCATCTTAATCTGATTATATCTAGAGAAACCGTCCATGAAAGAGAAAACCGAGGATTGAGCCGTGTTATCAACCAATACATCGATGTGAGGTAATGGGAAATCGTCTTTCGGACTCGCTCTATTCAAATCCCGGTAATCGACACACATTCTGACTTTGCCGTCCTTCTTCGGCACGGGAACGGTGTTGGCCACCCACGGGGGATAAGTAGTAACTGACAGGAAACCCGCGTCCAACTGCTTCTGAACCTCTTCCTTGATCTTGACAGCCATATCAGGACTAGTTCTGCGAAGCTTCTGCTTGACTGAAGGACAATCTTCTCTGAGAGGTAGCCTATGCACCACAATATCGGTATCCAACCCAGGCATATCTTGATACGACCAGGAGAATATCTCCACATATTCTCTCAGCATTTCAATCAACCTTCTCTTGACGTCTTCTTTCAAAGCAGCCCCGATCTTAATCTCTTTTCTGGCGTCCTCATTACCCAGGTTGATAATCTCCAACTCCTCCTGATGAGGTTGGATGACCCTTTTCTCCTGCTTCAATAATCTGACCAGTTCTTTAGGGAGTTCACAGTCTTCCTCACTCTCCTCTTCAGCTTGGTAGATGGGATTATTGAAATCATACTGAGCCATAACAGAACTGTTTATAGTGGAGTCCGTAAGATCGATTCTGCATGTTTAATGCTTTGTTTTAGAAAAAGAGTTCAAGAAAGTCACAAAAAACAAAAACATTGCCATTTTTATTTTTTGAAAGTGAAAAAAACAAAAACAGAAAGACAGGGATCACAAAATTGTTTGCAAAACGTCCTTTATTAATGATATCATTGAAAAATATGATGAGGCCCTACAATGAACCACTATGCCTTGGGCAGAACGTAGGGTTTTGTGCAAAATGAAAAACAAAAGAAAATTACTCTGTTTGAAGAGTAACTTGGACCACTTCTTCTTCTGTCCAATTGTTGATCGACTCCCCTGGTGCACACGGGCGAACCCAGTTGTCCAGGTCACAATCACTGTCACAGTCTTCACCACCGGTTGCAAAGGCGTCACCGTGATTCATCAGCCCAGCGCTGGTAAAGGAACTCGGCCCTTTCTGCTCAATCTGCTCCGCCTGCAGAGGTTGATAACCAATACCGAATTTGTCTTCTTTGACGGGCAGGTCCACCATCTTGCCCCAGCCTTCTGACTCTCCAGAGTTGACAACCTCCACCGCCTGCTTGTACGATGCAATTGAGGCACTTGGCTTCTTCTGCTCAGCAAAAGCCACCCTCTCAAGAGCAACAGTCTCGAATGCCTGGCATAAAGTTTCATGGATCTCGCCATCCACCTCCACATACTTGAAAGAGGATAGGTGACTCACCAGAATGTCTTCTTCACCGCACACAGTCACAATCTGACCGTTCCAAACATACTTCAGCTTCTGATGGAGAGTTGATGAAACTGCCCCAGCCGCGTGTATCCAAGGACGCCCCAATAAACAACTATATGCTGGCTGAATATCCATCACATAGAAGATAATATCAAACACCTCCGGGCCAATCTTCACTGGCAACATGACTTCACCAAAAACAGACCGTTTGGATCCATCAAAGGCACGAACAATCAGATCGCTCGGAGTGAGGACAACCCCTTCAACATCTAGCTTAGACAGAACCTTCTTAGGCAACACGTTCAAAGACGAGCCAGTATCCACCAACACGTGTGACAATACTGCGCCTTTGCACTCCATAGTAATATGCAGGGCTTTATTATGGTTGCGACCTTCAGGCGTCAGGTCCAAATCTGTGAACCCCAAACCATGCCTGGTACTGACATTAGCAATCACACCCTCCAACTGGTTGACAGAGATCTCTTGAGGCACGTAAGCCAGATTCAGCATTTTCAACAAGGCGTTACGGTGTGCCTCAGAGCATAGCAGCAACGAGAGTATAGAGATCTTGGACGGAGTTTGATTCAGCTGATCTACAATCTTGTAGTCACTCTTCTTTATAATCTTCATGAACTCCTCCACGTCTTTCTCAAACGACCCCTCAGGCGCTTCTTTTTGTACAGGTTCTTCCTCAACCGCAGCCTGTTTACCCTTAGCTTTGGTGAGAGCCTCAACATTGTTGTCTCTCAACGGTTGGGGAGCAAACAGACGACCGCTTCTTGTGAAACCTCTTGGTCCCCCAACATTGTCCACAACTGGACCAACAGTCACAGGAGTTTTACCCGGCAAACCAATTGTTACAGGAGTTTGATTAACTGGCCTGATCTGACTCTCAGCCCTTCGGTTATTACGGTAAGCGTTGTCATACTTCCACGACACAACCCTACCGTTTTCAACAGCCCTTCTACCAGACACAGCAATAGTAGTGGGAGCACTGACGGTTACTGGAGCAGATACGGTAACAGGAGTACCAACGGTTGTAGGTGTACTGACAGTCCTCTGGCCACGTCCCTCAGACGGTTTGAAATAAATGGTGACAGTTGACACCATCCCATGATCTTTAACAGCCCGATTAAACTGTAGACAACCCATATCAATCAATCTCTGGATACCAACCCTCAGCTTTGAGCAACCATTTTCTGACTTAGCACAATCTGAACAGCCCTGATCACAGCCCGGGAACACTCCCCCATTCAACAGACGATCCTTCACAACCAACAATGAAGTCTGAACATCTTCAACATCCACTATCAAGTCAACAGCTTATCCCCCTTCCACATTGTTCACTCTATGCGCACCATGCTAAGGCATAGGATTGTTCACAACATTAGGCACAGGAGCAAAATTGATTGTTTTGGCGTCAATTAAGTCCTGGACCTTATGATGAAAAGCCCGACAATTCTCAATATGGTGCCCCGGTGCACCAGAATGGAATTCACAACGAACGTTGGCATCATACCCAGGTGGTATTTTTTTCAACGGAGCCATTGTGCGCAACTCAACAAACCCCAATCTGAGCAATTCGGGCAGCAATTTAGCATACGTCATCGGCAACGGGTCGAAACGACGATCGGGCATTCTCTGTCTCTGTTGAAACGGACGATGTTGTTGTTGTTGTGGTGGTGGTGGTGCTCTTTGTTGTTGTTGTTGTTGTGGTTGAGGTGCTGGAATGGTCACAGCAGCAACCTGGCGATATTGGCCTCTGTTCATATTCCTTCGATGTTGCACAGCATTGGTTTCACCCTCTCTCCTGCGAGGTGCCCCAGCAAATGGTTTCTTTGAAGATGAGGAACCAGCATCCTGAATCTTCCCAGCTTTAATCAAGCTCTCTGTCCTTTCTCCACAGATTACCACGTCAGAGAAACTACCGAATGGGCAACTCCCCATCCGGTCCATGAACACGCCTTGCAATGTCCCAATAAACATGTCAGTCAACTCCCTCTCCAGCATAGGGGGTTGTACTCTTGCAGCCAACTCACGCCATCTCTGGGCGTACTCCTTGAAACTTTCCCCTGATTTTTGACATAGACTCTGCAACTGAGTTCGGCTCGGAGCCATGTCCATATTATGTTTATATTGCCTTAAGAAGGCTTCACCCAGATCTCTCCAACTACGAATGGATTCTCTTTTCAGCTCCATGTACCAATCCAAGGAAGCTCCAAACAAGCTATCCTAGAAAAAATACATCCACATCTTCTCATCGTCGGTATAGGCAGAGATCTTCCTGTAGTAAGCCTGCACGTGGGTGCGAGGACAAGAAGTACCGTTGTATTTGTCAAATGAGGGCGCTTTGAACTTGTAGGGAATTCTCAGCCCATCAACCAACCCCATATTTGTAACATCAAACCCCAAAGAGTTCTGACACTCCATGGCTCTGATCTTTTCAGCTAGGGCATCCACCTTCCTATCTCTTTCGTCAGTTCTTCCCACAACTTCATCATCCTCGCTGAGGAGAGTAAACATGTCTTCCTGCCTGTCAACCAGCGGAGCAGGATGGTGCACGGGAGCACGGGTTGCTCTGGCATTAACAGTCTCTGCAGCAAGAGGTTGTCCATTGATTCTGATTCCCCTCAAATCATCACCCACAGCATAGTCATTGGCGGGAGCAGCAACAACAACATTTTCATTTACAAGAACACCCACTGGCGAAGCACGACTAGGAGGTGGGAGTACAGCTTCTTGTCTCTGGGCTAAGGCACGCAACTCCTCTTGCCCTTGAACGACCCCTTGCATCATTGTCATGAATTGGGCCATGTTAGCCCTCATCTCAGCCAATTCTGCTTGCACTTGGTCCATGTTCCTCTGTTGATTCAATCTGGTTGCGTAGCGGTGCGGACGTTGATCAGCTATCCTGCCTGACACAGGAACCAGAGTGAGAAGTCTCGAGCAAGAACACCTGTAATGCAAAATGATATGAGTATGATGCTAATGATGCGTATGATGCACATGATATGTTCATTTCTCAGGCGTTCAAGAGCCCAATTCATCTTTCAAGAAATGGCAACCTGCAACAAGAACAACACAGAAACAACATACACAAGCTAATGAGCACAAGATGAAACACCAACAACCTCATCTGCATACATGAGCAACAAAGATCATACAACAAATGTTCAACTAAAGATCCAAGTGATCAGAGTACAACAATGAATCCCATCCAACAAGCCTGGAGGTGATTCTCAACATAAACATCAAAGCTACAAACTAGGAAAGATGTCCTCCAGGAATGAGTGTCTTCAAATAATGGCACTGGTCTATCAACAGGTCGCATTCTGAACACTCTGGCAGAGGGGTGAGCTTCTCCTTCAGTTGTCTTCTGAGCTCTACAACTTCTCCTCCAAGCTGGCTTTCTGATGCATGTCTCAAGTCAACCTCTTTCTTCAGTTGGATGTCTTTGTCTCTGAGTTGCTTCTCCAAGTCTCGTATCTTCTTCTGGTAACTGGCTTCAGCTCTCTGCAACCTCAAGCACTCACGGTGTTCTGCATTCAACAGGGTCTCCATCTCCTCATAGGACCTCTTCCTGCTCTTCAATCTAGCAACATCTTCACCATGCACGTCCTTGAGTTGATGAGCCAAGTTCAACTTGTCAGCTTTGGCTTTGTAAAGCTCCATCTGGGTATCTTGTTCCTTTTCTTTCAACCGACGATTCTCCATCAAGGCTTGCTTGTACTGCTCAGCAGACACATTTTCAGCAAGGATCAAAGGTGGTTGCTCTTGCAATGGCTCCATCCTATCATAGGGTAACAACAAAGTCTCAACTTTCATCTTCACCCACTCAATGTAGTCAGGCATAGCCACTGCAAACTTCTTCCCTAACACAGCTCCATCCTTGACACCAATGGTCTTCCAAGCTCTTCGTACTTGCTCCAATCTAGCAGGGTCACTCCGCTTCTCAAAATACACACTCTCGGCTATCTCAGCATCAAGTGGTCTTCCATTCATCACAAACCCCAACTGGCGGAGAGAAAGAACCGGGTTGTAATTGATGCAACCCTTAGTCCCTACAAGTGGCACATTACGAAACTCTCCACAACTCATGATGACATTACACACATCCATCCGGTAAGATTGCCACCTGATATCATAAGAGGTAAGAGACATAATCCTCTGAGTCCACTTATGAGTGCTCTGAGCATCCACAAAAGGTCCACTGACTGGCAGGAGAGACAAGAACCATCTGAGCAGCAATGGGAGACAGCATCTGATAGCTCCACCCTTACCATGCCGGCTGTGAATAGCATAGTAAGTGTCAACTAACAAAGTAGGAACCGGGTTTCCTCCGAGGAAAATAGTGACAACAGCAAAGTCCACAAAGCTGGGCATACTCGGGAACAAGACAATCCCATAAACCATGATAGCCAACTGAGCATGAAAAGCTTCCCAATTTCCCTTCTTTGCTTCTTCTCTAGCCATCCTCAACACATACTTCAAAGGCAACCCTACCACATCACCACTGGATTTCCAATTGTCACTCACTTCCTTGACACTCAGATGAAAAGCTCTGGCAACAACTCTAAAATCAACCTCCTTTGGAACATCCAAGAAAGGCATCTGGTATTGGATCGGGACATTCAGCAGAATAGAATACTCTTCAAGAGTGGGAGCTAACTGATAATCCTGGAAAGTGAAGCATCGGAGCTCGGGATCATAGAACTGGAGAAGAGTCTGCAACGGCACTGAATCTACCACCATCTTCAACAGTGTCAACAAGTCCCCATACTGATCAGCAAACACCTTCTGATTACCGCCGGTCACCAAGTTGCTCAACTCTATCAAAGACGTCAATGGCTCACGGTGAAAGCTGTAGGTGCAAGTCTTCCTCTTCACCTCTAGAACGGATGCCATCTCTCACAGTGAATAGACCCCTAAATGAACCTGAGAAATGATATGCATGAAGAGATTAGCTTTTTCTTCTCTTTTCTCTTTTTTCATTTCTTTTGTTTTTGATTTCCTTTTTTTTTTAAATAAACATGCTATGATGCAAATGATGCAAACACGACTGGCTGGCTGTGTATCTCGGAGCACAGGATCAAAGCTTCGGCTTGAATTTGGAACCCCAAAATCATCTGAGACCCAAAAATCATCTGAGACCGAAAGTCATCTGAACCAAGCCACCAACAGGATGAAAGAGTCACCAACAGGTCACCAACAAGTCACCAACGGTACCTGTAATAATGATCATTCCCTCCCCACTCACGGGTGTAATCTAGGCCAGGGTAAGGTCAAGAGAAACGCAGGATAAACAACCCTTTCATAGAATATCATCATGTACACACCCGATGTATGTACCGACAATACCCCATCAGGATCTGAACTGCTCGTGATATCAAGTTCCGCTAAGTGGCGCAATACCACCCGCTTCCCAAGAATCACTCTATTCCTAGGTGTCCTATAGTTCACTCATAGCCTGGGTATTGGGCTTTTACCTCATGTAACTCCCACCCCATAGAGAAACAAACAACCAGCCAGCACAGATGAAAAGATGATGAATGCAAACATAAATGCAAACAAATATCCACAAATAAATGCAATAAATGAAACAGCAAAAGCAACCAAACCCTATCCTAGAGAGCGCTAGGAGAGACTCGCTTAGGGAAGATGGACCAGCAACAGGTCAACTTCTCTATCCCCAGCAGAGTCTCCAGCTGTCGCATTACGCGAAAAAACCGGCGGGAAAACAAAACAACAGAGTCGCCACCGTGCGTTATTTATCCCAAAAGAGGGAAAGGAAAAACTCGAAGTAAACCTGGAAAAGACATGGTCTCGCGACCAAAGAGAGATGGGATCGGGAGTCAGTTATGCGAAGGGAAGGTATTAGCACCCCTACGTATCCGTCGTACTTGACGGGATCCACGCTCAGAAAGAAAGGATAAGGTTGCTAAACGCTGCTCAAACACCACACAAGGCTGGAAGGAAACACAGAAAGACAAGAGAAACTAACTCGGCAGGATATCGCATCCTGGGCCTACGTAGTCTGTCAGGCACAGACATCAGAGTCGACGTAGTTCGGGACAGGGGAAACGTGCTCGCTAGGATGTCGCATCCTATACATACGTATCTTCTCTGACCGAAGAAGAATCAGAGCACTCGTAGCTCGGATAACGCACGCCAAACAAAACAACACAGGAAACCGACTGCCAATCGCTGGACCTATGTCAGACTCCAACACAAAACAGGAAAACATGGAAACCGAATGCCAATCACTGGACTTACATCAGACTCCGAACCAACAAACACACACAGGAAACCAACTGCCAATCACTGGACTTATGTCAGACTCCAAACGCACACAAAGGGGTTGAAAAAGAAAAAGGGCGCCCGGAGAGATCAGCTCATCTCCTGCCTACGTACCTCATCTGGTATGAGGATCAGGGCGACGTAGTTCTCCTAAATAGGGAAAGAACTTCTAACCTAACCAGAGACAAAGGGAGATACCAATTACTAGGGAGACTACGACTCGAGCCTAGAACTTGTCATGCATACGATCCTTATGTTAAGGTTTCTATCTAACTTGCACAGGAAGCAAGCTATCCTAAACAGCACAGGCAAATACATACAAGCACAAAAAGCAAGCACACACACTATATGCACACAATTGGGCTCATACAAGGTTAGGCTGTAAAAACAAGCCAACTGGAATGAGGTGTGGTTAGCTCTTAACCCTAACATTGAGAGTTAGGGTGAAGCAGATGAAATGGAAAGTGAGGGTAAGACCTCACAGCTCTTATCCCTGGCCTGGGAGAGCTTCAGACAAATGAAAGTGTGGGAGTTCAGAATGTAGGAACTCTTCTCCACAAATGACTGACACAACATGATCTTGGGTTATTATCCACAATGCATCAACACAATGGTGTGAGCAAGGTGAATGACACAACTGAATAGCAGGGGATGTATTGCACATCCCTTTTATCTGCCAATTACCTCTTAAGAGGTCTTTACCTGCTTGGCACAAAAGTAAACCTTCACAAGCATTGCCTCTTAAGGAGGGCTTCAGACAGGTGCCTGCCCACATAATAGGACAGGTCTTCCAGACTACATGAAGTCAGAGGAGTTATACCTCAGTGGTTAAGCAACCAAGCAAAGCAAAGCAAGTTCAAAAGAACTCAAAGCAACTTAGGTACCTGTGAAAAATCTAAACTAATCAGTTCAACTGTACAGACAAACAATCAACAAGCAATAACAAACAGACAGACAATGTTCACAATGTGCAAGCCACAAGGCAAACTCAAATGAGCTAGCATCAACCTACAAAACACACAAGTGTTAGTAATCAAGAGCAAACATCAATGCTCAAATGAGGAAGCATCATCAACTATGGACTTGGATGTTTAAACCTGAAATCAAAGCCCACATGTAAGCCACAAACCACTAGGTCAAAGCCTAGGGTCAAAGGAGGGTCAAAAATCCAAAACAGAACATGAAATTTAACATGAATCATCTTCATTCAATCAAGAACAAATCTCAAAAAGTCCCACATCAAAATCATTAATCATATTCATTTCATGAGAAAAACATGGCAAGGCATGCAAATGGTGATCACATTGAGACATCAGAAGGAACAAATGCACATCAAATCAAAAATGACTCAAAAAATCTTGGCAAAATTCATGGGTAAATAGGACATATAACATGATCATCACACAAAAAATTAGAGGCATTGGACATCATTAGGCATGGCAATCACATAGCATAAAACAGACAACCAAATGTGTGACACAAATTGTCACACCAAGTTAGCATGAGCATAAAACAGAAGCATTGGATCATTTTTGAGCATTTTATGATGAATGGAACAAGGCAAGGTCAAACATACATATGCATTCAATCACCCTAGAGAAAAGTATTTTTTCAGCCAAGCACAACTTGCAATTCAATGATCATAAAAAGGTAGACAAGATAAGGAACACAATGCAAAAAATTGGAGATCAATTGGAGCATTTTTCATTTTTATATGATTTTTGAAAGTTTATGAAAAATTTGAAAATGAAATGGAGCCAAACATGGAAATAGGAGGGAAAAGGTAGAAAAATGCAAGGCGCTTGAAAAATGTCTCCCAGCCAGGATCGAACCCGGTCACTATTTGAAAATCCTAGCGCGCGCCAATCAAAACGACACAGTTTTGACCTGAAGCCCTAAACACACGCGCTGCATGGCATTTCGTAGCTAAAATGAATTTTCGTAGCTAATTCCTGGCAGTTTCGTAGCTAAACTGGAAACAGCATGAGTTCATGTATGGAAGATGAAGATCATGAAGATCTTCATACGATTTTTTCCAGATTTCAAAAAATGTTCCAGAAATTAATGAAACCTATACCAATCAACTCATCCTTCCACATACATCAAGGATCCAACAATAATTCATGCAAAAACTACATTGAAATTCTAGTTATCAGACTTTGGATGTCACACTGGTTGTTATGACATCCAATTCTGCACAGACAGGGATTATGCAGAACTTAATTGTAAGTGCAGTAAATAACACAAGTAATTGTTCACCCAGTTCAGTCCAACATGACCTACATCTGGGGGCTACCAAGCCAGGGAGGAAATCCACTATTAGTAGTATCAATTCAAAGCTAAACTCACCCGTTTACAACTTATCACTTAATCCCTACCTAATGCAATTTCAATCTTAATCTAAGATCAGAGTTCCTACTCACTCCCCCTCAATCACCTCAGTGATATTAAAAACACTTTGAAGTCACACTTCAAAAACAACTCTTGGTTATGCTTCACAGCTTAAACCAAGATACACAGCACTCACGCTTAAAAGCTTTGAGTGACACAACACTTACAACTCAATGAACACCCTATGCCAAAGCAATCATCTATTTGACAATGACTTGGCTTACAAGATACGTCTAATTCTAGACTCACAAAAATACAGCAGTGAAGTAAGATGGACACACTAAATCTTCACGCCTCAAAATCCCCGAAACTGAATGGAGGAATGCCTTCCTTTTTATATTGCAGCACCTGGGCTTTTGCACCTGTATTTTCCTGAATTTTAGGTCACATACGTTCCCTCAAATTCAATATTTAGGTTGCTAACAAATAGGCTATTTGTTAGGTTCATTGAATGTAGCTTGGTTGTTGATTTCCTGGATTTTCTCTAAGCTGTTGACTTCCTAAAGAATAGCCTGAGAAAGCTGTAACAGAAAACTGAACAACCTACAATTTAGCATATGCTGTCAGGCATGAATGTCACGACATTCAGCTTGACATCAAGGTCCATATGCTGAGTCTGTTTTCCCAGAAAACAGACTGTACAAATCTGCTGACCTGTACATGATCAATATGACCATACTACAGTACCAGCTTACATTAGTAAATGTCAAAGTGTCCAACTTAACATTTACACAATTGGCCTTAAGTTAGTTCTGCTATTCTCTTGAATAACAAACTAAGTAAAGTGCTGAAGTATAGCAGAACACCACTCTGCCCAATCTTCAGTAGCTGCTGTCAATGATGAATGTCACAACATCCAGTTTGACATTCAATCAGTAGGCCTTATGCCAGGTCTGGTTCTTCCTTGATAACCAGACTGCAAGTGAATACTAAGTTCTAACAGAGCTTCTGTTCCTTAGTATCTGTTGACAGGTATGAATGTCACAGCATTCAATAATCCTGTGTTAGCTAGTCCTGCAGTAACTACAATGTAGTTACATATACATGTCATGACATCAGTCAAGACATTAGTGTTTTACCATACAATGCAGCCAATTAAACACCTACAAACTCCCCCTTTGGCAAATTTTTGGCTAAAACACTTTGATCCCCATAACAGAGTTCATGGCAGCGGAATAAAACTAGCTAATACACTCAGAGTGGCAGCACACTCACACACATGGAAGTTAAATAAAAACTTCACATAGCAGCACACATATATTCGAAGTTGCACCTAAACTTCAACATCAGCTGCAAGGGGGGAATCTTCAGATCTGTCATGAGAGTCTGTTGTAGAGACCCACTCTGTTTGTCAGGGGTATTGGTGGTTATTACTCCCCCTTTTTGTCACAAATGTTGCCAAAGCCAACAACATAGTCAGAGCACAATGACAGAGTTCCAGACTTGGTTTTACTTCACAGTTTCAACCAAGTTCACATCCACTTGATCTTGCTTCACAGCTTCGATCAAGTGATCACCCACTTTTGCTTTACAGTAGGTACCACCATATCAGATGCCATGATGTTGTTTCTGACATCCAGAACCACTCCTGCATGAACAGCATCCTTGAACTCCTGCAGGTACAGAGGCCTTCTCTCTGTAGGGTGTCTCCTTACCCTCTTGTATTCACCCTTGATGCGCGCAGCATAGCTATGATATGTTGACCAATCATAGTCTTGTACAAATCGTTTAATAGGCAGAGATATTAAACAATTTATCCCAAACATCAGTGGTTGCTATAATGTCTCAGAGAGACATATTCCCAGTTTGCTCCTTAAGTTTTCAAACTGAGTAGCATCCAGAGCCTTTGTAAATATGTCAGCCAGTTGAAGATCCGTGGCTACATGTTCCAAAGTGATCACCTTGTCTTCCACCAGATCTCTGATGAAGTGGTGCCTAATGTCAATATGTTTGGTCCTGCTGTGTTGGATGGGATTCTTGGAGATGTTGATGGCACTGAGATTATCACAGAACAATGTCATGACATTTTGATTGACATTGTACTCAGTGAGCATTTGTTTCATCCAAACCAGTTGGGAGCAACTGCTTCCAGCCGCTATGTATTCAGCCTCTGCAGTGGACAGAGAGACACAGTTCTGCTTCTTGCTGAACCACGATATGAGGTTTTCTCCTAAGAAGAAACATCCACCTGATGTGCTTTTTCTGTCATCAGCACTTCCAGCCCAATCAGCATCACAGTACCCAGATAGGACAGGCTCAGACCCATGTGAGTACAGCATCCCATAGTCACATGTCCCATTGATGTACTTGAGGATCCTTTTGACTTGATTCAAGTGACTCACCTTGGGCTCTGCTTGATATCTGGCACACACTCCAACTGCATAGGAAATGTCAGGTCTACTTGCAGTTAGATACAGCAGACTACCTATCATGCTTCTGTACAGGCATTGATCAACACTGGGTCCTCCATCATCTTTGGTTAATTTCAGATGAGTAGGAGCTGGAGTCCTCTTGTGCCTGGCATGATCCATACCAAACTTCTTAACTATGTTCTTGGCATACTTGCTTTGGGAGAGAAACATGGAGTCCTCCATTTGGTTTACTTGCATTCCAAGGAAATAGGTCAGTTCTCCCACTAGACTCATTTCAAACTCAGATTGCATCTGGTGAACAAATTTTTTAACCATTTGTTCTGACATTCCACCAAAGACTATATCATCCACATAGATTTGAGCTATCATGATTTTGCCTTCCTCATCCTTCACAAACAAGGTTTTATCTATGCCACCCTTTCTGTATCCATTTGTGGTCAGAAATTCGGTTAACCTTTCATACCAAGCTCTGGGTGCTTGCTTCAACCCATACAAGGCTTTCTTCAGCTTGTATACATGCTCAGGTTGGTTAGGATCACAAAACCCTTTGGGTTGTTCCACATAGACTTCTTCATTCAGGTAGCCATTCAAGAATGCACTCTTCACATCCATTTGAAATAGCTTAAACTTCAGGATGCATGCTACCCCCAACAGCAATCTGATGGACTCAAGTCTAGCCACAGGAGCAAATGTCTCATCAAAGTCTACTCCTTCAACTTGAGTGTATCCTTGAGCTACTAGTCTTGCTTTATTTCTAGTAATTACTCCTTTCTCATCAGATTTGTTTTTGTAGATCCACTTGGTACCAATGATGTTGGACCCTTCAGGTCTTGGAACCAGCTCCCATACTTCATGCCTTGTGAACTGCTCGAGTTCCTCTTGCATGGCAATGATCCAGTATTCATCAGTCAGGGCTTCTTTTACATTCTTTGGTTCAACCTTGGAAACAAAGCAGGAATTTGAGTTTATTCCTCTTGACCTGGTAGTTACACCACTGGTGGGATCCCCTATGATAAGATCCTTAGGGTGGTCTTTCTGAATTCTGATAGATGGCACTTTGGTAGGTGCTTCTACTTCACATTCAGGAGGAGGTTCCTGTATTTCTTCAGGCTTGACTGGACTGTCAGTTGGACTATCAAGGAATGTTTCAACATCCTCCATGACATCGGTTCCTTCCTCTTTATCATCCACAATGACATTTATGGATTCCATCAGGACATTGGTCCTGTAGTTGAACACTCTATAGGCTCTGCTGTTCGTGGAGTATCCCAGAAATACGCCTTCATCACTTTTGGGATCTAGCTTCCTTCTCTGTTCACGATCTGTGAGAATGTAGCATTTACTTCCAAAAATATGAAAGTACTTCACAGTGGGTTTTCTACCCTTCCATATTTCATACAGAGTGGAGGAGGTTCCTTTTCTCAAGGTGACTCTGTTGTGAACATAGCACGCCGTATTCATTGCTTCAGCCCAAAAGTGCATAGGGAGCTTCTTTGCATGAATCATTGCTCTGGCAGATTCTTGAATAGTTCTATTTTTTCTTTCAACTATTCCATTCTGCTGAGGAGTTATAGGGGAGGAGAACTCATGGCTTATTCCTTCAGATGAGCAGAACTCATCAAACTTGGAATTCTTGAATTCAGTGCCATGATCACTTCTAATCCGGACCACACAACTGTCCTTTTCTCTTTGAAGTCTTATGCACAGATCCTTGAAGACATCAAATGTATCTGACTTCTCTCTGATGAAGTTTATCCACGTGTATCTGGAATGGTCATCAACCACCACGTAGGCATACTTCTTCCCACCAAGACTTTCAACCTGCATAGGTCCCATTAGGTCCATGTGCAGCAGTTCCAGAACTCTGGAGGTTGTGGAATGTCCCAGCTTTGGGTGTGACATCTTGGTTTGCTTGCCCACTTGGCATTCTCCACAGACTCTTCCTTCATCAATCAGAAGCTTTGGCATTCCTCTGACTGCTTCCTTGGATATGATCTTCTTCATTCCACGTAAGTGGAGATGGCCAAGTCTTCTATGCCACAGCTTCACCTCCTGTTCTTCCTTGGCTGAGGAGCAAGTTGTGGAAAAGTTAGAGAGGCCAGGTTCCCACAGATAGCAGTTGTCTTTGGACCTGGTTCCTCTCATAACTTCCTGATTGTCACCATTTGTCACAATGCACTGCTCCTTAGTAAATTGAACATGAAAACCTTGATCACACAGCTGACTTATACTGATGAGGTTTGCAGTTAGTCCTCTTACTAACAGCACATTGTTCAGTTTTGGCACTCCAGAACAGTCCAGTTTGCCCACACCTCTGATTTTTCCTTTGGCACCATCACCAAAAGTCACATAGCTGGTGGTGTGAGGTTTAATGTCTACCAGTAGATTTTCCATACCAGTCATATGTCTTGAGCATCCACTGTCAAAGTACCAGTCTTCTCTGGAAGAAGCCCTTAGGGCAGTGTGTGCTATCCTAGCATACCATTGTTGCTTCTTAATGGGAACACATCGCTTGCGTGTGTTATGCTTAGGTCTGACAGGTGAGGCTCTGTTAGGGAAGCCATGAATCCAGTAGCAGAAGGCTTTTATATGTCCAAGCCTGCCACAGTGGTGACACCTCCAATTCTGGAATATTCTCTTCTGATGATCATTCATCCTAGCTCCTCGATGTTGAGACATCGGTTTTGACATCTGCTTGAACTTCTGAACTTTAGCCTTTGGGCGTTTGTGTTCAGCTCTTTTTCCAAATCCTAGCCCAGATTTGGTTCCAGACTGCTGTCCCACCTTTAGGATTTCTTCCAAGGTGTCAGTTCCCTTATTCATCATTCTGATGGATTTGGTCATCTGGTTCAGCTTGGAGGTCAGCAGGGCTATCTCATCATTCAGCCCTTCTATGGCAGACAGTTGTTTCTGTCTCTCATCTTCCAGTTCCTTGATGAGTTTCTTCTGCTTTTCACCTTGTGCACGTACTTCTGCACTGGTGGTACACAGCTTCTTATATGCTGCAGCAAGTTCATCAGAGGTCAGCTCATCTGCACTTGTGTCATCTTCAGAGACACACACACTAGTTAGTGCAGTGACATGTTTGGCAGATTCTCCTTCAGATTCACTTTCAGAATCTCCTTCAGACCATGTGATAGCTAGCCCCTTATTTTGCAATTTGAGGTAAGTAGGACATTCAGCTCTGACGTGTCCATACCCTTCACAACCATGACACTGGATTCCTTTCCCATGGTTGGACTTTTCTTCAGAAGTTGATCTTTTCTTAATGTCAGACGGGATGTTCTTGACATTGGGTCTACCTCTTTGATCAATCTTCTTCATGAACTTGTTGAATTGCCTTCCAAGCATGGCTAAGGCTTCTGATATACTTTCATCACCTCCAGTATATCCTTCTTCTGCCTCCTCTTCAGCATTAGATACAAAGGCTATGCTTTTCTTCTTCTCAGCATACTCACCTAAGCCCATTTCAAAGGTTTGGAGAGAACCAATGAGCTCATCTACCTTCATATTGCTGATGTCCTGAGCCTCCTCTATAGCAGTGACCTTCATAGCAAACCTCTTAGGCAAGGACCTGAGAATCTTTCTTACAAGTTTCTCTTCGGTCATTTTCTCACCTAGTCCACCAGAGGTGTTTGCAATTTCAAGAATATTCATGTGTAAGTCATGAATAGTCTCATCCTCTTTCATCCTCAGATTTTCAAACTTGGTTGTCAGCATCTGAAGTTTTGACATCTTCACCTTGGAAGTACCTTCATGAGTTACCTTGAGGGTATCCCAAACTTCCTTAGCTAGTTCACAATGGTGCACCAGCCTGAAGATGTTCTTAGTGATTCCATTGAACAGTGCATTCAAGGCTTTGGAATTTCCAAGAGCTAATGCCTCTTGTTCCTTGTCCCAGTCTTCTTCAGGAATCTGCACACTGACTCCATCTTCATCAGTCCTCGTTGGATGTTCCCATCCCTTGTTGACAGCTCTCCAGACTTTGCTGTCTAGAGACCTTAAGAAGGCTATCATGCGAGGCTTCCAGTCATCATAATTAGATCCATCCAACATGGGTGGTCTGTTTGAGTGTCCTAAATCCTTGTCCATGGTACTAGAAAGTAACTTCCCTAGATCTCACCCAGAACTTCACAGGCAGGGTGCCTGCTCTGATGCCAATTGAAATTCTAGTTATCAGACTTTGGATGTCACACTGGTTGTTATGACATCCAATTCTGCACAGACAGGGATTATGCAGAACTTAATTGTAAGTGCAGTAAATAACACAAGTAATTGTTCACCCAGTTCAGTCCAACATGACCTACATCTGGGGGCTACCAAGCCAGGGATGAAATCCACTATTAGTAGTATCAATTCAAAGCTAAACTCACCCGTTTACAACTTATCACTTAATCCCTACCCAATGCAATTTCAATCTTAATCTAAGATCAGAGTTCCTACTCACTCCCCCTCAATCACCTCAGTGATATTAAAAACACTTTGAAGTCACACTTCAAAAACAACTCTTGGTTATGCTTCACAGCTTAAACCAAGATACACAGCACTCACGCTTAAAAGCTTTGAGTGACACAACACTTACAACTCAATGAACACCCTATGCCAAAGTAATCATCTATTTGACAATGACTTGGCTTACAAGATACGTCTAATTCTAGACTCACAAAAATACAGCAGTGAAGTAAGATGGACACACTAAATCTTCACGCCTCAAAATCCCCGAAACTGAATGGAGGAATGCCTTCCTTTTTATATTGCAGCACCTGGGCTTTTGCACCTGTATTTTCCTGAATTTTAGGTCACATACATTCCCTCAAATTCAATATTTAGGTTGCTAACAAATAGGCTATTTGTTAGGTTCATTGAATGTAGTTTGGTTGTTGATTTCCTGGATTTTCTCTAAGCTGTTGACTTCCTAAAGAATAGCCTGAGAAAGCTGTAACAGAAAACTGAACAACCTACAATTTAGCATATGCTGTCAGGCATGAATGTCACGACATTCAGCTTGACATCAAGGTCCATATGCTGAGTCTGTTTTCCCAGAAAACAGACTGTACAAATCTGCTGACCTGTACATGATCAATATGACCATACTACAGTACCAGCTTACATTAGTAAATGTCAAAGTGTCCAACTTAACATTTACACAATTGGCCTTAAGTTAGTTCTGCTATTCTCTTGAATAACAAACTAAGTAAAGTGCTGAAGTATAGCAGAACACCACTCTGCCCAATCTTCAGTAGCTGCTGTCAATGATGAATGTCACAACATCCAGTTTGACATTCAATCAGTAGGCCTTATGCCAGGTCTGGTTCTTCCTTGATAACCAGACTGCAAGTGAATACTAAGTTCTAACAGAGCTTCTGTTCCTTAGTATCTGTTGACAGGTATGAATGTCACAGCATTCAATAATCCTGTGTTAGCTAGTCCTGCAGTAACTACAATGTAGTTACATATACATGTCATGACATCAGTCAAGACATTAGTGTTTTACCATACAATGCAGCCAATTAAACACCTACAAACTCCCCCTTTGGCAAATTTTTGGCTAAAACACTTTGATCCCCATAACAGAGTTCATGGCAGCGGAATAAAACTAGCTAATACACTCAGAGTGGCAGCACACTCACACACATGGAAGTTAAATAAAAACTTCACATAGCAGCACACATATATTCGAAGTTGCACCTAAACTTCAACATCAGCTGCAAGGGGGGAATCTTCAGATCTGTCATGAGAGTCTGTTGTAGAGACCCACTCTGTTTGTCAGGGGTATTGGTGGTTATTACTCCCCCTTTTTGTCACAAATGTTGCCAAAGCCAACAACATAGTCAGAGCACAATGACAGAGTTCCAGACTTGGTTTTACTTCACAGTTTCAACCAAGTTCACATCCACTTGATCTTGCTTCACAGCTTCGATCAAGTGATCACCCACTTTTGCTTTACAGTAGGTACCACCATATCAGATGCCATGATGTTGTTTCTGACATCCAGAACCACTCCTGCATGAACAGCATCCTTGAACTCCTGCAGGTACAGAGGCCTTCTCTCTGTAGGGTGTCTCCTTACCCTCTTGTATTCACCCTTGATGCGCGCAGCATAGCTATGATATGTTGACCAATCATAGTCTTGTACAAATCGTTTAATAGGCAGAGATATTAAACAATTTATCCCAAACATCAGTGGTTGCTATAATGTCTCAGAGAGACATATTCCCAGTTTGCTCCTTAAGTTTTCAAACTGAGTAGCATCCAGAGCCTTTGTAAATATGTCAGCCAGTTGAAGATCCGTGGCTACATGTTCCAAAGTGATCACCTTGTCTTCCACCAGATCTCTGATGAAGTGGTGCCTAATGTCAATATGTTTGGTCCTGCTGTGTTGGATGGGATTCTTGGAGATGTTGATGGCACTGAGATTATCACAGAACAATGTCATGACATTTTGATTGACATTGTACTCAGTGAGCATTTGTTTCATCCAAACCAGTTGGGAGCAACTGCTTCCAGCCGCTATGTATTCAGCCTCTGCAGTGGACAGAGAGACACAGTTCTGCTTCTTGCTGAACCACGATATGAGGTTTTCTCCTAAGAAGAAACATCCACCTGATGTGCTTTTTCTGTCATCAGCACTTCCAGCCCAATCAGCATCACAGTACCCAGATAGGACAGGCTCAGACCCATGTGAGTACAGCATCCCATAGTCACATGTCCCATTGATGTACTTGAGGATCCTTTTGACTTGATTCAAGTGACTCACCTTGGGCTCTGCTTGATATCTGGCACACACTCCAACTGCATAGGAAATGTCAGGTCTACTTGCAGTTAGATACAGCAGACTACCTATCATGCTTCTGTACAGGCATTGATCAACACTGGGTCCTCCATCATCTTTGGTTAATTTCAGATGAGTAGGAGCTGGAGTCCTCTTGTGCCTGGCATGATCCATACCAAACTTCTTAACTATGTTCTTGGCATACTTGCTTTGGGAGAGAAACATGGAGTCCTCCATTTGGTTTACTTGCATTCCAAGGAAATAGGTCAGTTCTCCCACTAGACTCATTTCAAACTCAGATTGCATCTGGTGAACAAATTTTTTAACCATTTGTTCTGACATTCCACCAAAGACTATATCATCCACATAGATTTGAGCTATCATGATTTTGCCTTCCTCATCCTTCACAAACAAGGTTTTATCTATGCCACCCTTTCTGTATCCATTTGTGGTCAGAAATTCGGTTAACCTTTCATACCAAGCTCTGGGTGCTTGCTTCAACCCATACAAGGCTTTCTTCAGCTTGTATACATGCTCAGGTTGGTTAGGATCACAAAACCCTTTGGGTTGTTCCACATAGACTTCTTCATTCAGGTAGCCATTCAAGAATGCACTCTTCACATCCATTTGAAATAGCTTAAACTTCAGGATGCATGCTACCCCCAACAGCAATCTGATGGACTCAAGTCTAGCCACAGGAGCAAATGTCTCATCAAAGTCTACTCCTTCAACTTGAGTGTATCCTTGAGCTACTAGTCTTGCTTTATTTCTAGTAATTACTCCTTTCTCATCAGATTTGTTTTTGTAGATCCACTTGGTACCAATGATGTTGGACCCTTCAGGTCTTGGAACCAGCTCCCATACTTCATGCCTTGTGAACTGCTCGAGTTCCTCTTGCATGGCAATGATCCAGTATTCATCAGTCAGGGCTTCTTTTACATTCTTTGGTTCAACCTTGGAAACAAAGCAGGAATTTGAGTTTATTCCTCTTGACCTGGTAGTTACACCACTGGTGGGATCCCCTATGATAAGATCCTTAGGGTGGTCTTTCTGAATTCTGATAGATGGCACTTTGGTAGGTGCTTCTACTTCACATTCAGGAGGAGGTTCCTGTATTTCTTCAGGCTTGACTGGACTGTCAGTTGGACTATCAAGGAATGTTTCAACATCCTCCATGACATCGGTTCCTTCCTCTTTATCATCCACAATGACATTTATGGATTCCATCAGGACATTGGTCCTGTAGTTGAACACTCTATAGGCTCTGCTGTTCGTGGAGTATCCCAGAAATACGCCTTCATCACTTTTGGGATCTAGCTTCCTTCTCTGTTCACGATCTGTGAGAATGTAGCATTTACTTCCAAAAATATGAAAGTACTTCACAGTGGGTTTTCTACCCTTCCATATTTCATACAGAGTGGAGGAGGTTCCTTTTCTCAAGGTGACTCTGTTGTGAACATAGCACGCCGTATTCATTGCTTCAGCCCAAAAGTGCATAGGGAGCTTCTTTGCATGAATCATTGCTCTGGCAGATTCTTGAATAGTTCTATTTTTTCTTTCAACTATTCCATTCTGCTGAGGAGTTATAGGGGAGGAGAACTCATGGCTTATTCCTTCAGATGAGCAGAACTCATCAAACTTGGAATTCTTGAATTCAGTGCCATGATCACTTCTAATCCGGACCACACAACTGTCCTTTTCTCTTTGAAGTCTTATGCACAGATCCTTGAAGACATCAAATGTATCTGACTTCTCTCTGATGAAGTTTATCCACGTGTATCTGGAATGGTCATCAACCACCACGTAGGCATACTTCTTCCCACCAAGACTTTCAACCTGCATAGGTCCCATTAGGTCCATGTGCAGCAGTTCCAGAACTCTGGAGGTTGTGGAATGTCCCAGCTTTGGGTGTGACATCTTGGTTTGCTTGCCCACTTGGCATTCTCCACAGACTCTTCCTTCATCAATCAGAAGCTTTGGCATTCCTCTGACTGCTTCCTTGGATATGATCTTCTTCATTCCACGTAAGTGGAGATGGCCAAGTCTTCTATGCCACAGCTTCACCTCCTGTTCTTCCTTGGCTGAGGAGCAAGTTGTGGAAAAGTTAGAGAGGTCAGGTTCCCACAGATAGCAGTTGTCTTTGGACCTGGTTCCTCTCATAACTTCCTGATTGTCACCATTTGTCACAATGCACTGCTCCTTAGTAAACTGAACATGAAAACCTTGATCACACAGCTGACTTATACTGATGAGGTTTGCAGTTAGTCCTCTTACTAACAGCACATTGTTCAGTTTTGGCACTCCAGAACAGTCCAGTTTGCCCACACCTCTGATTTTTCCTTTGGCACCATCACCAAAAGTCACATAGCTGGTGGTGTGAGGTTGAATGTCTACCAGTAGATTTTCCATACCAGTCATATGTCTTGAGCATCCACTGTCAAAGTACCAGTCTTCTCTGGAAGAAGCCCTTAGGGCAGTGTGTGCTATCCTAGCATACCATTGTTGCTTCTTAATGGGAACACATCGCTTGCGTGTGTTATGCTTAGGTCTGACAGGTGAGGCTCTGTTAGGGAAGCCATGAATCCAGTAGCAGAAGGCTTTTATATGTCCAAGCCTGCCACAGTGGTGACACCTCCAATTCTGGAATATTCTCTTCTGATGATCATTCATCCTAGCTCCTCGATGTTGAGACATCGGTTTTGACATCTGCTTGAACTTCTGAACTTTAGCCTTTGGGCGTTTGTGTTCAGCTCTTTTTCCAAATCCTAGCCCAGATTTGGTTCCAGACTGCTGTCCCACCTTTAGGATTTCTTCCAAGGTGTCAGTTCCCTTATTCATCATTCTGATGGATTTGGTCATCTGGTTCAGCTTGGAGGTCAGCAGGGCTATCTCATCATTCAGCCCTTCTATGGCAGACAGTTGTTTCTGTCTCTCATCTTCCAGTTCCTTGATGAGTTTCTTCTGCTTTTCACCTTGTGCACGTACTTCTGCACTGGTGGTACACAACTTCTTATATGCTGCAGCAAGTTCATCAGAGGTCAGCTCATCTGCACTTGTGTCATCTTTAGAGACACACACACTAGTTAGTGCAGTGACATGTTTGGCAGATTCTCCTTCAGATTCACTTTCAGAATCTCCTTCAGACCATGTGATAGCTAGCCCCTTATTTTGCAATTTGAGGTAAGTATGACATTCAGCTCTGACGTGTCCATACCCTTCACAACCATGACACTGGATTCCTTTCCCATGGTTGGACTTTTCTTCAGAAGTTGATCTTTTCTTAATGTCAGACGGGATGTTCTTGACATTGGGTCTACCTCTTTGATCAATCTTCTTCATGAACTTGTTGAATTGCCTTCCAAGCATGGCTAAGGCTTCTGATATACTTTCATCACCTCCAGTATATCCTTCTTCTGCCTCCTCTTCAGCATTAGATACAAAGGCTATGCTTTTCTTCTTCTCAGCATACTCACCTAAGCCCATTTCAAAGGTTTCGAGAGAACCAATGAGCTCATCTACCTTCATATTGCTGATGTCCTGAGCCTCCTCTATAGCAGTGACCTTCATAGCAAACCTCTTAGGCAAGGACCTGAGAATCTTTCTTACAAGTTTCTCTTCGGTCATTTTCTCACCTAGTCCACCAGAGGTGTTTGCAATTTCAAGAATATTCATGTGTAAGTCATGAATAGTCTCATCCTCTTTCATCCTCAGATTTTCAAACTTGGTTGTCAGCATCTGAAGTTTTGACATCTTCACCTTGGAAGTACCTTCATGAGTTACCTTGAGGGTATCCCAAACTTCCTTAGCTAGTTCACAATGGTGCACCAGCCTGAAGATGTTCTTAGTGATTCCATTGAACAGTGCATTCAAGGCTTTGGAATTTCCAAGAGCTAATGCCTCTTGTTCCTTGTCCCAGTCTTCTCCAGGAATCTGCACACTGACTCCATCTTCATCAGTCCTCGTTGGATGTTCCCATCCCTTGTTGACAGCTCTCCAGACTTTGCTGTCTAGAGACCTTAAGAAGGCTATCATGCGAGGCTTCCAGTCATCATAATTAGATCCATCCAACATGGGTGGTCTGTTTGAGTGTCCTAAATCCTTGTCCATGGTACTAGAAAGTAACTTCCCTAGATCTCACCCAGAACTTCACAGGCAGGGTGCCTGCTCTGATGCCAATTGAAATTCTAGTTATCAGACTTTGGATGTCACACTGGTTGTTATGACATCCAATTCTGCACAGACAGGGATTATGCAGAACTTAATTGTAAGTGCAGTAAATAACACAAGTAATTGTTCACCCAGTTCAGTCCAACATGACCTACATCTGGGGGCTACCAAGCCAGGGAGGAAATCCACTATTAGTAGTATCAATTCAAAGCTAAACTCACCCGTTTACAACTTATCACTTAATCCCTACCCAATGCAATTTCAATCTTAATCTAAGATCAGAGTTCCTACTCACTCCCCCTCAATCACCTCAGTGATATTAAAAACACTTTGAAGTCACACTTCAAAAACAACTCTTGGTTATGCTTCACAGCTTAAACCAAGATACACAGCACTCACGCTTAAAAGCTTTGAGTGACACAACACTTACAACTCAATGAACACCCTATGCCAAAGCAATCATCTATTTGACAATGACTTGGCTTACAAGATACGTCTAATTCTAGACTCACAAAAATACAGCAGTGAAGTAAGATGGACACACTAAATCTTCACGCCTCAAAATCCCCGAAACTGAATGGAGGAATGCCTTCCTTTTTATATTGCAGCACCTGGGCTTTTGCACCTGTATTTTCCTGAATTTTAGGTCACATACGTTCCCTCAAATTCAATATTTAGGTTGCTAACAAATAGGCTATTTGTTAGGTTCATTGAATGTAGCTTGGTTGTTGATTTCCTGGATTTTCTCTAAGCTGTTGACTTCCTAAAGAATAGCCTGAGAAAGCTGTAACAGAAAACTGAACAACCTACAATTTAGCATATGCTGTCAGGCATGAATGTCACGACATTCAGCTTGACATCAAGGTCCATATGCTGAGTCTGTTTTCCCAGAAAACAGACTGTACAAATCTGCTGACCTGTACATGATCAATATGACCATACTACAGTACCAGCTTACATTAGTAAATGTCAAAGTGTCCAACTTAACATTTACACAATTGGCCTTAAGTTAGTTCTGCTATTCTCTTGAATAACAAACTAAGTAAAGTGCTGAAGTATAGCAGAACACCACTCTGCCCAATCTTCAGTAGCTGCTGTCAATGATGAATGTCACAACATCCAGTTTGACATTCAATCAGTAGGCCTTATGCCAAGTCTGGTTCTTCCTTGATAACCAGACTGCAAGTGAATACTAAGTTCTAACAGAGCTTCTGTTCCTTAGTATCTGTTGACAGGTATGAATGTCACACCATTCAATAATCCTGTGTTAGCTAGTCCTGCAGTAACTACAATGTAGTTACATATACATGTCATGACATCAGTCAAGACATTAGTGTTTTACCATACAATGCAGCCAATTAAACACCTACATACATAATCAAGCCAAATCGAAGAGAATAAGAAAGTGCATCCAAACTTTAATTGAACATAACTTTGTCCCTAGGTCACCAAATTGCACGATTCAAAGCTCAAATTCATCAGGATCAAAAGATCTACAACAACATAGCAATGGATTTTGAAAAGAAGAGAATCGAATTGTGACCTTTTGAAGTACAGAAGCTGGAATCGTGCTCCACACAGATTCGCAATGCCTCATAGTTCCTCCACAATGCTTATTGAAGTGATTAATGATGAACTTGAAGCTCAACTGCGCCTGAATCCAACAGATTTTGGAATCACCATGGAACCTTCAAGCTATGAATCTGAACAAAAGTGCCACGATTTGTCTTGAATTCACGTTCAAATCTTCTCAAAAATGCTTCAGCATCATGAATCAATCAAAAGAAATGCTTCTTGTGTGAAGAATTGCAAGAAAAATTTGAGAGAAAAGTTTTGGTGATTTTGTGATTCTAGATCTGAAATGTTGCTCATGACCAAAAACAATTATGATTATCCATTTATACTTCTTACTAATCATGTTTAAAACCAGCTTAAGCCAAATGCAAAAGTGATTAATCACTTATGTGGTGTAAGTGCAAAATTAGGTTTTCACCTCACATGCATGCCATACACGTGAACAGTACAAGTTCAAGGCCTAAATCCACTAAAAATGAGTTCATGCAAGCTTTGGGATTGGTTTCAAATGCCCATGATCATTCAAACTAGTTTTATGAAATTTCCCTCAAAAATCGTCATGAGTGAACCAATGATCATGCAATGAGATTTCATGCCATGTAATGATATGCTTGGAAAACACATGTTATAAGGATCAAAATGCAAAAAGAACCACTCATTTTGGAGTTTTGGTTTGAAAGTGTAAGACCCCAATTTTGGGCCCTAAGATCCCTCATGGCCCATATCATATCATATCATGGCCTCAAGGATCATTGCATGCCCTAGCTTCCCTCCTAGTGGGTAGGTTGCCTTGTGAGTTGATTCTTGATCACCAAGCATGTCTTGCATTTGTATATCATTGCTTTTCATATGTTTACTAACCAAAAAGTACAAAAATATTGTCATCTAACCTTGTTACTTGCAGATGAAGCAATCAACAGTTAAACAGTCAAATCAGTCATTAAATAGTGGATGGTGGCCATTCTTGAAGAATTTAGGCACCATGATCAATAATCAAGAGTTCATATGACTTGTGACATCATTTGGAATCAAAATCTCAAGGAATTAGGGTTTGGAATTCATCAGAACATGCTTCAGTCATCCAAAACCCTAGAAAGTCAACCTTTGGTCAACTGTGGATTTAATCAGTGATTTGATGGTGGGATTTGGTCTGAGAGGTCTCATTCATGTCTATACAAGCTTCATATATCATGTCAAGCATCCACAGTGAAGAAAATCAAGTCAGACAAGAAATTTCCAGAAATAGAAAGTTGACCTGTAATTCAAATTTGCCAAAAATGGAAACTTCTTGATCTTAAACTTACATCATGATAGAAGCTTCAAATGAATTTTTGCCCAACATGAAAGTTGAAGATCTTGTTCTCCCATTTCCAAAAAGTCCAAGAACACTCAATTCCCATGTATGGTTGGCAAGTTATGATCAATTCAATCTCAAAAATTTTTGAACTTCAAAGGGCCATATCTCTCAAACCATTTGGCCAAATTTGGTGGGGTTTTTTCCTACAAGTCATATTTGATCCCCTCTTTCCAAAAATGTCATCATCATGCATCAAAACATCACCATTCAAAATGGCCTTTTTGGACTTGCATTAATTAATTTCAAGTGTGGTGCAAAAATGGACTTTTGAAATAACCAATTCTAACACATTTTGCCAATTGAGATAGTTCAGAAATGTTGTTTTGGATTTGTTTAGGCCCAAATTTCGCAGCCAGCTCATGCACATGCACCATTTGAGTGAGAAACCACCAATTAGCAAAAACATGTCAAATTAGCAATTCCAATTTCATTTTCCATTAACCTTAATTAGAGAAGTTAAACAGAGGTATATAAGCTCTTTTTCTGCAAGAAGCAACCCTAGCAGCCACTCAATACAAACAGAAACTCATTCTCTCAAAAAAGCTCTCAATTTGCTTGCTTCATCATTTACCAACTATTTGGCAGCTATTGCAAGTGGCATTTCTCCACTGTAACATCAATTTCCATTTCTGCTTCATCAAAGGTCACCAATGGCAGATTTCGATTTGGGCATTTTCAAGCATCACTGAGCTAAAGTTCTTCAATCATTCATCATTTGGGAACTTGAAGAGCAACTGTTTTGAGTATTTGAAGCCAAACAACATCAGAATCACAGCTGCACTTCACTTTTGGTAAGAACTCAATTTTCTCCTTTCTCAAAACCATGATATGCTTCTTAAAGATCTCCTTGCCATGAGTATTATGAGCTTTAAATCACATGAAATGGTTGTGTATTTGGAAAGTTATGCTGTTTTTAAAGTTTGATGTATGAATATGTTCTTGCTCGATTCACTTTGTTTGAGATGATTTAGTGAAAATGATGCTTGGATTCTTGATGTGTGTGGTTTGCTGATTCTATTGGTGTGTTTAATTCCAAAATCTGGAGAATTTGTTCATGGGTGATTGTTGAAGATGATGAGGTTACTGTTGAAAACCCTAAAAAACTTGCCCAGAATTCGTGAAATGTGTTTGGCTTTTGTTGTATCGTGTTTGCATGAAATCGTTACTGTGTTATTGCCATGCTGAATCGCGACTTGCCACGCCTGTGAGCTTAAGCGCACCGTTTCATTAAGTTGGTCCGGTATTTACCAAATTGCCACCGGTCCCAATTATTTTAATTAAATCATTTATTTGTTTCAATATTTATTTCATTTTGTTACTCAATCTTACAAAATTCATAGCTCATCCATTTGTGATCCAAAATTCATGAAAATTTTTGCATTGTGTTCATCTGGATCTCTACTTATGTATCATGATTTTTCCATAATTTTTGGATGAGTGGATTTTTTATTATGCTAGGGTTTGTGACATGTATCCATTTTTTGTACCCTTTGCCAAAACCTTTGTGAAATGATGATGCATTATCCAATGGCCTTGAAATTTTTTGTGCTTAAACTAGACACATTCATGGTGATTTTGATATAGAGTTTGTGAATTTATCTTATCTGGATTGTGAGTTATGAATTTTTGAATTAGGGTGTGACAATTTGTGTCACACCATTGATGTCCAACTTGATGATTTTCAATACCATGCTTCTTGACCTCCAATTGATGTGAATTTTTGCATGAACCTACTCTTGTATGTCTAGTTCACATGTGATTTTTCTTGGAATTATTTGTGGCATTTCCTAATTGTTTGAGATTTTCTCCCCTGTTTGACCAAAATGTTGACTTGTGTGACACATGTTCCTATTTCATTTGTGAAATTCTCATACTTTATTGGATGAACATGAAATTTTACATGTGATTATTAGACATCTTAAGCTTTGCCATGGTGTTAATCCCATTCATTTCTCATATGGTATCACTGATTTATGAATTTTTCAATTTGATACATGTTTGGTTGACTTCTTTGAGCATGCTTAAACTTGCTTTGACTTTCTGATTTTCATTGACCATCTTCCCATGATCTAAATGAGCTGAAATTTTATATGCATGTCATGTTACGGATTATAATTGATCATGAATTATTTGATGATTTTTGGAATTGTTTATGATTGGTTTTGAGCTAAGTCTTGCTGTTGACTTCTATGAGCTTTCATTTGCCATGCTTTGACTTCTTTTGCTTATGAAATGATGATGATGAATGATATGAATGTGGGGCCAATTGAGTTTGCTTCTTGATTGTTTAAAATTGATTTTGGTTGACTATCACTTGCTGTTTTGACTTTTTCATCTTCTTTTGACCCTAGGCTTGTCCTAGTGGTCTTATTGCTTATGTTTGAGTTCATGTTTTCAGGTTGAGAAGCAATTACCTCAAAGAAACTTATACAACTTGATTGAGCTTGATTGTTTATCATGAGCTAACCTCTTTGTTTTGTAGGTGGCTTGACTCATATGACTTGAGTCTTGTGCTTTGCACATTTGTCTATCTGTTTGACTGTTGACTTCTATTTCCTTTTGCTTTGACTTTTGAACTGTGTACTGATTCTGTTTGACTATTTCAGGTACCATTAGTTGCATAGTTCTTTGAACTTGCTTTGCTTTGCTATTTAGAAAATTTTCATTGAGGTATAATCCCTTTTCTTCATGTAGTCTGGAAGACCTGGCCTGTTACTTGGCCAGGCAACTGTCTGAAGTCCTCCTTAAGAGGCAATGCTTGTGTGTGTTTACATTTGTCCCAAGCAGGAAAAGTCCTTTAAATAAGGCAATTGGTAGATCAAAGAGATAAGCAACCTATCTCCTACTATTCTGTGAGTCTTCTCCTTGCTCCCATTACATGGTTGTAGCATTGAGATCCAAACCCAAGATCTATAGAGTCTAATATGTGGAGAGAGTTCCTACTTTCTGAACTCCCACACCTTCTGATATTCAAATGCTCTCCCTGACCAGGGATAAGAGCAATGAGGCACACCCCTCATCTCCTTTCATCTGCTTCACCTTAGCCCCTCAATGGCAAGGTTAAGAGCACCAGTGACCCTATTCCAGTTGGCTTCAATGCCTAACCCTTTTGTATGAGCCTCCTTGTTTGGTTATAGTGTGTGCTGAATGCTTTCATTGATTGATTGATTGTTGCTTCATATGCACATGTTTGCTTGTATGCTTTATTCATTTATCATCATTAATTGCTCATTAGTGCATGATCATCTCATTTGTCTTTGTGACATTATCATTGTTGTTTACCCATTGAGGACAATTGTAAGACCATCCTTTGGCTATTGTTCCTATGATATGGAAGTGAGTATAAGACCATTTCATTGGCCACTCATTTTTATCTTTGCTTGATGCATTTGTTTTGATTGTATGTGAGGATGCAATTATAAGTCCCTGTAAGTTGGCATTTGCTTTCCTATGATCACATGTTGCTTTGTTTGTTTGTATGTGAGGATACAATTGTAAGTCCCTGCAAGTTGGCATTTGTATTCCTAGGACCATACTGTGGAGGTTAGAGTAAGCCCAGATAGATTGGCATCTGACATCCATGTTTTGCTTTTGTTTATGTGAGGATGCAATTGTAAGTCCCTGCAAGTTGGCATTTGCTTTCCTATGATCATATGTTGGATATTGGTATAAGTCCAGACAGATTGGCATCCGGTATCCAAGTTTCATTTTGTTTTAGGAGATTAGTATAAGTCCATTGAGTGGCCTCTGATATCCATTTCTGTTTTAGGAGATTGGTGTAAATCCATCTATTGGTATCCGGTATCCGCTTTTGTTTGTGAGATTGGAGTAAGACCATTGAGTGGCATCCGGTATCATTTGCTTGCTTACATTATTATTGCTCATTGCCTATTCCAAAGGACACACTTGAATCATCTTCTATATGATCTCAAGAGGTGAACCTTCTAAGAAGTTTTTACAATCCATCTCCATCCATTCATCCCCATTATGTCCTAAACCTTTTCACATTACTTTCAAATTTGAGATAGATATTGTGCAAACATCTTCATGCTTTTCAAATTAAAAACCTGGACCCAAGTCCTTGACTTTTTTCAAACCCCTTTTCATAATACTTCTTTGAATTAATCTTAATCATACTTTGACTCTACTTTCATAATCACAATCAATTAACTTCACCCATTCACTTGTTTTGGCTTTGTCCATTATTAATCTTTTCATGCATTAGCCATAGGTTTCAATTATCATTGTGGTTGATGTAAACCTCACCTTATCCTTAGTGAGTCGACTATAAGACTTCCGTACTGAAAACAGGGCTAATCCCTCTAGTACGTCGAAGCTATCCTCGCATGGTGGATGTTGGTCTTGGTCGAGTTTTCTCCCATTGATAATGAAAAGCCTCAGTGCTATTGTTTAAAATTGAATCCACCAACTTTTGGAAATCTTTTAGCCGAACTACGGCGTTTTGATCCTTACCTTTGATGGAAGGTACGTAGGCAACGGGTTCATCCGTTCGAACACAAAAATAACTAACTTGTACATTCTCTTCTCATCATCCCAATCATGTTTGCACAATACTTATGTCGTAACAAATAACAATTTTTAATACAACAAGTGTGAAAAGGGCTCCCTAGGAGTACCTAGGACGTAGTGGGTGCCTAACACCTTCCCATTGCGTAATTTACCCCTTACCCAGACTCTCTGATCTTTTTATTAGTTTTCTACGTGTAAAACTTCTTAGGTTTTTGTTCGCTTTTTAGCCAGTCCTTTGGATAAATAAAAGTGCGGTGGCGACTCGAAATTTCATTGTATGCTTTGCTTATGGTTTAATCAATAAATCATATAGCGACGAATACACCGCTACAGAAAAGTGGCGACTCCACTGGGGAAAATCGATCCTTGGTGGTATTGCCTACTTTTCACCCTTGTTGTGATATATTGTTATCTGTTATATGACATATTTTTGTACCATTTGGGATCACTGTATTGATTGTAATGTGTGAATTGCTTGATATACAATTGCTGTTTGCTTTGGTGATCTGTGAGATGAGTTCTATACCCGAACTCGAGTGCACTCTAGGATAGGAGAATGGCATAGTCTTGTTGACTGGTGTGGAGTATTCCTTAGCCAGTTGACTTGCGAGTCCATTCACTTGGTGGAGGTCATGTTGAATTAATAATGTCACACAAGTTATTTGTGGTTAGGCATTATTCTTTCAATCATGTGCCGCAGAAGCCAAGGACCTTAGTTTACCAAACCCATCTTGGCCTATTATTAGGAACGTAGTGCGGAGGTCGTTCAGATGTCAGTTCTGATACGATTGTTACGCGATACTACACTCATAAGAGTTTCTCTTGAGAATATTCTTGGAATACGAGTATTCGTTCCTCCGATAATATTCGAAGGATGGAACGATGATTATGGGAACCTCTGATAGAACATGTCTGGCAGGTTTAAACCCTAGTACACTCCCTTTGGGTGGTTTTTAACCGAGACTCCATGCTCGTGACTCTCAACAAACCCGTGATTCGTGGTTGAGTCGTTCAAACATTGTTAATATCAATGGATCCCGGATCAGGTGTAAAACCTAAAATCCACCAAAGCGGCTGGTTGATATTAAGGATGTCTGAACCGGTTCATGTACCGTTAATATCAATGGAACTTGGGTGTCGATAAGGTGAAAACCTAAATCCACCAAAATGGATGATTGATATTAGGGATACATTGAGCTTTCCCACGACCTTTGTTTGGTGTGCCTTGCTTGATCCTTGAGTGTGATTGTTCCATTCATGCATTCATACATTCATCTGCATCCATATCATCAGAAAAAAAGAAAATTTTCAAGGAACTCAAAGGAGTTTATTTGCAAAAATTCTCAAACATGAAAAAACCGGGAAAATTTTTTCACCTGATATATCTGATGAGATATTTTCATATCCGATCAAAATGCTTAAATATTTCAAAGTTTGCAAGTAAAACCCTCGAATTCCTTTGATATAAAAACAAGCATATGCACAAACACTTCATGCATCATTTGCATAAGCGAGTGTCTTGTTCCGGTCTCCCGTCCTGTGGTCTGACCCTGCGATCTTCATCTATTTTGAAGACGCACTTCGCCGGTACTATACCAGAGCCGACTCTGCTAGATTGATGGACCGTTTTGAGCAAGAGAGTTGTGAACTCGAGGAGGAAGTCGCCAGACTAAGTGCTGTTGATGGATTTATTCCTGGTTAACCAATCCCGGGCTGGCATTGGCCACTGTTCTGGGGCATGTAATGAGCAAGGTTTGTTCACAAGTGGAGGATTCATCCATGCCGATCAACCTGAAGAAGAGGCTGTTGCTATCATTGAAGAGGATGCAGAAGATCTGAACAACTTCATCATTCCTGGTGGTGTCTGCCACAATTGGGTCACTGTGGATGTTCCTACGGTCATTCATAAGTCAGCGTGATTTGTTCACTTTGTTTAAAACCCTTCTCCCATGCCAAAAGGAGAAGTGATGACATTGTTGGCAGCATTTTATACAATGATGTTTTCATTCAATTTTCGCATTGTTAAACATTTGTTTTTCCACTCGTTTTCACTTTTTGCTTTTTGCATGAAATCAGTGATCACAAAAAACCATAAAAAACAAGAATAAAAGCAAACATTTTTCATCTGCATAATGATTTGCTTGTCTAAATTCTAAAGCTTTTCATTATCCAGAATCATTATGCAGGGATTTCTAAACCCATTGAACATAATGATCCAACGCCATCTCCCAAATCTTGAATTCCTTGTATTTGAGGCAGAGGAAGATGATGTTGAAGGGGATTCCTGACGAGATTACCCGAGCAGTTGAGCATTGAAAAGCAGATCATTCAGTAGCGTCTCAAGAACCCAGCAACAGTCAAACTGGGGCATCACAAATGCAATGCAAAAAAAAAAAAAAAAAAAAAAAAAAGAAGAAAGAGGGTGAAAAAATAAGAAAAATCAAATATCAGGAAATTTTTTTTCAAAATTTTTCCAAAGGAAAAAAGAAAAAGCATACCCTCAAGTCCCTAGTTGACTGATGCTGAATGGATTCAAAGTCGTTATGACCAATTGCATTTGATCGAAGAGAAGCGTTTAACTGCCATGTGTCATGGTCAGTTATATCAGCAAAGAATGAAGAAAGCATTCGATAAGAAGGTCAGGCCTCGCGTGTTTCGAGAAGGTCACCTCGTGCTCAAGAAAGTTTTGTCTTTCGCGCCCGATTCCAGGGGCAAGTGGACTCCAAACTACGAGGGTCCATATGTTGTTAAGAGAGCCTTTTCAGGCGGTGCTTTGATGCTTACAACAATGGATGGGGAGGATTTCACTCGTCCTGTGAATTCAGATGCAGTCAAGAGATACTTTGCCTAAAAAAAAAGTATATGCAAATGAAAAAACAGAATAGCTCGCTAAGTTGAAAACCCGAAAGGGCGGCTTAGGCAAAAATGAGCGTCTCGGTGGAGAACCCGCAAGGGTAATCCAGGCAAAAATTAGAGACTTGGAAAAAAGAATATTTGCATCCCGCTAGATTGGGTACCTCACCCTGGGGCAATTTAGGCAAAAATTAGGGATTTGGCAAGTATCTGCATCCTGACAAGACTTTCTGTTCACCAGTCGTCATTTCGTCAGAAGATTCTCGATTCGTCGTCAACCGAAGCTTCGAATACATCGAGATTCAAATTGGTAGAGAAAGGATCATTATGTTCAATGTAGCCCTCCTCCAATATATATCACTGATTTCAAATTTGTACAGATCTATGGAGTCTTGCCATTTGCAGGCTACCATTCCATCAAATCAATTTGAGCTTTTTATCCAATTATTTGCACTCTTGTTTGTTTCAATTCAACAAATGTTTTGCATGTTTTAAATTGATAAAATGTCATTGTTTTAAACAAATCAAATTTTTCAAAAATATTTGTTTTAAACAAAGTGAAATTCACAAGATTGAAAGGATACTCAAGAATATCTCAGTGCTCTCCCGAGGGTGGCATGATTTCCAACAGGTAAGACATTCGTTCATATTCCTGGTTTGGTGGTATCTTCTTTCTTCAGATCTTTGTTGGGGTTGTTCCTCAAACAAAGTTGTTGGTGGGGTTGTTCCCCAGTATAGTCGCAAGCAGAGTGTTGTTGAAGACTTCGTTTTCTCCAGCAGCAGTCTTCCCCAGCATGGGTATTTTCTTGTAGAAGTTTTGGCGGTTGATGGTTTATCATCCTGGTGCCCCGTCACTTTCTCTAGTGGGTCGCCTGCCCCAGACTTTATTTGTCTCCTCAACACAGTCACGAGTAGAGCTGTTTGTTGATATCCCCATCGGATTTGTGAGCAGAGTTGTTGTCACTCTTCCCAGTGCAGTTGCCAGCGGAATTGTCTGTTTCCTCAGCACGATCGCTTTCTTTTGAAAGACTCGGTAAGTCAGCAGTTTGATACCCGGTACTTTACCTTTTCCCCGGCGAAGTCGTCTGCGGAATTGTTGCTATCTCTCCATCAGAGTTGTTCTCCTCAGCAGAGCAGGATTTATTTTCCTATTCAGTGGTTGATTTGGGTTGACATCCCAGTATATTGCAACCATCTTTTCCTCAGCGTAGTCTGCAGAGTGTTTGTTGTGGCAGTTTTGCCTGTTGAATACTCCTTAAATCCCCAGTATGGTCGGATGATGGCTCTAGCATCCAGAGAATGGATTGATTTCCTGAATGTTTGTGATCCCCAGTAGAAGGGCTTATAATGCAGAACTACTTGTTGTGATCAGTTTGCTATGTATATTCTCCCCAAGTGGAGTGGTTCGTTGCAGAATCTACTTGTTTGATCTGTCCTCCCTCAGTGGTTTGTTCCCCAAGAGAGTAGCCGACAGTTTTCCCCAGTAGAGTTGCTTATGCAGTCAGATTCTATTTGGATGATATCATTCTCCCTCAGTGGGTTGTTCCCTAATGGAGTTATGTGGAGTTTGCTTCTACAGCAGCTTGTGTTTGTACAACGCACTTTTTTGTTTCTTAGTTGACACTGGGATCCCCTGCAGATACTTTGGGACTTCTCTTGTTCCCCTACAGATTCGTCTTGGTGGCTGCTTTGCCCGTTGTGACTTTCTGTACCCTGATTGGGTTGTTTCCTGATATATCTGACCCTCTGCTTCTCCAGCAGTACTCGCAGATCTTTGCTTTACAGCATATAGATCTCCACAGATTGGCTCTCCAGCTGGTTTTTCCCCTGGAAGTATAATACCGGACGTTCGATTCCTGAACCTGGTTGTGTTAGATTTGTCTGTTTTGTCAGCATTCATCAAACATAAATCACGCATATTCATGCATATTCATAAAACATTCAGATATTCATGCTGCATTTCTTGCCATATATCTTTTGTTTGTTGTGTCCTGCTATGGTGATATAGATCTCTGTATAGATCTCCCCAAGCAGACGTCGGGTGTTATAAATCTCCCCATATAGAGTCAACCCCATAAGCAGAAAATGTTGTCTTTCCTTCTGCAGTTCCCCACTGAGATATATCCTCGTGGATGACGGTTTCTTCCGTTTCCTCCCAACACATATATTGGGATGGATTCTCCTATTTGAGTTACATCCTCATTAGGACATGTCTTGATTCAGTCCGTCTTTTCGGATTATTCCCGAATTGGCTATTTGTCAAATGTCTTGTGCTTCCCAGTGGGTTGTTCCCCAGCGGAGTAGTTTTGGGCCTCTACCCTCATACCGGTAGTTATAAGTCCTACTTTTTCCTGGCTTTCTTGACACAATTTGTGGTTATACACCTTTTATTCTCCAGCCAGAGTTTTTGGTTTTCTACCATCATACCGGTAGTTGTAAATCCTATTTTCCTTCTCTTCAGCAGTTTGTGGTTTGTTATTAACCCTATCTTGGTTTCCCGTGCGGATTTGTGATTTATTCTATCCCCACGCGGAGTTGTTGGTCTTCTACCCCGTATTCGGTAGATGTAAACCCTAATTTTGTGGTTACCCCACCTTTTTTGGCCCTCTGCCTACAAACCAGCAGTCGTAAGTCCTATCTTTGCGGTTTTTCTACAAATCGGTAGCTATAAACCCTGTTTTCTCCTTGCAGAGTTAACTTTGTTGTTCATCCTAACCGATGACAATTTCCTTTGTGGTTATCTTCATCTAGTTCTTGATGTTAATTTTCCTTTGCTTGGATAAGTTGCTCAGATCAGCACTTATATCCCTAGCAAGTTTTTGTGGATAATTGCCGTATGCTAGCAATTTTATCCCCAGCGGGTCCTTTCACCTTGTGTCAGTGATTGTGTTCCCCGGATCATTGATTCTCACCAGTGAAACCTCAGCAGATCGCCTTTCATTCACCCTCTTGTTGGTAATGTCTGTTGCTCCCTTTGAATGGTCATCATTATCTACCTATTCTGGTATCCCGATGCCTTTCTTTTCGGATTTTATCCTATAAACAACCTACAACCCGGTTGTGGATAATCTTCCATGCGAGTATGTTATTCATGGTCTGCCGGTAATGAATAATATATCTCATGCACTTTTCAGTCAAAGCCTTTTGTGTTTTCTTTGTTGAGTAAGATTCGTTATTTCCCTTTGTGGAATCGTATATTTCTTTGTTGTCGGATAATTGCCGGATGCTTGCAATTTATCCCTTTGAGTTGTCTTTCGTTTACCCGGATGCTTGGTATCGATTGTCTCTCTCTGTTTTTTGGTTAGTCACCTATTATATACTTCGGTATCTCTGGTGTCTTTTCCTTTCGAGTATATTATTCACGGTCTGCCGGTAATGAATAATATGTCTCAAGCGCTCTTTAGTTGGAATCCTTTGTTGATTTTCCCCGGCTGAGCAAGATTCGTATTCTTTGTAGAATCGAATATCCATCCTTTAACCAGTTTGTGTTCTGGATGATGAGTGTTTTGGCATATATACCAATTCACGTTTTCGGTAAATCACCTATTATATACCCAGTAACCGGTATCTCTGGTGTTTCTTACCATGCGAGTTTATTATCTACGTTCTGACGGTAATAGATAATATATCTCATGCGAGTTCCTTATCCACGGTCTGCCGGTAATGGATATTGTATCTCATGCACTCTTTGGGTTTGTGTCCCCAGTTGAGTAAGATTCGTTTTCCCGTGTGGATTCGAATGTCCATCCTGTAAGTCGATTTGCTTTTTCAAGCCCTCCTTTCGGATGATGAGTGTTTTGGCATATATACCAATTCACGTCTTTGGTTAGTCACCTATTATATACTTCGGTATCTCTGGTGTCTTTTCCTTTCGAGTATATTATTCACGTTTTGACGGCTATGAATAATATGTCTCATGCGCTCTTTGGTCGGAATCCTTTGTTGATCTTCCCCAGTCGAGTAAGATTCGCATTCCTTGTGGAATCGAATGTCCATCCTATAAACAAGTCTGCTGTTCTAGCTTTCTTCAGTGTGATGAGTGTCTTGGAACACAAACCAATTCACGTCTTCGGATTTTATCCTATAAACAACCTACAACCCGGTTCAGGATAATCTTCCATGTGAGTATTCTATCCACGTTCTGATGGCAATGGATATTATATCTCGTTCACTCTTGGGTCAATCTTTTGATTGTTTTCTCCGCAGAGTAAGTTTCGTATTCCTTGTGGAATCGAACGTCCATCCTATAAACAAGTCTGCTGTTCTAGCTTTCTTCAGGGTGATGAGTGTTTTGGAACACAAACCAATTCACGATTTCGGATCTTATCCTATAAACAACCTACAACCCGGTTCAGGATAACTTTCCATGCGAGTACATTATCTACGTTTTGACGACTATAGATAATATATCTCATGCACTCTCTTGTCGAACACTTTGTTTGTTTCCCCAATTGAGTAAGATTTGCATTCTTTACAGAATCAAATATCCATCCTATAAACAAGTTTGCTTTCGCTCTCTTCAGGATGATGAGTGTTTTGGAACATATACCAATTCACGTTTTGGTCGGTCACCTACAACCCGGTATCCTTGGTGTTCCTTCCTGTCTGCTCCCTATTATGACTTTGGTCCCTTGTGGAGTCAGATTTTCCTGAGTTTATGTACCTTTTCCAGGTCTTTCTCAGATGTTTGGTTGATTGATATCTCTCACCCTTATACCGGTCTTAGATATTCATTCTTCCTGAGTTTGTTACCCTTATACCGGTAACACCTCATTGTTTGGTGCTTCCTCAGTGAAGTTTTCCTTTTGCTTCTCCCCAGGAGTCAGCTTGTGTCTCTCCAATGGATTTATTTTCCTTTGGAATTCTTTTCCCCAGTGCGAGTCCTTCACTCCCCAGTGAGGCCTCCAGTCTAATTTTTGTTCCCTTAATCAGAGTCGTGTTTTGTTCACGCTGTGTCAGTTTTGTTTATCCCCAACTAAAGTCTTGTTAGAGTCTCTGTTCCTGGTGAGTGTATTACTCTGATGGATCGTCTTTTCTTCTGTGTGAATCATACTCCCCGCAGAATTTGTGTCTTTTGCATGCATACATTTGCATTATGAGGTCTCTTAGGGACCAAAATTCGTCTCATTACTGTTATTTAAGCCCATTCTACCGCGTCGAGATGAAGATTTCTAAACTTCACTTCTCCGGCTAGAATGACCTTAAATAGGGCCATCTGTAAGACCCCAATTTTGGGCCCTAAGATCCCTCATGGCCCATATCATATCATATCATGGCCTCAAGGATCATTGCATGCCCTAGCTTCCCTCCTAGTGGGTAGGTTGCCTTGTGAGTTGATTCTTGATCACCAAGCATGTCTTGCATTTGTATATCATTGCTTTTCATATGTTTACTAACCAAAAAGTACAAAAATATTGTCATCTAACCTTGTTACTTGCAGATGAAGCAATCAACAGTTAAACAGTCAAATCAGTCATTAAATAGTGGATGGTGGCCATTCTTGAAGAATTTGGGCACCATGATCAATAATCAAGAGTTCATATGACTTGTGACATCATTTGGAATCAAAATCTCAAGGAATTAGGGTTTGGAATTCATCAGAACATGCTTCAGTCATCCAAAACCCTAGAAAGTCAACCTTTGGTCAACTGTGGATTTAATCAGTGATTTGATGGTGGGATTTGGTCTGAGAGGTCTCATTCATGTCTATACAAGCTTCATATATCATGTCAAGCATCCACAGTGAAGAAAATCAAGTCAGACAAGAAATTTCCAGAAATAGAAAGTTGACCTGTAATTCAAATTTGCCAAAAATGGAAACTTCTTGATCTTAAACTTACATCATGATAGAAGCTTCAAATGAATTTTTGCCCAACATGAAAGTTGAAGATCTTGCTCTCCCATTTCCAAAAAGTCCAAGAACACTCAATTCCCATGTATGGTTAGCAAGTTATGATCAATTCAATCTCAAAAATTTTTGAACTTCAAAGGGCCATATCTCTCAAACCATTTGGCCAAATTTGGTGGGGTTTTTTCCTACAAGTCATATTTGATCCCCTCTTTCCAAAAATGTCATCATCATGCATCAAAACATCACCATTCAAAATGGCCTTTTTGGACTTGCATTAATTAATTTCAAGTGTGGTGCAAAAATGGACTTTTGAAATAAACAATTCTAACACATTTTGCCAATTGAGATAGTTCAGAAATGTTGTTTTGGATTTGTTTAGGCCCAAATTTCGCAGCCAGCTCATGCACATGCACCATTTGAGTGAGAAACCACCAATTAGCAAAAACATGTCAAATTAGCAATTCCAATTTCATTTTCCATTAACCTTAATTAGAGAAGTTAAACAGAGGTATATAAGCTCTTTTTCTGCAAGAAGCAACCCTAGCAGCCACTCAATACAAACAGAAACTCATTCTCTCAAAAAAGCTCTCAATTTGCTTGCTTCATCATTTACCAACTATTTGGCAGCTATTGCAAGTGGCATTTCTCCACTGTAACATCAATTTCCATTTCTGCTTCATCAAAGGTCACCAATGGCAGATTTCGATTTGGGCATTTTCAAGCATCACTGAGCTAAAGTTCTTCAATCATTCATCATTTGGGAACTTGAAGAGCAACTGTTTTGAGTATTTGAAGCCAAACAACATCAGAATCACAGCTGCACTTCACTTTTGGTAAGAACTCAATTTTCTCCTTTCTCAAAACCATGATATGCTTCTTAAAGATCTCCTTGCCATGAGTATTATGAGCTTTAAATCACATGAAATGGTTGTGTATTTGGAAAGTTATGCTGTTTTTAAAGTTTGATGTATGAATATGTTCTTGCTCGATTCACTTTGTTTGAGATGATTTAGTGAAAATGATGCTTGGATTCTTGATGTGTGTGGTTTGCTGATTCTATTGGTGTGTTTAATTCCAAAATCTGGAGAATTTGTTCATGGGTGATTGTTGAAGATGATGAGGTTACTGTTGAAAACCCTAAAAAACTTGCCCAGAATTCGTGAAATGTGTTTGGCTTTTGTTGTATCGTGTTTGCATGAAATCGTTACTGTGCTATTGCCATGCTGAATCGCGACTTGCCACGCCTGTGAGCTTAAGCGCACCGTTTCATTAAGTTGGTCCGGTATTTACCAAATTGCCACCGGTCCCAATTATTTTAATTAAATCATTTATTTGTTTCAATATTTATTTCATTTTGTTACTCAATCTTACAAAATTCATAGCTCATCCATTTGTGATCCAAAATTCATGAAAATTTTTGCATTGTGTTCATCTGGATCTCTACTTATTTATCATGATTTTTCCAGAATTTTTGGATGAGTGGATTTTTTATTATGCTAGGGTTTGTGACATGTATCCATTTTTTGTACCCTTTGCCAAAACCTTTGTGAAATGATGATGCATTATCCAATGGCCTTGAAATTTTTTGTGCTTAAACTAGACACATTCATGGTGATTTTGATATAGAGTTTGTGAATTTATCTTATCTGGATTGTGAGTTATGAATTTTTGAATTAGGGTGTGACAATTTGTGTCACACCATTGATGTCCAACTTGATGATTTTCAATACCATGCTTCTTGACCTCCAATTGATGTGAATTTTTGCATGAACCTACTCTTGTATGTCTAGTTCACATGTGATTTTTCTTGGAATTATTTGTGGCATTTCCTAATTGTTTGAGATTTTCTCCCCTGTTTGACCAAAATGTTGACTTGTGTGACACATGTTCCCATTTCATTTGTGAAATTCTCATACTTTATTGGATGAACATGAAATTTTACATGTGATTAGTAGACATCTTAAGCTTTTCCATGGTGTTAATCCCATTCATTTCTCATATGTTATCACTGATTTATGAATTTTTCAAGTTGATACATGTTTGGTTGACTTCTTTGAGCATGCTTAAACTTGCTTTGACTTTCTGATTTTCATTGACCATCTTCCCATGATCCAAATGAGCTGAAATTTTATATGCATGTCATGTTATGGATTATGATTGATCATGAATTATTTGATGATTTTTGGAATTGTTTATGATTGGTTTTGAGCTAAGTCTTGCTGTTGACTTCTATGAGCTTTCATTTGCCATGCTTTGACTTCTTTTGCTTATGAAATGATGATGATGAATGATATGAATGTGGGGCCAATTGAGTTTGCTTCTTGATTGTTTAAACTTGATTTTGGTTGACTATCACTTGCTGTTTTGACTTTTTCATCTTCTTTTGACCCTAGGCTTGTCCTAGTGGTCTTATTGCTTATGTTTGAGTTCATGTTTTCAGGTTGAGAAGCAATTACCTCAAAGAAACTTATACAACTTGATTGAGCTTGATTGTTTATCATGAGCTAACCTCTTTGTTTTGTAGGTGGCTTGACTCATATGACTTGAGTCTTGTGCTTTGCACATTTGTCTATCTGTTTGACTGTTGACTTCTATTTCCTTTTGCTTTGACTTTTGAACTGTGTACTGATTCTGTTTGACTATTTCAGGTACCATTAGTTGCTTAGTTCTTTGAACTTGCTTTGCTTTGCTATTTAGAAAATTTGCATTGAGGTATAATCCCTTTTCTTCATGTAGTCTGGAAGACCTGGCCTGTTACTTGGCCAGGCAACTGTCTGAAGTCCTCCTTAAGAGGCAATGCTTGTGTGTGTTTACATTTGTCCCAAGCAGGAAAAGTCCTTTAAATAAGGCAATTGGTAGATCAAAGAGATAAGCAACCTATCTCCTACTATTCTGTGAGTCTTCTCCTTGCTCCCATTACATGGTTGTAGCATTGAGATCCAAACCCAAGATCTATAGAGTCTAATATGTGGAGAGAGTTCCTACTTTCTGAACTCCCACACCTTCTGATATTCAAATGCTCTCCCTGACCAGGGATAAGAGCAATGAGGCACACCCCTCATCTCCTTTCATCTGCTTCACCTTAGCCCCTCAATGGCAAGGTTAAGAGCACCAGTGACCCTATTCCAGTTGGCTTCAATGCCTAACCCTTTTGTATGAGCCTCCTTGTTTGGTTATAGTGTGTGCTGAATGCTTTCATTGATTGATTGATTGTTGCTTCATATGCACATGTTTGCTTGTATGCTTTATTCATTTATCATCATTAATTGCTCATTAGTGCATGATCATCTCATTTGTCTTTGTGACATTATCATTGTTGTTTACCCATTGAGGACAATTGTAAGACCATCCTTTGGCTATTGTTCCTATGATATGGAAGTGAGTATAAGACCATTTCATTGGCCACTCATTTTTATCTTTGCTTGATGCATTTGTTTTGATTGTATGTGAGGATGCAATTATAAGTCCCTGTAAGTTGGCATTTGCTTTCCTATGATCACATGTTGCTTTGTTTGTTTGTATGTGAGGATACAATTGTAAGTCCCTGCAAGTTGGCATTTGTATTCCTAGGACCATACTGTGGAGGTTAGAGTAAGCCCAGATAGATTGGCATCTGACATCCATGTTTTGCTTTTGTTTATGTGAGGATGCAATTGTAAGTCCCTGCAAGTTGGCATTTGCTTTCCTATGATCATATGTTGGATATTGGTATAAGTCCAGACAGATTGGCATCCGGTATCCAAGTTTCATTTTGTTTTAGGAGATTAGTATAAGTCCATTGAGTGGCCTCTGATATCCATTTCTGTTTTAGGAGATTGGTGTAAATCCATCTATTGGTATCCGGTATCCGCTTTTGTTTGTGAGATTGGAGTAAGACCATTGAGTGGCATCCGGTATCATTTGCTTGCTTACATTATTATTGCTCATTGCCTATTCCAAAGGACACACTTGAATCATCTTCTATATGATCTCAAGAGGTGAACCTTCTAAGAAGTTTTTACAATCCATCTCCATCCATTCATCCCCATTATGTCCTAAACCTTTTCACATTACTTTCAAATTTGAGATAGATATTGTGCAAACATCTTCATGCTTTTCAAATTAAAAACCTGGACCCAAGTCCTTGACTTTTTTCAAACCCCTTTTCATAATACTTCTTTGAATTAATCTTAATCATACTTTGACTCTACTTTCATAATCACAATCAATTAACTTCACCCATTCACTTGTTTTGGCTTTGTCCATTATTAATCTTTTCATGCATTAGCCATAGGTTTCAATTATCATTGTGGTTGATGTAAACCTCACCTTATCCTTAGTGAGTCGACTATAAGACTTCCGTACTGAAAACAGGGCTAATCCCTCTAGTACGTCGAAGCTATCCTCGCATGGTGGATGTTGGTCTTGGTCGAGTTTTCTCCCATTGATAATGAAAAGCCTCAGTGCTATTGTTTAAAATTGAATCCACCAACTTTTGGAAATCTTTTAGCCGAACTACGGCGTTTTGATCCTTACCTTTGATGGAAGGTACGTAGGCAACGGGTTCATCCGTTCGAACACAAAAATAACTAACTTGTACATTCTCTTCTCATCATCCCAATCATGTTTGCACAATACTTATGTCGTAACAAATAACAATTTTTAATACAACAAGTGTGAAAAGGGCTCCCTAGGAGTACCTAGGACGTAGTGGGTGCCTAACACCTTCCCATTGCGTAATTTACCCCTTACCCAGACTCTCTGATCTTTTTATTAGTTTTCTACGTGTAAAACTTCTTAGGCTTTTGTTCGCTTTTTAGCCAGTCCTTTGGATAAATAAAAGTGCGGTGGCGACTCGAAATTTCATTGTATGCTTTGCTTATGGTTTAATCAATAAATCATATGCTTTGCTTGATGCAATGTAATGGGCTATGCAATGACAATGCAATGTTAATGTGATGTTAATGTCCTAAAAATGAAATGTATATACAAATGGGAGGTGCAAATTTGAGGTGCTAGAATAGGCAAGAGACTTCACTGCTTAAGCAACCTCGCAAGAGACTTACTCTACTTTAAACAAACAGTTTAGTAGAAATGATTACAACTATAGTTTGATACACAATCAGAAATATAGAATTATTGCAACAATCACAATGATTCTTAACACTTAAGATTTTTAAGATATACAAAGAGAAGAAATCTTAAGAGCTTGTACAAATAAACAAATTAAACTTTATCTCAAAGTTTTTACTTAATGTGTTATGTTAATATGTTTGATGATTGTTAACCTTCCTTCAAATCTCCATCTCCCTTTTATAAAGGCAGATAAAAGAGTCGTTGGAAAGTTGTTTGCACATGAGAACTTTGAAAAGTAACAACTCAAAGAGAGAGACGATGGAATATGAATCATGTTAAGATATTCAACCAATGTGGAATAGCATAGTCCATTTCTTCAATTTGTCATCCTAGGTATAAACTAGGTGTGGGGGCGAACTAGACAAGTTGCATAAGCTTTCCTTGAGCCTTGCACTAAGGGACTCTAGTTGACTTCATCTACGTCATCATCATCATCCCATTGAATTATTTGTTTGATTCCCTCGTTGTGAGAACAATTGTCGCATTATTTTCTCCATCTCATTTTGTCTCTTCTTCACTTCCTCCATTTGGACATTTATCGTCGCCTCACGTTCTGTCGCCTCGCGTCTCGCCTACGTTAGCGCCAATTATCGCACTACTTTCATCATTTGGGGTGTCAATTGTTGTGGATGGGACTTTCCTTCCCCATCAACAACTCTTTCAAATAATGTTCTATTCCTTAGTCTGTAGTTTCTGGCCAAAGATCCAGCACCAAATAAACACCGTTAGACCTTCTCCCACCAATTACCAAATTCTAAAAATAAAGATCCACACGATCACCAATCGGGTTTGAACCTATTGGATTATACTGAGGATTTTGAAGTAAAAATTCTGTGAGCAATGTGTCATAGTCCGTGTACACATACCAGAAAAAAATTGTTAGGGAACTGAATATATGATCAATTTACTAGGCATACGTCAAAATGTAAATTATGCTGAAAAATACTTGTTTCTTCATAATTTCTTCCCGATTTCTTGGCTTTGCATTGTTTCTTCATACTTCTTCATATGTAGTTCATCTTTAACTTAGAATTTCATCGAATTCATCGCAAATACTCATAAAAATAATGTAATGACAAACTTTCATCATCGATCTAAACATGTTATATGTCGACATAAGGACATTGTGTGTCGACACATAGAAGATAACAACTTTGATTTTGAACAACACTCAGTATGTGTCGACCTATGGCTTAGATGTGTTGACCTATAACTTTGTTTTTCACATAAAAACATAAATTTGATTTGTAAAAATGTTTTTAACCTGATTTTAAGTACCCTAAGATGAAAATGAACATCTAGACATAGAGGATAAGGTCCAATGTACGCAAATACTAAGTGTCTTGGTTTTGACATCATTCAAAACATTTATAAGAGGACAAAGCACTCACACCTTTTGATATGTGAGACCAAGAGCAGTGACAACCAAAATAAATGGCATCAAGAAAAATTAACGTACACATAAAATAATGTTAGCGACCACTTGAGTAAGAAACAAATAAAATAGGAGTACACATATAATTTGTTTACCTAGTTCAATCAAAATGACCTACTATGGGATAGAGAGGAACTCTCCAATTGATTATACTTTAAAAGTTGTTAAAGGAAAATACAAATGAGTTACGATAAAATAGCCTCCAAAGATCTCAAGAACAAACTGTATTTTCAACCTAAGTGTTTTCCAATCTCTCCAACTATAAATATATGAATCAAACAAATTCAAGGTATTTAGATGTATTTCCCATTCCCCATAGATTTCTCCAAAGGTCTGCTAAATTCTTAGAACAACGAATCTTAACAATTTCCACCATTGTCTCTCTAAGTTTTTCTCACTATGATGACCACATCTTTAATTTTTATTTCTCATGCTAATAAAAGTGACAGAGATCCATATTTATAACCTTCAAAACCCTAAAGATTAAATTCAGACCCAAAACACGACTCAAATGAACTCATCTACAACCGAACTAACCTGTGACCTAACAACTTTCATCAACCATTTCTCACTTATAAAACTCCATTTTGCTACAAGAAGAACCCCCTTTAGAACTCTTTCGTGGCTCCTTTTATGATCCACGACTCATCAGAAAAATTTGACTTTACAAAAATGTTTTTTTATACTTCATGACTTGAGATTTTGAGGCTTACTTCTATAATTATCCACTTTGACCCAAAATCAATGGTGATGTCAATTATAATCAACCATATTGGTGATCCTTGAAAAGCTTAAATTGTTATCCAAAAAATTGATCAAGCCCAAGAAATACTTGAACCTTGATCTAGGAACTTGCATTTAATCACCCTTTGTTTCTTAGGTAGTCTCACAAGACTACACTCATGATTTTTCACCATTGAATCAATCACCAAGTTTAACCATCTTTGACTCTATTTGCATTTTAATTCCTCCTTAAAGGTATTTAGTTTCATGTCTTCTAACCATTCACTTAAATTCAAAGTATAAAAATTAAATTCAACCATAAACATATATATGTCATGATGCAATTTCCTTCCTTATTCTATCACGAATCAAATGATAATAGGGGTCATTGTAAACTTCCCCTTGGTAGAGCTAGGAGTAGGAGACTTACCTTCCTCTTTATATTTAGTATTCCTATAGTGAACCTCCACCTCAATCTGAGTGTTCTCCATTAGAGTTTTGGATCTTTAACCTTAAGGTCTTTACTCTTCCTCCTCGTATGGGTCTCATCGAAAGTAGCATGTATGCAAATGATAAATCTCGATCCTCTAATTCCTGTCTTCCATACTCTGTAACCCTTTAAACCTTCATAATAACCAAATAATACACATGAATACTTGAGCCCCAACAATTATTTTTGAAAAGTCTTAGGATTCTTAGTTTGATTTGAAAGTATACAGGCTATAAAAAGAAGAGAGGCTAGGTTGAGGAGACATGGGAAAATTCGACAAAATAGGTATTATCCCAACACCTCAGGCCTCCCAAATATGCATGTTAGTTTAAATTTCCATTGAGACTTAGTCTTGAACTTCTATTTGGTGGTAATCCTCAAGTAGTTTTTATATCCAGTCAAGCACCGTCTATAGTCGCACACCAAGTAGGTCGATCAATGAGTATAAGTGAATGATTCGTTGCTAAAAAAATGAATAAAATGAGAATACTGCATATACTAAGTTAGGTGACCCTCACCTGATAACTTAGCCGAAACAGTCGTTGAACCTTCAAAATAAAATATACATCTTTGTAACAGAAAACAATTGTGTAAATAAAATGATATGTATTGATCAGAATCACTAATCGACTTGCCTACCATGTGTGTGAAAGATAAAAGGCCTTAATGTGACTGTCCTGAATGAAAGAAGATGAAACGAATAGGAAAATAAGACTTTGATTCAATGGCATAGTTTGAACCAGTATGCATAGGAGGGAGGCTTGTGACTGTAAATGTGGTTTGTGTTGTCACAATATCCTTGGTGTCGACATTAGTACCTATCAAATCAATTTTAGCTGAACCGACTTTTAGAGCCACATATGAGTATTTGAATGCTTTGTTTTCTTTAAGTCTTTATACCTTCACTGCTGCACTTCATTGTTTCACATGCTAGCTGACTTGCTTGAGGACAAGAAAGGATTCAAGTGTAGGGGAGTTTGATAACTCAGAAATGTATCGCATTTCTGACTCGATTTACATGTAATTTTGTGTCATTTCTTATTTCTTTTTATGGTTTTATGTTGGTACTCTGTGTATATTTTAGGTATTTTACATGTAGGGATCTCCGTGCGAGAAAACTATGCGAAACAGCAAAAATGGGAGAAAAATACACTTTCTGCACTGTCATGACGAACCCACTACCAGCATGAAGATCGTCATGACGTGTCAAGGGGAAACACATCAAAGCTAGAAGATAAAAATGGAAGAGAGGTGTCCCAGCTGGATGACGGGTAGGTCGTCATCTGGATGACGTCCGTCATCCTTCCTCACCTCATGACAGTCAGGTCGTCATGACCATGACGTCCATCATGGTCTTAATGACCATACTTTTACGCCTACTATTCAAACTCGACAATGGGCCAATTCCACCACTTTCTCCACTTTCTCCTACACTTTTCAAGACACCTAGTACGAAATTGTACATTATAAATAGGAACTTTCAGTTTAGATTGCGGATCCAAGTTTTTAGTATTATTCTTAGACAAAAATAAATTTTGTAAAAGCAATAACTTTCTCACATTGAGGAATTACTGCAAGTTTTATTCAGAGTTTTAAGATTTCTGATTTGTATTTGGATCATTTGCACTGCAATCTTGCCGACATAGTTTTTCCAGATTTTTATTCATGTTTTCCTATGTACCATTTTGAAGCAGTCATAATATATTGTTACGTCCAGTTTACAAGTTCTCTGTTTTCTCTTTTAATTATGTCTAACATGAATCATAATAATATTTCCAGTAGCTTTTACGTTAATATCATGTCAAGCTAATTCAGCTGAGTCTGCAATGTGAGGACCGCCGTATCGACGATGCTCGAAATAAGTCATAATAATTATAATTAACTGGGAATTATTTTCCTGAATTATTTACTTATTTTAACTTTAATGTTTATTGTGAAAATTGAAATATAGAGATACCGATTCCGATTCGAAAGAACAAAACCCTTATATCAGAAAAATTCAGTTTTCAATGATTAACACTATGAAAGTATTTTCTAGTTCAGGAAAAAATTAAGTTTTCAAAAAAAGGATTTTAAGAGCATAAGTGGACACGCGAAAACGAACATATATGCGCTTAAAATCCGGTACTAAACGAGCGAAAGCCACCAGTACCTTTAAATTAATTTTTCTATCTTAAGCAACTTTTCAAGTAATCAAAAGCAATTCATTTTCAAAAATACTTTTGCACTATAACACGTTGCACATGTGAAAGTGGGCAACTAGATTATAGGCGAAAATTAGGTTCTGGCTATGCGAAGGCGAATAATTACTTAAAAATTAATTCTTTTTCTACAAGAAAATATTGTCCCATATTAATTATAATTAACGACTTTGGGAACGCTAATGGTTGACGAGAGCCACATTCTGATCACCCGTTTCTTAATTAGTTTCAAAATAACTTATTTCTTTTCCTTTGCAAACCAAAACAATCATTCATAGCCTTAGATAAACATAATAGCAATAGATAACAATAGGCTGACATTGATCTCTATGGATTTAACACTTTTTATATTATAACCGATATTTCCCTGCACTTGCAGACCTATCAAGAGGATCTGAGCATCCTGAGTATTTTCTAAAAATCGTGAGTTGGTCATCGTCGTCATCGTCCTCTCTCTCTCTCTCTCTCTCTCTCTCTCTCTCTCTCTCTCTCTCTCTCTCTCTCTCTTTCAAATCTGCCGAACCACAAGGATTATGCTCAAGGTGGAATTCATCGTCGCCGCTGCAACACTTTTTTTCAGTTTGTTTTCTTTTTGTTTCCTATGATTTGATTTTTTTGTGTGTGATGAGAGAGAGAGAGAGAGAGAGAGAGAGAGAGAGAGACTCATACAAGAACATAACAGGAGAGAAGAAAGTATGAGATGCACGAGAAGGAAAAAAGGGTTACCTATTTATAGCAGAGCAATTTACGATTTTGGGTGTGTAAAACTTGCAAACGACCACTGAGGATTCTCCCCAACAAGCGTGATAATCAAATCTTTCAAGAATGAGCTATCTAGTCAATTAAATTAAGTTTATAATAGGTTAGATCCTGATATTTTCGGATACTTCGCGCGTTTTCCTTTAATTCACATATTTGATTGACTTGGAGATGAATTTTGAATATGATTTGACCTGAAATTTGAAGCGCATATATGGCCTAATCGATTAGGGTTTTCCTCTTCAGCCTCCTTGATGATTTTTTTGGGCCTTGGGTTGAACTTTTTCTTTGATCCACTTCTTTTTGCACCCCTGACGAACTTGTCAGTACCTCTTTCTTGACAAAAACTAGAAAACTTATCTATTTGGATAGTAAAAATATTTTTAAAGGATGAGAAATTTTTAAATGAATTATTTTAAAGGGTTAATTAGAGTTTTCCGATTATTCCATGTTTAAATAGTGTACTACCTTAATTACCAAATAATCTTGATAAAATCTCCCCTTTTGAGGGAATGTCAACATAATATGGCATGCCATTTTCTATGGATCAGATATGAGAGTTGGTAAAAAAATGTGAGATGAATATGTTCATTATAGACTTATCTTCTCAACCTAATAAAAGGTTAATACATAATCATAGAACAAAGATGTTGAGACCATCCTCCATGAAAAATTTCTTTCATCACGATCATTGATACACATCATCATTGAGCCTCCTTGAATCATAGACTTCAATTCAAACTATTGTATACTTGAAAGTATAGCCGTTGCTTTTACAAAATTTCATTTAATTTGAACTAAGGCTTTATAAAAGTTGCAAAGCATCCTTGTAAAATATACTAGGGTTTCATCTTTGGTATTCAAATTTTTATGGGTCCTAATGCGTTAGTAACTCTAAGAGGTATAGGGTTAATACCTTTAGACCTTCTTAATTTATCAAAATAAAATGGCTTTGAATGGACAAACCTTTTGTAGTGAGAACATTTATATATAAGTCGATTCACTTTCTTCATATTTAATTCTTTACTATATGTTCTACTGAACTTAAAACCTAATCCAATTTTAGCTAAGGAAGGCCTTTGACTTTATAGAATCAAGTCAATGTTTTCTTTCCCCTTAGTAAATTTACTTAGAGTTTTATGCAAATTTGTTACTTCCTTTTTCTAGAAACTCAATATAATCCTTAATGTTTCTAATATCCTTTACTTAATAAAATCCTTCACGCCAATCTATTACTTCCTTCTTATAATCCTTTTTCTAAAAATTCAATATAGTCTCACACGTTCCAACTAGGTTTCTAATATTAGTTATTTTATGCTTAAACGTTCCATTGCTCTTATCTAGAAACTCAATATAATCTTGAAGGTCTAAGTTACACTTCTTAATATTATCATTTCCTCAATTAACTTAGCACTTCATTTAAACAAATTCTTATGATAACTTTGTTACCTCACGGTCATCTTCTTCGTGAGATACTTTCAAGCAAACTTCATCTTCTTCGCTGGGCGAAGATTCTTCAAAGGTTCTTCCCGAGGTGGACTATTATTAAGGCCTTTGCATTGGTTGACTCAGAAGAGAGTCGAGTATACCGAGAGAACCATTCCTAGGGTGACCATTTGTATCATTTGAGAGTTCACTGTAAAAGTTTGTGACTAATTTGGTTGTCCATAGTTTTGCTTCAAGTCATTTGAGAGTTTTCCACAAATGCAGCTAACAAAGTAAGAAAAAATTGCATTTAAGGTAAGTTAGCAGGACCTGAAGCAGCATTATTGTGTGTTTATTAGTGATGCTGATGTGTGTCTCTAAATGGAACTAGAGTGTTTATTATGATTGTAAATCTCAAACTTATCCATCCTTAGGCAATGTTATTGCGTAATTTTAATTGCTTAGGATTGAATTCATCTGGAATCTCAAGAATCAAGATGCATTCATTATTCCTAGATGTATCAAACTTATAGAAACATTTATGGAAAACATTTAAAGAAGAAACATTTCATTATTCTCACATATTCTAGAAAAGTTTATGTTCTAGGTTAGTTTTTTTCACTTTGTTTACTCACTTGTCACTTCACCATCGCATGGCCTTATTCTTTTTCTTTTTACTTTATTTATTTATTTTGTATTCATCCTTAAATGTTAGCTCTAGTAGCTATGATTAGTTCGTGGTCGAGCCCAATCCATGCAAACCGGAAAAAAAAAAAGATTTGAGCGGGTTCAAACATGCCATCGATTTTACGGACCCAAATCACAATTTATATTGGGTTAACATGGGCGAGTCTGGGTTTTAGAAGTAGAATCACAAATACCCTAACCCACGCATAGGAAATGGTAATATAATTGCTACAAAGTATTTCTCCATGATTGTTATTAGGGTTTAATGGTGATGCACTGACAGTATAATTTTTTTTACATTGTCATTCAATAGGAATATATCATTTTGTCATGTCATATAATTGTTTTAAAATTTTCAATCTGATTTGACGAGATGCATGGTCGTCATTGGATGACAGTGTAAAATAAATTTACACTGTCAGTACATCATCCTTTTTTCTTGTTATTAACTAAATTTCACTAAAGTTGTTGATATATTTAGGAGTGAAATTATCTATGTTGAATTATGAATGATTCATCTATGTTTTTATTTATTCTTTCTTGTACTTGAAAATTAAAAGTTAGTATGAGATGCTTGAAGATGAAAGTTATATGATACAAATTGCTTTTAACTTAGAATGTATCTTATTTTCTAATCACAACTATATTTTTTTCATTAGTATAATTCTCTAAATTTGATAGTTGTTATTATATAATTGATATTATTTTCTTATTTTTATATGTTTGTAAGACTTGTTATTTTGATAATATAATTGGAATTTTTTGTGATGTTGCTTTAAATTTTGTGTGGTGCATATAGAAAGTATTGTCAAAATTTTAAAAATATTAATTATAGGAAAGAAATATTTGTTAACAAAAAGAGACATATACCAACGGAAATATGTGGTGGATAAAGTTATTAAATAGTGTAATTAGCCATTGGTATAGTCCTGAAATTTTGTCCAACCCCTGAAAATCATCGTTGGTATAAGATATTGGGACGAAAATGTTGGAAATCCTCCAAAACCTATGGAGAATTTCAATCAATCTTGATAAACAAGATTGTTATTACCCACAATAGCAATGAAAAGAAAGAACAATGGAGAAAGAAATAATGTAAAGAACGATGAAGGAGAAGAGAAATATAATTCTGCAGAGTTTCTCTCTGCCCACAAACTGTGGAAAACTTCTTATTCACTTTGCAACTGCAAAATACTGTGAGTACAATGTTATGAATGCTCTATTCACCTCATTACAAAAATAAGGGTTACTCCCTCTATTTATAGATTTAGGTTAACTTGGACCTCAAGGCAAAACCCAAAACTATAAAAGCCCAAAATAACTAACACTACTAAAATAGGCCTAAGTCGAAATTCTGTGTGAAGCAACATGCTTCGACACTTCGACACACTAACACAACTTAACACACTAGGTGGTTCGACACTTCCTTACTCTGTCGAGCAACCTTCTTTGACACAAGGAATTACAATTCAACACACCACCTAATTCATTGTGTCTAAGATATCTACATTCATCATAACTCTTAGTCTTCTGAACACTTCGACCTGCACTCCCTTCTTTAATGCATCATCAAACCTCTACCACTCTTGTAGAATTCGATGCCAAGAAAATATGAAATGTCACCCAGATCTGACATTTTGAATTCCTTATTGAGATCACCTTTGAAGTCTTCGATCTCCTTCTTGCAACTACCTGTTATCAACAAGACATCGACATAGAGGCATACTCCATGTTCAGATTTGCACTTCACAAATTCCTTCTCCCTTAGAAAGCCATCTATCTTCTTGTTCCAAGCTCTTAGAGCTTGTTTAAGTCCGTATAGGGCTTTATGTAGCCTATACACCTTTCTTTCTTCGCCATGTTTCACAAACCTAGTTGGTTGTGCAACATAAACTTCTTCTTCTAAGGGGCCATTAAGGAATGCACATTTCACATCCATCTGACACATCTGGCAGTTGTTCATGTTTGTTAGACCAACAACCAACCTGATTGTTTCGATCCTAGCAATAGGTACAAAAACTCTGTTGAAGTCGATTCCTTCTTTCTGAAGAAATCCTTTCGCCACAAGCCTCGCCTTGTGTCGAGTTACTTCTCCTATGGGATTCAACTTTATCTTGTATACCCACTTCACGTCGATCACCTTCTTGTCTTGGGGAAATTCGACAAGTAACCAAGTGTTGTTGACTTCGATTGACTTCAATTCTTTGTCCATTGCTTTCATCCACTTTGAATCTTTCAATGTTTCAGCTGCATTGACAGGTTCGACATCTGCGTAGAAAGCATAATGTACCAGCTCACATTATTCATTTACCATATCATCTGATGTAATTACACATTCTTGCAACCTTGCAGGCATAATGTTAGCTAGAGATTTCGACCATTAGGTTGAAATTCTTTGAAAATATTATGTTTTGGAGAATAATATAAAAATGGCTTTGTCGAACTATTTATTAAATCCTTTGCTTGGGAGAAAGGACCTTTCTGTCGAAGCCTAAGACTTAGAAGATTTTAGGATCTCCACAAGTTCTCTTCGACATAGGCGTTTGGAAGATTCGAAGCTTCGAGCGGGAAGGATTTGAAATTCAAACAAAGTAGTTTCGTCAGGCGAACGCGTGGAAGCATCTGAGACACGCAGCGTTTGAAAACATTGAACGTGGAAATCATCTGTGTAGAGACCGTTAGGGTCGAATTGTTATAAATAGGAGTCTTAGTTTTTAGATTTGGTGTGTTCAAACTGATATACAAAATTCACTAAAAATACTCAAAGTACCGGAGCGAGAGAAACGAGTCTTTGCTAAAAATGTATGTATGAAGAACACCATGATTACATTTCATGTTCTCTTTTTAATGCAAGTTACTTAAATTAATCCATTTACTGTCTTTATGTCTATTTAAGCTTTCTGTCGAATTTCCTTTATCTTCAAAGTTTTTCGTCATTACTTTTACCTTTGCATTTACATTTCTCCAAACCTTTATTTCCAACACTTTTTCAAACTGAAAACCTTTTACTTCAAGTTACTCATCTTTACTTTTGCCAATTACCTTTGTTATCTTAAAAAAGCCATTTTTTACAGAATCATTGTCATTTGTCCTTTATCTTTCAAGTCATTAGCCTTTAGATTTCGTTTAGAGTTATTGTCGAAACACTCTTTACTTTGTACCATTAACGCTAGATAAAGAACCCTAATTACCATTCATAAACCAGAAACAAACTTAATCATGAATCAAATCACCATAACACTAGTTCTTGAGACACATGTCCTAGGATCAATCTAGTCGATCCTGTAAGTTACCAAGATTAATAGTATTGGAGGACTAGCGGTTGTTTGTTAGAAATTACTGGTGAACAAATTGGCACGCCCAGTGGGACGATGTCAAAAGAACTGTTAATTATAATAGTTTTCTTTACTTTTACAATACAAAATTGTTGTTATTCTTTTGAGTTAAAAAATCATAGTGTTGCATGAACCTTAGAAGTGGTAAGATAGCCAACAATTTGCAACCTCTAACCAAAATAAAAAACACAAAAAATATGGTTAATACAACCAGTCAAGGGGAACAATTTCCTCCCCGGGGAACAGGCACAATCAGAACAAGTTCGATTGATGCACCCACTGAGATCCCTAGTACACAGGCCATACCAACATCTGGATCCATGGTCTTAAATAATTCAACAACAATGCCTATTATGTCAAGCGTAGCAAACATTTATGCAAGTTCAACCCCTAGGCCACCGGGATTTGAGAATTTTAGGCCTTTGAGAGAATACCCATATGGAATGCCATCTACTGCCATGGCAGGACTTCAAAATAATACTTCCATATATGCTCAACCCCATAATACAGTTATTTCGCCAATTCACAATTCTGGTTCTGACATGAATTGAGAAGGAGATGAGTAACATAGTGAAAGAAGGAGATGAGTACTTGATGTGTGAGTTTCGCAATAACTTTGTCACCAACTTTATTACCTCTCCTGCTGCATCAGCACCTAAATCAAAGTTCCACAAAAATAATTGAACCTTAATTATATTGTAAGCAGAAGAAAATGATGAATTAATTTGTAAATACACATTAATTAACCACTTATTATTTTTATATAAACTACAAAGCAATTTTCATAAGTTAAAACAATTGATAGACATGTCATAAGCTATTTCTTACGTATCATACAAACACTTAGAAAAAGTGCTTATGCTGATCAATAAGCTAAACTGTTTTTGTAAACTAATCAAAACATAGAAGCAAGCAAAAAACAAGTTTAGATTCAAAATTGATTTTGAAGAAAGTATACAGCTGGCATTAGTAACAGTAGTTTACTCTGTTTGCTTTTCTTAATCGCTACTCACACAGAATATATTCTCAATAATATAAATCAAAATTAAAAATGTAAACGTTGGAAATGTATAATAAAAGCATACATGAGAGCAGAGATCGCGTTCTCCTTATAAAATCTAAAAACAAAACACGTATCTGTTATTATTAAAGCAAAACTTGTTCCAACTAGTCCATCATATTTTCCTTTCATCATTTTTAGTTCTCCACCAATAATTGTGGGTTAATCTATTCATGATATTACATAGGTTTTTTTGAAAATTTAAAAACACTCATAATATAGTTAGGAATAATATGGACAACGACTTTAATTAAGATAGTCATTTCTGCATAAAATATGTTATTTTCCTTCCATTAAGTTTACCTCTAATTCTCTCCAAAATGTACGTAAAATCCCTTCTTTTGGATTTTCCAAATTAGACCGGAAGACCCAAGTAGTTGCCAATGTTTGAAACACATTTGATAGGCTACCACTCATTGATCTTATATTTAGTTTCTTTAATAAATTTACTACTGAAAACTTATCAGACTTGTCATAATTATTAAGTAGACTTCAAGAATTTTGTATTTGTTGTAACAATCGTCGCATCAGAAATGAATAAAACTATAAAAAAGATTGAGTTTTTTTGAACAAACACATGAACCCCTTTGCAGTTTTACAAAAGAGGGAGAAGAAGGAAAAAGAAGAACAAGAATTGGTTATGTTCCATGTACTCCCTGAATCCATAATTCACTCCTTCCTAAAATCGCTGCTTGAAACCAAAAGAACATAAGATGATTCAAAATCTTCTTACTCAATAGTTACGTTTCCATTATCCTTTCTTCCATGTTTATTCAGACGACGTTCACGCTACAAAAAAACAGTTATTTGCGACGTGATTTTCACGCCACAAAGATGAAAATCACGTCACAAAGCTACATTAGCGTCTTAGTTATTCATAAGGCAGGAGCAGTTGTCGCAACTCTTTTGCCACATGATTTTCACGTCACAACGTTGTGTCATAATTTTCACTTCACAAACTTTTACAACGTGATTTTCGCGTCATAAGATTCTGCTGCAATTCAGGTTGACAGGTTTGCCACGTGAATTTTATGACACAAATATCAGTTTTGCGTCCTGTTTTCTATGCCACTAAATTTAAAAGTTATTATTAATTAGCGTCGTGTTTTCTAGGTCACAGATTAAGTTTTATTTAAAAAAAATTTAATAAATAATTAAAATACGAAATTAATAATAATTTTTTTATAAATTTATTTATAATTAAAAATATTAATTTCAAATAATAATTAAAAATACAAATATTTTCAAATAATAATTCAAAATATAAATTTCAATAAAAAATGGTTAAACTCAAAATAATTCAAAATATTTTACAAAAATTATTATTTTAAAGTAAAATAACAATAAAAAAAATCAATCAACATCAGCATCCTCATCGTCATCCATAACTTCGTCCACGTCATCATCCACATCACCCCATTGAATTATTTGTTTGATTCCTTCGTTGTGAGAACAATTGTCGCATTATTTTCTCCATCTCAATTTGTCTCTTCTTCATTTCCTCCATTTAGGGCATTTATCGTCGCCTCACGTTTTGTCGCCTCGCATCTCGCCTCAGTTAGCGCCAATTGTCGTATTGTTTTCATCATTTGGGATATCAATTATTGTGGATGTGACTTTCCTTCCCCATCAACAACTCTTTCAAATAATATTTTATTCCCTAGTCTGTAATTTCTGACCAAAGATCCAACACCAAATAAACACTGTTAGGCCCTCTCCCGCTAATGACTAAATTCTATAAATAAATATCCACACGATCACCAATCGGGTTTGAACCTATTGGATTATACTAAGGATTTTGAACTTAAAATTCTGCGAGCAATGCTCAATTTACTGGACAAACGTCAAGATGTAAATTGTGCTGAAAAATGCTCGTTTCATGATAATTTCTTCCCGATTTCTCGGCTTTGCATTGTTTCTTCATACTTCTTCATATGTAGCTCATTTTTAACTTGGAATTTCATCGAATTCACCGCAAATACTCATAAAAATAATATAATTCATCAGTGCATTTTGATGCACATTCTTCTATAATTGTACTTGGGCATTTATCTAGTTTATTTTGCTTATTTTACTATTTTATTATATTTTTAGATTTAAGTTCATGTTTTCCTTTAATCTATTTTCGTTTGCTATTTTCAGTTTTAGCGGTTATTTGATACTTGTCCATTGTTCGGATCATAACTTGAGATATGGGATGTCGTTTTGCAAGTTCTGACATGCGTTGGAAAGCTAAGAGAAAGAGATACAACTTTTATATTGAAGCCAGAAGCTGATTCAGAGTGCAGACATCTCAAACAATTCGTTAAGGTTTCGTACTTTAGGAAATATTTTCTTTTGGGCCATTTGTTGGGCCAAATTTAGGTTTTCCGGCCCAGTTTGAATTATTAGTGAAACCCTTATTCTGTTTAAAAGGGCAGTTGTGGTACTGTAGCAATTACACATTATTCACAATAACTTTTTGCTTTTGTGCGATCATGAAGATGAACTAATCTCCTAGAGTCAATATGATGTAACCGAATTTCCAAGGCTTTGAGGTTTTTATTCTATCAATTTAATTCCGTTCTCTTTCAATTCTATTCTATGAAATTGCATTTGCTTATGTATTTTGTGGAATGGTTTTGATTAAATTCGTATGATTGCCTTCCTAACTCTTAATCGTCGCTTTATCGTTAAATTGCGTTTGTAAATCGTGTTTGCTTAATTCACGATTGTATTTATCCGTTTGCTTAATTCAGAATATAGGAATATAAATCTATCATACATCTATTGCGTTTGTCAATTGAATTTGAATCGAATAGAGATCGAAGCCGCAAAGGGAATTAGTAGGTAAAAACCATTGATTAGCCGGAAACCGAAAATAGTAGATTGACTTATTTTATAATCGCTTATTTTAATCATTTTTTTGCTTTGTTTTCTAAATTGACCACTAAAACATAAACCCCCTTAAATCGATTTCATTAGGTTAAGAATAATACAAGAATCCTTGTGATACGATACTCGAGTTGTCGCTTCTGCCAAACTACAGTTTTCTAATTACTCGTTTTGACCCGTACGCGACAGCGGATCAAATTGGCGTCGCTGTCGGGGATTCTTGTTGTTTTTAATCGTTAGTTGAGTCATAGGTGCCGATTGTAGTGTTTTGGCCCTCCGATTTGCTAGTTTGGCCAATTCCCGTCCGTTCGTCCGACCTGGTCCGAAAACCCGGTTTTCTGAAAAATTGTGTTTGATTCAAATTCGGTTTTGTCTACTAGGAGCATAAAAATTTTGTTTTCCCAAATTAATCTTTTATCTATTTTTTATAAAAATTTTACTGTTTTCATAGTCTCGGAAAAATTCCAAAAAATTTCCAAAATTCTTATTTCGTCTAATTAGATTAAATTTTGTGTTTTTGTATTTTTCAGAATGTATTTTGATCATATTTCTTTTTTTTGTTTCTGCCTAATAGGGACATTGTTGGCATTTTCACATTTGTTGTTGCGTTAGTTCTGGCTACTAGGTCTGGTTGTTCTGATATTTTTGATTTTGATCCTGAGATAGAGAGAGCTGTGCACGCACGTCATAGAGCAAATCAAGCTAGCACTAGTTCACCACCCGTTAGCAATTCGAATTCTGACTATTTGCATAACTTATTTGATTCTGATTCTGAACTAGATTTTAATAACATGGCTGAACAAAGAACACTAAGGCAGTTTGTTGCTCCTGATATGAATTATAATGGTTTATGTATTGAATATGCTGATGTTACTGTTCCTTTTGAGTTGAAATCTGGTTTAATACACTTTTTGCCAAGGTTTAGTGGTCTTGCAGGTGAGGATCTGCATAAGCATCTTAAGGAATTTCAGGTTGTTTGCTCTACACCATTGAGACTTTAAGGAATCATCGAATATCACATCAAGCTGAGAGCCTTCCCGTTTTCACTACAGGGTGCTGCCAAGGATTAGTTATATTATCTTGAGCCGAATTCTGTCACGACTTGGAATGATTTGAAGAGAGTCTTCCTAGAGAGATACTTTCCTGCCTCCAGGGCTGTATCAATCAGAAAAGATATATGTGGTATTAGACAGGGAAATGAGTCATTGGCTGAGTATTGGGAGAGATTCAAACAATTAGTATCCAGCTGCCCTCAACATCAAATTACCAAACAACTGCTTATTCAATATTTCTATGAGGGATTGTTACCAATGGATAGAAACATTCTTGATACTGCTAGTGGTGGAGCACTTGTCGATAAAACTCTAGTTGCTGCCAAAGCCCTGATTGAGAACATGTCACTCAATTCCTAACAATTCACAACCAGAAATAATTCTATGGTCCAAACAAAGGGTATGAATGACATTCAGGTTTCCTCTTCCAACAAGGCTTTAGAAACCTGAATTGAAGAGCTTACTTCTTTAGTGAAACAAATGGCAGTGTGTAAACCTCAAACAACAAAGTTATGTAGTACTTGTACTTCTACTGAACATCCAACTGACACATATCCTATTCTTCAAGATGAGTCGGTCACTTAGTTTCCTCAATCATATGCAGCTAACTTTTTCAACCAAAGCAACAATCAGAAAGGGTACAACATTCCTGACTTGTCCACCAATAAATATCACCCCAATTGGAGGAACCATCCAAACCTTCGATATGGAAACCAGCAGCCCACCCAACAACAATTAGTCATGCCCCTGCCACATACCACTCCCCATGTCTCCACCTCTGCACCTTCCGGACCTTCATTAGAGGATCTTGTCAAACAAATGGCTGTGAACAATCTCCAATTTCAGCCACGAATAGATTCCAGTATTCAGACTTTGCATACATGGATTAGACAACTTGCCACTTTGATGAATGCCATGCAGCAAGCCCAAGGATCAAACCAACTTCCTGTCCAAACAGTTGTGAATCCAAAATGTCCTAATGCCAATGTGAGTGCAATTTCGTTGAGATCTGGGAAGGTAACAAAACCATCCCCAGAAAAAAATAAAAAAATTCTTGAGGTAACACCTGAACCTTCCTCCGTTGTGATAGAAACTGAACCCTCTGTTGTGATAGAAACTGAACCCTCTGTTGTGATAGAAACTGAAAAATAAAAAGAGAAGGACTATATACCACCAGTTCCCTTCCCACATAGAATACTGAAAAATAAAAGGACTGATGATGGAGACAAGGAGAGAGAGATTTTAGATGTATTCAGAAAAGTGGCGATAAACATTATGCTTCTTAATGTTATTAAACAGGTTCCAAAGTATGCAAAATTTCTAAAAGACTTGTGCACAAGTAAGAGAAGGTTGAAGGGAAATGAGAGAGTAAACTTGGGACGAAACATTTCATCCCTTATCCAGCCTAAACATTCACCTGAAAAAGCTATTGTTTCATCCCTCAATCAGGCCATACCCCAAAAGTGAAAGGATCCAGGAACTTTTGTTATTCCATGTACCATTGGGGATAGTAAATTCGAAAATTCCATGCTTGACTTGGGAGCAGGCATTAATGTTATGCCTACTTTTGTTTATAATAACCTTGATCTCGGTCCTTTGCAACATATAGGTTAATCATTCAACTAGCGAACAGAAACAATGCTCTCCCTATTGGAGTAGTGGAAGATGTGCTTGTTCAATTTAATGACTTGATTTTTCAAGCAGATTTCTATATTCTGGACATGTATGGAGAAATAAATTCAAGGAGATTGCCCATCATTTTAGGTTGACCGTTCATGAAAATGGAGAAAACAAAAATTGATGTCGACGATGGAACCATGTCCATGGAATTTGGTGACATTGTCGCAAAATTTAACATTTTCGATGCCATGAAACATCCCTTGGAGGAGCATTCTGTTTTTCATATTGAATTGATCTCTGAGTTGGTTGATGACACTTTTTCTGAATTGTTTTCACTTGATTTTCCATCTCTTTCTGGGTTTGATGATGTTTATTCATGTGATGATGGTACTGACACTAACCTTTGTGTTGTATGTGCTGAGATTGATGCTTCCTTGCAGGGTAACATTTCTCCTACAAGTGAAGTTGTCCATGAAGCTGTTTATGCAGTTGAAGCTCTCGACATCCCGGCTGTCCCAAACAGCCCATCCATTGAGCAAGCACTTTCCCTAGAGCTGAAACAACTCCCTGAAAATCTAAAATATGCTTATTTAGATAGTAATGAAAAACTTCTGGTTATAATTTCTTCTAACCTTGATTTCGATCAAGAAAATAAGCTTTTGCAGGTTTTCAGGAAGCATAAAAAGGCGATTAGGTGGACATTGGTTGGCATACCAGGCATTAGTCCCTCAATGTGTATGCATAGGATTTTACTTGAGGATGGTTGTAAAACAGTGAGGCAGCCCCAAAGGAGGCTTAATCCTTTGATTCTCGATGTTGTGAAGAAAGAGGTAACCAAACTCTTGAAGGTGAGAAAAACAAGAAAGGGGGGTTTGAATTGTTTTGGAAAATAAGCACTTTTTAAAATAAAAACCACACAAGGAATTTTATACTGGTTCGCTTATAACACAAAGCTACTCCAGTCCACCCGGCCAAGGTGATTTTGCCTTCAACAAGGACTTAATCCACTAATCTTGAAAGATTGATTACAAACAACGTCTAAGAGAAGGATCTCTTAGTCCTCTCAAGTATACAGACTGCGCAGAGTCACTTGAGGAAATACAATAAAGAGAAAGACTTATGTAATCTAGAGTGCTTCTAAGATAAGCAAATATTACAACAGTAAGAACAAAAAGTGTTTCACGTTCTAAGCAAAAGCTTCGTGAAGATTGAGAGAATAAAACGTTTTTATGTGTGTTGATGTTTCAGTATGTTCTCAATCATAATGTTTCTCAATGTTGATTGCAGTCCTTTATATAGGAGTGAAGTAGTCGTTGAAATTGATGGCCAATAATTTGAATTAATGCCATAACTTATATAGCTTCTTGCCAACACTACTTTTTCTCCTCGAATGACTTCTTTCCAAATATAGTTCCTTTTCATTTGAATTTGGAGTTAACGTCTCTTTCTGTATTAGGAAATCCATTTCCCAACCTTTATTTGAAGTTAACGTTACTCTTTCTTTATTAGGAAATCCATGATCAGAGTCTTCATGTTTCTGGGAATCTTGCTATCTAATCTTCTGATGTTGATCTCTTTTGAGTTCTGATGGTTTCTTCAGATAGCGCTGAGAATTTCTGGAGTTTGACATACCGTTGTTCAGAGTCAGAACTTCTAGAGCGTACTTCTTGTTCAGATGCTTCTGATATTTTGCTGTTTTGCTCAGAGTTAGACTTTCTTGAACGTGTTTCTACTTCTGGTCTTCTGATAATTTGTATCTGATATGATTCTGTATCTGATGACGTCATCAGATCTCTTCCTTCTTTCCTTAGAACCCTGCACACTTAGAAATTTTTCGTTAGGGTGCCATTTTTGGTTTCATCCTTTGTTATCATCAAAATCATGGAATCTGTTGTAGAACAATTTTTGTTCTTACAATCTCCCCCTTTTTGATGATGACAAAACAAACTCAATCAGCAGATGAAACATAAACAATATCAGATCAGACAGACAAGAGCTCCCCCTGAGATAGGCTAGGGAGTTCAGAAGTCCTTACCAGAGCTTCCAAGCACTGAGGTTTCTTGATACCTTCTGCAATTTCTTAAGTCTAGTGTTAGATAAATTTATTTTTAAGAAAAATATGTTGCAGCGTGCTTAAGGTATTTAGACAGTATTTTCATCAGAGCTATTAATGACTTCTCCCCCTTTTTGTCAGAATCAAAAAGACATAGCAAAAAAAAAAAAAAAAAAAAAAAAAAAACAAATTCAAGTGAAAAGCATTATATTCAGATAAAAGGCAACGGAGACAAGGGCAAAAAGAACAAGTAAACATCAGAAACAAAGAAGGCAAGACAACAGGTAAACAAAATCCTAAGTGCCTAGGGGTTGGGAGGCGGAGGCATTCTCTGAAGCAATTGGGCTAGCATGTTCTGAATGTTGTCGTTGACAGTGTCTTGTTTATCCATTCTGGCACGGAGTTCCTTCTGATCTTTCTTCAGTTCTTCCAGCGTCTGGATAACCATAGGAACAACAGATGAGGACTCCCCCTGAGTCAGAGCCTGCTGTGCTTCAGCAGCGGCCTTTGCTTCAGCTTCGGCAGCAGCCTGTGCTTCAGCTTCGGCAGCAGCAACAGCATCGGCCAGAGCTTTAGCTTCAGCTTCCTTTGCCCTTAGGATTCCAGCTTCCCTTGCCCTTTCTTCCTCCAGCCTTCTGGCTTCTTCTTCAGCTTCTCTTGCAAGTCTCTCCTGTAGTCTTGCCTCAGCATCTCTGATAAAGTCGTTTCTGACTTGTTCAGAGATGTGCTTCAGTTTAAAAGCCTCAGAGGTCATCCAGCCAATGACTCTGTTCCAGTGTGTCCTTACAGAATCGGGATCATCACTGATGCCAGAGGTACTGGTCAGAGACTTGACCTTCTGAACTGAAGCCCCTGCGAACAGCATGATGGCTTCCTCAAGGGTAGGTATAGAAAGGTCAGGTTCAGAGGTATGAGATGGAGAGGTTGGAGGGCTGAGGTTTAGTGTTAGAGGTTCAGGTTCAGGTTCAGGTTCAGGTTCAGCTTCAGGTTCAGCGGAGGTGTTTGGCGGGGTGATATCAGAGGTGTGGAGGTCAGAGGGTTGAGCCTCAGAGGGTGTGTTTGTTGTTTGTTGTGGTGGTGAAGTTACTTCAGGTTGTGTTGTTTGTTGTGAAGCGAGGTTTTGAGCCTGAATTTGGGCTAGGGTTGGAGAGTTAGGGTCAGAGTGTTCTGGGTCAGAGGAGAGGGTAAGGTATGGAGGTGATTCTGGGGCTGAAGATGATGAAGAGGAAGTGGTAGTGTGAGCAAGATTAAAATTGGGTAGAGGTTGTGAGGTTCTGGTTGTAGAAGGTGGGGTTTTAGAGGATGTGTATATAGGTGGTGTTGGGAGAGGATTAGAAGAAGCCATAAGATGTTCAGAGGGAATAGAGGGAGCAGACTTACCAGTAGTTACTTGCAGAGGTGCTGGAGATCTGGTTCCAGAAGTCTCTCCTAGTCTTGCTTTCTTGGCCTTTGAAGACTTCTTTTCAGAGGGACCTCTTTTGAACCTGACAAAGTCTTCTTCGGAATCTAGACAATCGTCCAGTCTGAAGTCAGAGATGTCGACTCCTTCATCCTTCAGACGCTGCATATAGAAGAGGATAGCGTCTCTGGGTTCATTCTTGAAGAATCTTGCAAGACCATGGGGCAGCTTCCTCTGATCTTTCAAGGCGTCCCAGGAGGTGTCCATCGTGGGTCTGACTTGAATCTTCTTCAAGATTCCCATGCTCTTGAGATTTCTGGCGTTCAGAGGCTTTCCAGTATCTATCGCCAGATCTTCCATCAGTTTGTTCTTCTCCAGATGATCTACCAGCCCATTCTCGATCAGAACATCAGACAACAGTCTTCCCAGGGGGATGTAGGTTCTGGGTTTCATGTTGTTTCTTGTCTCCCTTACAGAGTCTCTGAGATATCTGAAGAGTAGTGCAGGAAGGCAGAGCTTCAAACCCTTGTGAATGCAATACAGAATGCACTTCTGATCTGTATTGATGTAGTTAGAGGAGTTTGATGATGGGCGATGATGAATGGTTCCCAGAATGATCTTGAGCCATACTCTGAGGTTCTGATGAAGTTCTTTGTTCTTTGAAGGATTGCCTTCAGTGTTGAGTTTGAAAATGGTTGGATTTATTTCCTGAGCAATGCGCCTTGACCTAGGGTTGATGTTGTAGATCCTTCTTCCTCCATCTTTCTCCATGTTCAGTAAAGAAGCAATTGACTTTTCAGTAATCACTATCTTTACCCTCAATACGTAGGAGACGATGAAATGGTCATCAGCGTCAACAAATCTCCAGAATTCTTTGATGAGATTTGGGTAAACAGGGCCATAAAGCCTTTGGAAGTAGTTTTCCCACCCTTGTTGACGGAGTTCTTCAGTAAGATCTACTCCATTTCTCCTCATGTTGTCGAAGTCCACCAGTGTTTCACATAAAACTTCCAGTCCCTCAAAGGGGGTTGCTAGGTTGATATGAGGTTGACGATCAAGAACATGGGGTTCCTTGTACACTGGAGTAATGGAAACGCCTGTAACTGTTGGAGTGGAAATGCTTGAACTTTGGGCAGTGGTGTTGGATTCCATTTGTTGAGAAAAGTTGAACACTTGTTGTTGTTGTGCATCCATAGTTGATGAAGAAGAAGATGAAGATGAAGTGTTTGTAGAAATGCTTCAGAGAGGGTTTGAGAGTGATAAGTGTGTGAAATGTGAGAGGAGTGTTTAAATACCCTAAACGAAAACACATGCAAAACGACACACAATTCAGCGTTAGCACAGAACTCAAGTTAGCACGCTTGGGGGAAAAATGATTAAGGCTCATTAATGAATGTCTAATCCCAACAGTATGCACACTGCTCGAGGAGATCTCAATCGTCTGGCCTTTGAATTTCTTCTGGACAGCTGTCTAGAAGTTCCAAGGTTAGACGCTAAGTGCTCCACGTGTTTTGATGTATCTGATCTTCAGGAATACCAAAGGATTGGTTCCTGGAGATTTCTAACTCAGATATCTTCTTAACTTGGTAGAAGTATCAGAGTCAGAGACAGAAACTTGTTTGTTTATGTCAGAGTCTCATTTTACAACTTCAGAGGCACAATTTATTCAGGGCAATTTTGAATGTTCAGATTTTCTAAGATAAAAAGAAATCTATCTTCAGCTAAAGGCTTAGTAAATATATCTGCCCATTGATGATCTGTATCAATGAACTTCAATGTTACTATCCCTTTCTGAACATAGTCTCTGATAAAATGATGTTTTATTTCAATGTGCTTAGCTCTGGAGTGTAGAATGGGATTCTTACTTAGACAAATGGCAGCAGTATTATCACAGAAGATAGGAATGTTACTCTCGAAGATTTGCAGATCTTCTAACTGATTCTTCATCCAGAGCATCTGAGTTGTGCACAGTGATGCTGAGATATATTCTGCTTCTGCATTAGATAGAGCAATAGTTGACTGCCTCTTGCTGGCCCAGGATATCAGATTGTTTCCCAGAAGCTGGCAATTTCCAGATGTGCTTTTTCGTTCTAATCTATCTCCTGCATAATCTGCATCACAGTAACCCGAAAGTCTATACTCTGATGTTTTCTCATACATCAGGCCCAGGTTAGGAGTTCCTTTCAGATACTTGAGAATTCTCTTAACTGCTGTTAAATGAGATTCTCTAGGATCTGATTGGAAACTGGCACAGAGACAGACACTAAAGAGAATATCAGGACGAGTAGCAGTCAGATAGAGAAGAGAGCCTATCATACCTCGATAGAGCTTCTGACAAACCTTTTTGCTTACTTCTTCTTTTTCAAGAATGCATGTCGGATGCATGGGAGTTTTTGCAGAGTTGCAGTCAGCCATATCACATTTATTTAGAACATCTTTAATGTATTTGCTTTGTTGAACGTATGTAACTTTTGAAGTTTGGTTAATTTGAATTCCCAGAAAGAACTTTAGTTCTTGCATTAAGCTCATTTCAAATTCTGCCTGCATTAACTTAGAGAATTCTTGACAAACAGAGGCGTTAACTGAACCAAAAATAATATCATCAACATATATCTGGCATATCATGAGATCATTGTTAAGGTTCTTACAGAAGAGTGTGGAGTCAACTTTCCCTCTGATAAAATTGTGTTCCAGAAGAAAATTGCTTAAACGTTCATACCAAGCTCTGGGAGCTTGTTTAAGTCCATATAAAGATTTTTTAAGTTTAAAAACATGTTCTGGAAAATTTGGATTTTCAAAACCTGGAGGTTGGTTGACATACACTTCTTCTGAAATATAACCATTAAGGAATGCACTCTTGACATCCATTTGATATAATTTGATAGAGTGGTTTATAGCAAAAGATACAAGAAGACGAATAGATTCTAACCTTGCAACTGGAGCAAAGGTTTCATTATAGTCAATACCTTCTTGTTGACTATAACCTTGAGCTACCAGTCGAGCTTTATTTCTGACGACTTCTCCTTTCTCATTCAGCTTGTTTCTGAACACCTATCTGGTTCCAATAACGTGAGTGCCTCTGGGCTTTGGAACAAGATCCCAGACATCATTCTTTGTGAATTGATCTAATTCTTCTTGCATGGCTGAAACCCAGTCGTTATCTTGAAGTCCTTCATCACAGGACGTAGGCTCAATCAGAGACACTAGTCCCAGAGGAGTATCTTCAGAAGTCCTGAAGGTAGATCTGGTTCTGACAGGTTCGTCCTTGTTTCCCAGAATCAAATCTTCAGATACGTTGATACGACTTTTAACTTTCTTTAGGATTTCTGGGGATTTAATTTCTTCAGAGTTCTGAGTGACAGTTGCTTCTGGAGCTTTATCAGATTCTGCAAGAGTGATTTCTAAATCTGCAAAATTTTCAACTAGCTTTGACTTTTCAGGGTCAAGCTTATCATCAAATCTGACATGAATTGATTCTTCCATAATTTTGGTTTCTGTGTTATATACTCTGTAGCCTTTAGAGCGTTCTGAGTATCCTAACATAATACCTTTCTGTGCTTTGGAATCGAACTTGTTCAGATGTTCTTTAGTGTTTAAGATAAAGCAAGAACATCCAAAAGGATGAAAATATGAAATGTTTGGTTTTCTTCCTTTACACAGTTCATAGGGAGTCTTTTCCAGAATAGGTCTTATAGAGATTCTATTCTGAATGTAACACGCTGTATTTACAGCTTCTGCCCAAAAGTGCTTTGCCACATTAGTTTCATTGATCATGGTTCTGGCCATCTCTTGGAGTGTCCTATTCTTCCTCTCTACAACTCCATTTTGTTGTGGAGTTCTGGGGCAGGAGAAATCATGGGATATTCCATTAGAGTCAAATAATTCCTCAAAATATTTGTTTTCAAATTCCCCACCATGATCACTTCTGACTCTAATAATTTTAGAGTCAAATTCTTTTTGCACTTTGGAGCAGAAACTAGTGAATACAGAGTGAGACTCACTCTTGTGCTTTAGGAATTTCACCCATGTCCAGCGACTGTAATCATCAACAATGACTAGTCCATACTTCTTTCCATTGACTGATGTTGTTTTCACAGGACCAAATAAGTCAATGTGGAGAAGTTCCAGAGGCTTAGAGGTAGAAACAACATTTTTCTTTTTGAAAGACGTTTTTGAAAATTTTCCTTTCTGACATGCCTCACATAGAGCATCTAAAGAAAATTTAGTTTAGGTAGGCCTCTGACTAACTCGAGTTTATTTAGCTGAGAAAGTTTCCTCATGCTAATGTGGCCCAAGCGTCTATGCCACACCCATTGCTCTTCGTGAACAGTCATCAGACATTTAACATTTTGTTCTTTTAAATCAGAAAGATTGATTTTATAAATGTTGTTTTTCCTCTTGCCTGTGAATAGGACTGAACCATTGTTTTGATTTATGGCTTTACATGTTTTTTGATTAAAGATCACGTCATAACCGTTATCACTTAATTGACTTATGGATAACAAGTTATGCATTAATCCTTCTACGTAAAGAACATCAGATATAGAGGGAAGAGTGCCATTACCAATAGTTCCGGAGCCTCTGATCCTTCCTTTCTGATCTCCTCCGAAGCCTACGAATCCAGCATCTTTAAGTTCCAGGCTTTGGAACATAGACTTTCTTCCCGTCATGTGTCGCGAGCATCCAGAGTCCAGGTACCATGACTGGTGTCTGAACTTTGCTGCATAGGATATCTGCAACATAAACAATCTTATCTTTTGGTACCCAGAATCTCTTGGGTCCTCTTTGATTAGTTTTCCCAGAGTTTCTTATAACTTTGGGTTTTCTAGCATTTTCAAATTTTTGTTCTTGTGTGTGCGTATAGTGATATGAAAACGGAGATTTAAGTTGGTCACCAGTAGAAATTTTATCTTCCTTAGAATCATACCCAATTCCCTTTTTATTGTTCTGACTGACTCCATAAATCATGGATGCCATGATACTCCTTCCTATCCCATTTTTCAGAAATTCTTGAAAGGCTTCTTCGTATTTATAAATTATTGCATTTGAAGTCTGTGGAGTTTGAGATAACACTTCTTCCAGTTCTAAACGTTTTTTATTTGCTGCATCTCTTTGTAATGTTAAGGATCTGATTTCATCCTCTCGTTTTAGAATTGTCATCTCAAGTTTGCCACATTCTTCAAATTTTGCTTCAAGACAGCCTTTTATATTTTTAAACTTTTGTTTTAATTTCTGATATGAGCTAAGAGTTTCTGACAAGCATGATTCTAGATCAGATTGAGAGAGTTCAGAAAATACCTCTTCAGATTCTTCGTCTGAGCTGCTTTTGGATGTGGTAGCCATAAATGCCACATTTGCCTGTTCATCAGAGTCAGATTCTGATGAGCCAGATTCACTATCATCCCAGGTAGCCATTAATCCTTTCTTTGTTCTGAAGGTATTTTTCTTGAAGCTTTCTTTTCTATAATTTTCTTTCTTTAGCTTGGGGCATTCATTCTTGTAGTGACCTATTTCTTTACATTCATAACAAGTAATATCTTTGTTAGTTTTACCTTTTGAGGTTGATTCTGATCGATCCCCTCTGGGTCTTGGTCTTCTGAAGTTGTTGTTCCTCTTTTTCCAGAGTTGTTTAACTCTTCTGGTCAGGAGGGACAATTCTTCTTCATCATCAGAATCTTCTGGTTCAGAGTCATCAGCATCTTCAGTTTCTGCCTGGAAGGCTTTGGTTCTGTCAGATTTGTGTCTTTCAGATCTGGACTTTAATGCTACAGACTTGTTCTTCTTCTGAGGTTCATCTTCCTCTAGTTCTATCTCATGGCTTCTGAGAGAACTGACCAGCTCTTCAAGACTGATATTGTTCAGATCCTTAGACAGCTTCAGAGCAGTGACCATGGGTCTCCACTTCTTTGGCAAGCTTCTGACTATCTTTTTGACGTGGTCTGCAGTTGTGTACCCTTTGTCTAGAACTTTGAGACCTGCAACAAGAGTTTGGAATCTAGAGAACATTACCTCTATGGCTTCGTCATCCTCCATTTTGAAGGCTTCATATTTCTGGATAAGCGCCAGAGCCTTTGTCTCTTTGACCTGAGAGTTTCCTTCATGAGTCATCCTCAGAGAGTCAAGTATGTCTTTGGCTGTTTCTCTGTTGGTGATCTTTTCATACTCGTTGTAAGATATAGCATTGAGGAGTATGGTTCTGGCCTTGTGATGATTTTTGAAAACTCGCTTCTGATCATCTGACATCTTACTTCTGGGAACTTCAGCTCCATCCTCTGTGACAGGAGGTTTGTATCCATCTGTGACAATGTCCCAGAGATCAGCATCATAGCCTAGAAAGAAACTTTCAATTCTATCTTTCCAGTAATCGAATTTCTCTCCATCAAAGACAGGAGGCTTAGCATTGTAACTATCCTTTTCATTTGTGTGGGCCATAGTTTTTCTCGTTCTGGATCTCTCTACACTGTTAAGTGTTTGATTAGAAAATCAATAACAGAGCCGGAGCTCTGATACCAATTGAAGGTGAGAAAAACAAGAAAGGGGGGTTTGAATTGTTTTGGAAAATAAGCACTTTTTAAAATAAAAACCACACAAGGAATTTTATACTGGTTCGCTTATAACACAAAGCTACTCCAGTCCACCCGGCCAAGGTGATTTTGCCTTCAACAAGGACTTAATCCACTAATCTTGAAAGATTGATTACAAACAACGTCTAAGAGAAGGATCTCTTAGTCCTCTCAAGTATACAGACTGCGCAGAGTCACTTGATGAAATACAATAAAGAGAAAGACTTATGTAATCTAGAGTGCTTCTAAGATAAGCAAATATTACAACAGTAAGAACAAAAAGTGTTTCACGTTCTAAGCAAAAGCTTCGTGAAGATTGAGAGAATAAAACGTTTTTATGTGTGTTGATGTTTCAGTATGTTCTCAATCATAATGTTTCTCAATGTTGATTGCAGTCCTTTATATAGGAGTGAAGTAGTCGTTGAAATTGATGGCCAATAATTTGAATTAATGCCATAACTTATATAGCTTCTTGCCAACACTACTTTTTCTCCTCGAATGACTTCTTTCCAAATATAGTTCCTTTTCATTTGAATTTGGAGTTAACGTCTCTTTCTGTATTAGGAAATCCATTTCCCAACCTTTATTTGAAGTTAACGTTACTCTTTCTTTATTAGGAAATCCATGATCAGAGTCTTCATGTTTCTGGGAATCTTGCTATCTAATCTTCTGATGTTGATCTCTTTTGAGTTCTGATGGTTTCTTCAGATAGCGCTGAGAATTTCTGGAGTTTGACATACCGTTGTTCAGAGTCAGAACTTCTAGAGCGTACTTCTTGTTCAGATGCTTCTGATATTTTGCTGTTTTGCTCAGAGTTAGACTTTCTTGAACGTGTTTCTACTTCTGGTCTTCTAACAATTTGTATCTGATATGATTCTGTATCTGATGACGTCATCAGATCTCTTCCTTCTTTCCTTAGAACCCTGCACACTTAGAAATTTTTCGTTAGGGTGCCATTTTTGGTTTCATCCTTTGTTATCATCAAAATCATGGAATCTGTTGTAGAACAATTTTTGTTCTTACAACTCTTGCAAACAGGTATCATTTATCCTATCTCTGACAGTAAATGGGTAAGCCCAGTGCAGGTTGTACCTAAGAAATATGGACTTACAATGGTCAAAAATGAAGAAAATGAACTTGTTTCCGCTAGAGTTCAAAATAGTTGGAGAGTTTGTATTGATTACAGGAGATTGAATCAGGCTACTAGAAAGGATCACTTCCCTTTGCTGTTCATTGACCAAATACTTGAACGACTAGCTGGTAAATCACACTATTGTTTTCTTGATGGCTTTTCAGGTTACTTTCAGATTCATATTACACCAAAAGATCAAGAAAAGACCACTTTTACGTGTCCATTCGGTACATTTGCTTACAGGAGGATGCCTTTGTAAAAACAAAATTAGTTCTACAATAGATTCCAGGATTTTGATGATAACAAAGGATGAAACCAAAAATGGCACCCTAACGAAATTTCTCTAAGTGTGCAGGACTCTGAACAAGAACAAAGTAATCTGATCGCTTTATCAGATACAGAATCAAATCAGATACAGAGTACTAGAAGATCAGAAGCATCTGAAGAAGAAACGCGCTCTAGAAGTTCTGACTCTGAGCAAAACAGGATAGCAGAATACCAGAAGCTCTAAACTTCCTCTGGAATCAACTCTGATGAGCTAAAAGACCAGGACTATCAGAAGCTCTGATGTAACTTCAACACAATCTCAGATTGACAGAGATAACGCAGACTCTGACGAAGGATCTCCCAATCCAGAAAGAGTAACTGAAACAACAACTTCAAATGGAAAGAAAGTATATTTGGAAAGAAGTTATTCAAGGAGACAAATTGGTTATGGCAAGTGTCGCATTACGCGAAAAACCGGCGGGAAACAAGAACAACAGAGCCGCCACCGTGCGTTATTTATCCCAAAAGAGGGAAAGGAAACGCTCAGAGTAAACCTGGAAAAAGCCTGGTCTCGCGACCAAAGAGAATGGGATCGGGAGTCGGTTATGCGAAGGGAAGGTATTAGCACCCCTACGCATCCGTCGTACTCGACGGGATCCACGCACAATAGGAAGGAAAATGGTTGCTAAAACACTGCTCAAATAAACATCTATACAGGCTGAAGGAGACACAAGAAAACAAACAAGACTGACTCGGCAGGATATCGCATCCTGGGCCTACTTAGTCTATCAAGCATAGACATCAGAGTCGAAGTAGTTCGGACTGGGGAAAAACAACACATGCTCGCTAGGATATCGCATCCTATGCATATGTATCTTCTTGGACGAAGAATAAACAGAGCATTCGTAGCTCGGCTGACACGCACACAAACAAACACAGGCAAAGGCAAACATGGAGCCCGAATGCCAATCACTGGACTTACATCAGCATCCGAACCAAACACACGCACACTGGAACCTGAATGCCACTCGATGGACTTACATCAGCTTCCAAGCACACTACAACACAAAACAAAGACACAAGCGCCCGGAGAGATCTGCTCATCTCCTGCCTACGTACCTCATCTGGTATGAGGATCAGGGCGACGTAGTTCCCCTACGGAGGGACACAGGACTAGCCTAACCAGATAACAGAGGGAGACACGACTAGGGAGACTACGACTCGAGCCTAGATGTTATCATGCAAATTCATCCCTAAGTTAAGGTTTCTAGCTAACTTGCACAGGGAGCAAGCCTATCCTAAACATGACTTGCACAGGAAGCAAGCCAAACTAAACCTAACTTGCACAGGAAGCAAGCTAAAGCAAACACACAAGCACAAGTAGCACACACTATATGCAAGCAATGGGCTCAATCAGGGTTAGGTTTTAGTCAAGGGGTCATGTCAACCTCGACAAACAAACCTCTGTAACGGGGTAATGTTAGCTCTTAACCCTAACATTGAGAGTTAGGGTGAAGCTGATGAAAGGTGAGTGAAGATGAGACCTCACAGCTCTTATCCCTGGCCTGGGAGAGCTTAAGACAAGAATGTGTGGGTTCAGAAAGTGGGAACCCTTTTACACATATGACACTGACTCAATGTACAATGATCTTGGGTTAATATCTGCAATGCATCAACACAGTGGTGCGAGCAAAGCAGATGACACACAGAATAGCAGGGGATGGATTGCACATCCCTTGTGTCTGCCAATGCCTCTTCACTTAGGAGGTCTTTGAATATGTGCAAGGACAAATGTAAACAAACACAAACATTGCCTCTTAAGGAGGACTTCAGACAGGTGCCTGGCCAAGTAACAGGCCAGGTCTTCCAGACTACATGGAGTAAGGAAATTATACCTCAATGCAAATTGCTATCAAGCAAAGCAAAGCAAAGTTCACAAAGAACTACTAGCAACTAATGTACCTGAAATCAGTCAAACACAATTAGTATACCAGACACAAATTCAAAACAAACAGCATAAACCAACAGACAATACAGTCAATCAGATGTGCAAAGCACAAGCTCAAAGTAAGTGAGCTAAGCAACCTACAAAACACACAAGTTAGTTCATGATAAACCATCAAACTCAATCAACTTGTATTGATCTCTTTGAAGCATTTGTTGCTTAACCTGAAAAACCAAGCTTAAACATGAGCAACAAGACCACTAGGACAAGCCTAGGGTCAAAAGGAGATAAAAAGTTCAAAACAGCAAGGGACAAGTGCCCAAAGTCAAGATAAATCAATCAAAAAACAAACCCAAGTGGTTTCACATTCATATCATTCATCATTGTCATTTCACAAGCAAATTAGGTCAAAGCATGGCAAATAGAACCTTAAAGAAGTCAACAGAATAACTCAACTCAAATCCAATCACAGACATTCCAAAAAATCCTCAAATAAATCATGATCAAACATCATCCACAACATGATAAGCATACCAAATTTCAGCTCATTTGGATCAAAGAAAGTAGGTCAATGAAAATCAGAAAGTCAAAGCAAGTTCAAGCATACTCATACAAAGCCTCCAAACATGCACCAACTTCAATTAATCATAAAACAGAAACAACATATGATAAATGAATGGGACCAAATCCATGATATACTTCAAGATGTCTACAATTCACATGTCAAATTTTAGATCCATCCAATAATGCATGAGAATTTCACAAATCAAATAGCATCATGTGTCATAAAAGTCAACAATTTGGTCAAACAGGGGAGAAATTATCAATCGAATAGGAAATGCATTCCAAAATTCCAGAAAAATTCACACACATTCTCAACATGCACAAGTGTATTCGTGCAAAAATCTAGACCATTTTGAGTTCAATAAGCATGGTAATTAAAATCATGAAGTTGGACATGCATGGTGTGACACAAATTGTCACACCCCTATTCAAAAAAATCATATCTCCACAACCAGCAATGATAAAATTACAAACTCTATACCAAAATCACCATGAACATGTCTAGTTTAAGCACAAAAAAATTGAGAGGCATTGGATTATGTATCATCATTTCACAAGCAAATTGGCAAGACATACACAAAATGGACATACATGAACAAACCCAAGCACATTTAAAAATCCACACATGAAAAAAATCTGGAAAAATTACCATAATAAAATAGAGATCATGAGGAGCATTTCACAAAAAATCCCATCAAATTTGGATTAAAATTGAAGAACTTATGGATTTTCTAAGTTGGCCATGCCAAATGAAATAAAAATTGCAAAATGAAAATGATTTAATTAAAATAATAAAGCGCGGATGGCAAACTTGTAATTTGGGAGTCCCTTAAGTGAAACGCCGCGTTTCACTTAAGGGTGTGGAGAGAAACGATTGGTCACATGGGCAATGGAATAGTAAACTCATGCAAACGAAGACCAAATACGAATTCTGGGTTGGAAAACTAGGGTTTCTGGGCAACAGTCATCATGTTCATCCATGGAACCCAGGTCAAGAACAGAGTTTCATGAAAACGGACAAATGACATATCCTCGTGTTCATCTAATCATGTACATCCACGATCCAGCATTCAATAACCCTAATTCATGCTAAAATGGGAGAAACGAGCAAGATAACATTTGACCAACAGACTTCAAATCAATATTTCTCTCTTAATACTCAACTAAAGTTCACGATTCAAAGTTCATTACAATCAGCATGGCAAGCTCTATGATAAACATAGCATGATTTCAAGAATAAAGAGGTTCGAAAGTTTACTTGATTTGAAGAACAGAGCTGATTTTGGAGTTCTTTGACCGTGTAAGTGCGAAACAGAAGCGCCTTGAGGTTTCAGATGATGAATGGAAGGATGCTCCTAGCTCACTCTTGCTCGATTGTGCTCAACAGTCCAACTGCCATGTGAGATGCTTGGAAGTAACAGTCACGATTTAGCTGCAACAGTGGCGAGTTCCAGCTTTAATCCAACTCCAATGTGATAGTAGATGATGATCCAAAGAAGAAATGATGCTGCTCTGGGAGGAATTCGCAGAAAAATCAAGATGAAGAAATGAGAGAGTTTTGCTTTTTGGTCTAGATCTGAGTTTTGTGTGAGTGCTCTCTGTATTTTCTGTTAGGGTTTCAAATATATACCATCTGTTAATGCATTCCACTAATCATCCTTAAGCCAAACCTTGTTAATTAGTGAAAAGAGATATTTTTGACAAATTGCTAAAATCAAATCATTATGCATGGGGGTGCAGCTACAGTGCACGAAAATGGGCTTAGGCACACTCCAAATGTGGTTTTTAGTCAAGTTCAAATGGTAGAAAGTGTAGCAAATGGCTATTTTGAAAGTCAACTTTTTTACCTTTCCTTTTTTAATTCAAGTCAACTAAAAAATGCCATTTTGAATGGATGATTATTGGTGAAATGTGATGAAGGATTTGGATAGAGCATGTCAAATGTGACTTGTAGCAAAAAACCTCACTCAATTTGGCCAAATGGTTTGGAAGATATGCCACTTTGAAGTTCACAAATTTCTGAAAATGATTTGATCATAACTTGCCAACCATAAATGAGAAATGAGTGTTCTTGGACTTTTTGGAAAGGTGAGAACAAGATATTCAACTTTCATGTTGGACAAAATTTCATTTGAAGCTTGTATGATGATGTAAATTGGAGGAGAAAAACTTTCTATTTTTGGCAGTTTCCAATTACAGGTCACCTGCTATTTTTGGCAATTTTTTGTCTGACTTTATTTTCTCCAATCTTGAACTTATAAATGTCAAATGAGACTTGTATGGACATGAATGAACCCTTTCAAACCATCTCCCACCTTGAAATCCATAAAATCAGGCACAGTTGACCACAATTGACCATAGTTGACTTTCTTGGGTTTCTGATGGACTGAACAATGACTGATGACTTCTGAGCACCCAATCCTTGACCAAAACACTTAAAAAGGACCCCTAGGTCATGTGAACATGTTGGACCAACCCTAGGGCCTTGTCTCAATGGAAATTGTACTTGCTTGCTTGATTGACTGATCTCCTGACCAGTTTGACCTAATTTGTCAGTTGAACTTGCACTTGGGCAAAGGACAATGCAATGCTATGCAATGAACTATGTTATGTTAATGACCTAACATGAGAATGTATGTACAAAAGGTAGGTGCAAATTTGAGGTGCTACAGCTGCCCCTATTCAATCAACTGGGAACCCGAATGGATGAGAGCAACGGCTGTCAGACTTTCAGGGTAAACAGGGATTGAATACCAAGAACCGTAGAATTTGCACACTGCTGGGATTCACCAATGGAAACGTCCACTGGGATCTGATATTTATTACTGGGTATTTTTTTTGGTTTTTTTTCTCAAAGGATACAGCCACATCCAGACATCACAACGACGATGAATGGGAATAAAAATCACAACTAGATGCCAACGGACAACTAGGAAAAACTCAACGTTTATCGGAACCAACGGAGAGGTAACCAGACATTAATGAATGACTGGAAGAGATACAACCATACGTCAACGGACGAAATGGGAAAAACTCAATGTTTACCGAAACCAACGGAGAGGTAACCAACTGGGGACGACCAGGAAAAAACTCGACGTTTACCAAAACCAACGGAGAGGTAACCAACTGGGGACGACCAGGAAAAACTCGACGTTTACCAAGACCAACGGAGAGGTAACCAACCATCAACGGATGAATGGGAAGACTCGACCAGACATCAACGGATGAATGGGAGAAAACTCGACGTTTACCAAGACCAACGGAGAGGTAACCAACCATCAACGGATGAATGGGAAGACTCGACCAGACATCAACGGATGAATGGGAGAAAACTCTACGTTTACCGACATCGAAAGATGATGTTTACTGACACCAAAAAAAGATCGACCAGACATTTACTGATGAATGGGAAGACTCGACGTTTACTGACATCGAAAGATGATGTTTACAGACACCAAAAAAAGATCGACCAGACATTTACTGATGAATGGGAAAAAGAGAAATACAAACAGACGTCAACGGACGAATGGGAAAAACTCGACGTTTATCGACACCAACGGAGAGGAGAAATCTTCACTAGGGAAGGGAGGACGACGTTACGAACATCGAAATATGATGTTTACCGACATCAAAAGAAGACCAGACACTTACGCATGACTGGGAAAGCACCGAAAGATGGTGTTTACCGACACCAAAGAAGACCAGACACTTACGCATGACTAGAAATCACCGAAAGATGGTGTTTACCGACACCAAAGCAATAACACACGCGGGTGCTGACAGGATACTGACATCCACAAGATGACAGGGCAAGGCTGAACACTTGCAGGGGGTCTCACTGGGGAGAAGTAGGCTTTCCTTTCACCAACGGATGAGGAAATAAACCTCTATAGGGGTATCAATCTTGAACACCAACAGGAGCAACTGTAGCAAACGTGCCGTACAGGTTGAACAAAAATCCGCCTCTACCGGGGATACGGTCTGATGGTTTCAAACACATGAATGCATATGTTTGAATTTTCTATGGTGTAATGCTCCGTATAAATGGAAATGCTACGCCTTTGAGGATGCAATGATTACTACATGCAAAATGCAACACTGGCTAGAGAGCCAAAAGATTAGGTACTCCAACTCTGCGGGGAGATTCTGCTGAGGAATGCTCTGCGGGGAGAGCCCTATCGGGGAATGCTTTGCGGGGAAAGCACCGACTCCTTACTCATGCCGGAGAAACAAAACTGTTACCGGAGAACGGATAGACTCCACTGGGGGACACCTCTCACGGGACCCAATCCATTCGGGGACTCCGCTTGGGAAGCAAACAATACTCCGCTGGAGGAAGTCAAACCAGGCAACTCTTCTCTGGGGACTAATCAATACTGTTCCACTGGGGACAGTAAACCAGGCAACTCTCTGGTGAAACTACTCGCTGAGGAGTAATAAAATGACCTTACTGAGGAATGATAAAGCGACTTCACTGGGGAAGACCAACCTCAGGTAGGATAAACTCTGCTTTGGGGAATAACTACAACTCCACTGGGGATGACCCACACGATCCACAAGTATGGAAGAACTCTGCTGGAGAAATACTTCATTGAAACCCGCTCCACTCGGGGACTTGCTGAGGAAAAATCAACACCAATCTCTGCTGGGGAGAACAACTCTGGTGGGGATGATAACACATCATATCATACTGGAGATGAACCTCCACAACCCTGCTGGGGAGAAGCGCTCACGGCCATGCTGGGGATAACAACGTCACAATCCCGACTGCTGGGGAACAACATTCCATTGACAAACTCCACTGGGGAAACCTTCCTGGGGAAAACATCTGCCAGGCACTCAACGGGGAATCTCAACTGGGGAAATCTGCAAGCACAGGCCTGCTGGGGATAGGCAATCCTTAAATCTGCTGAGGAGTAGAGGGTACCATCCACAGACACCTCTGCAGGGGAACATAGCTCTGACAACTCTCAAACTGGTTTGGGCTGGGGAAACGTCCTCCACCCTGAGAAACATTCTGCCCCTAACACTCCCACTGGGGGACGTGACAAACCTTCAGGCTCACTGAGGAGGCACCGATCTCGGATCTGTTGGGGAGCCCACACTCTCAACCCACTGGGGGGATACGGCTCGTTTGACATGGGATGCCGGTCGACTCGTCGAACACTAGTATTCATCATCCGCCCACAGTGTCGACTTTCCACTTTTAATAATCTCCCAGACTTATCTGGACTTTTCTGCTCCATCACCTTGTATTCCTAACTCCTCCGTACTCCACGGAGACCGAACTCCTGGGATTCATACATACTTTCCAATCATCGGACTTTGAAGAGTCTTCTTGATTAACTTTCCAGGATCGTCGTCGTAGTCCTTCGTCGTCTTTTCACCGTTCATCTATCCCTTGCCCCTGATCAGGCTCTGTAGGGATCTCTTGTCAAAAAGGGTTCACATTACCACCGGCAAGTGAAAGAAGATATCTAACAGTACCTGCACAAGAGTCGTTAGATAAAAGCGTGCCCCAGGCGTTCCAATATTTCAACACTTAGGTCACTCAAACTTTGGAATAAGATTTCTAGATTTCAATCTCATAAGCATGCATCGAAAGGGATCTCTATGTTTCAAAAATGCAAATATTCTTATCAAAATAACGGATGTTTTCGTAATCAAAACGGTAATGACACAAAAACAAAATTTATTTGACTGAACACACACTTTATTGACTGAAACAAAAGGTGGCTCAAAACTGAGCGACGCACAGGAAGCAAATCCTGGAAAGAGGTGATTGCATAAAAAAAGGAAAAATCTATCCTAATGGCAATGTGAAACCGTGATCTCATCGGGTTCCAACTCGGTCACACCTCATATGTCCTCAAGACTTTCCGCACTTTCTGTTTGCTGAACAAGACGCTTCCGATCGATCTCTGTCGGAGATTATCCAAATGTATCTTCCAATGTTTCAAACGATCATGCTGGACGCAATTGTTCGTTCAATCCCTCTTTTGCCTGGACCGCCCTTTCGGGTTTCAGTCCACCGGGATACCCTTTTTTGCCCAAGTCGCCCTTGCGGGGTTTTCAACTTGCCAGGTGTACAAATTCTTTTCATTTTATATCCCTAATTTTTGCCCGAACCTCTCTCTTTTTTCTTTGGTTCGCCGGGATGCCCTTTTTTGCCTGGACTCTTTTATTATTTTTTGTCCAGCGGGTCAATTTTTCACGAAGTATCTTCTAACTGCGTCCGCATTCACAGGGAATGGAAAATCCAGATCATCCGTGGTCGTCAACAACAAGGTCTGGTCTGGGGAAACTGACCACGAATGGATATTCATAACTGTGTGTCCACTTTGCCCCACGATCGCCTTGAGGAGGAAGGACCCTTTTCAACACCACATCTCTTCCATGCTACCCACGAGGTCACACTTCTCGGTTAACAACACACTTCATTTACTGGGTACCACTGCCCCATGACAAGTAACTGTCAGCCCTCTTCCTCAATCAGGCTCAACGCGTTATACCGAGTCCTCATCCACTCGCCCTTTGCTAACTCCTCATCCATCCGGACTCTCCACAATGAGATCTAGCCTCCAGCAGGCAATATCACTTCCATCCCATACTGAATGAGGAAGGCGTTGCCCCAGTAGGTGCACGTACCGAAGTACGACACTCAGGATACCAACTTTGTACTCAGCCACCACCATTGGTGCGTTCAAATGTTATCGGGTAAGCACTAGCTCATTCACTTTAAACTCTCCCCATCAGACATCAGAATCCGTTCGGATTCAGGGTCAGACCCCTCCTCCGGGATCGGTCACTCTCAATCTTTTGATTTGAGTACCTCGAGATGTCCTCATCAGGGACCTCAGACTTCCTTGGTTGACAATCATCAGTGGGTTGTTGGGCGAGATAACCATACAATACCCTCCTCTTGATTGCTTTCTGAGCGGTGTACTGAATATTGTATCCAATCAACATCATTTGCCCTCTCGTAACCTGTCCGGTCATGCTGACTTCTCAAGCCTATACTTGATCAGATCCATCTTGGAAATTCACGAAGTGGTATGAACCAGCATATACTGTCTCAGTCGGCGAGCAGCATATGCCAAAGTACAGCAAGTTTTCTCAAGCAGTGAATGTATTGTTTCACAGTCGATAAACTTTTTGCTTAGGTAAATTGCACGCTCTTTTCGACAAGACTCGTCATGCTGACCCAATACACACCTCATAGACCCTTCGAGGGCTGTCAAGTACCAGATTAACAAAATCAGAGGTTCCTGCAACTTATTCTTTTTCCAATGCCCCTTGCCAACCATTATCCTACCTGACCGTTTGATCTCTTTTTGTTTTCGGTCCAGGCGTTTCTTGCATTATTTTCCTTTTTTTTTTCTTTTCTCTTTTCTTTTTTTTTTTTGCAGGATCGACCTCGATTCCTTTTATTTGCTCACAACAAGCCTCTGTAGCTTGACGGACAGCACTCCATAAGTGCACTGATTTGGACTCAACAGTCTGGGTTGTCTCAGCCTGGTCAAACAACTTGATCAAGTCCATCGGATGCCCCTCTCTTGCTCGGGACTTTGTCATCATGTCCTCAACATGGCGTTTGCTTTCACGATGAATCATATCATGAAACAAAGTCACCGTAGCCCTTTGATCCATGGCACCGACCTTCTTCTTCCCCTTTATAACAAGAAGGTACTCTTTGGTGTGATGGACATTGTTTACTCCATATCATTTGGCGACAATTCAATTTGACTTTGGCCAAGTAAGCCATCCATGAAGGTAAACACCGAGAACTGAGCAATATTATCAACCAATACATCAATATGAAGTATCGGGAATTCATCTCTCGAACTAGCTCTATTCATGTCTCGATAGTCCACACACGTTCTCATCTTTTAGCACCGGTTTCCGCCTCACTGGAGGACAGTCTTGACCTTCTCCCCGTGCGGTTGAATCACCTTCTCCTCTTGTTTCAACAACCTGGCTAATTCCAGAAGATCACAATCTTCTTCGCCTTCTTCTTCGGCATGATAGATCGGATTGTCGAAGTCATACAGAGGTGTAACCGAATTGTTATCGATGAGATCAGGAAAGTAATCACTTTTGAGGTCGGAACCAAATGAATCAAAAAGAAAGAGAATAAAAACATTGCCATTTTTATTTTTATTTTTTTAAAACTGCAAAAAGTGAAAAAACAGGGAACACCGCTTTTAATCACAAAAACATCCATTTATTACTGATGCCAAATGTTGCACAATGAAACACATGAGATGACCCTTACAATGGACCATTACGTTTCGGGCAAAACGTATGGCTTTCATGCAAACAAAAATTGAAAAACAGAAATACTACTCTTCAGGATGAGTGACAGTGATGCTTTTGGAGTCCTTCCAGTTTCCTGGTACGCAAGACTTTATCCACAACTCGAGCTCGCGGTCACAGTCGATCTCTTCACTCACTGAACAAGCATGATCAGGATCCAGCATTCCTGCACTGACAAAGGGGTACAGTGGACGACATCCTCTGTTTGGTCTAGACGACTCTTGATCTGGCTGATAACCGACCCCAAACATGTCTGCTTTTACCACTATGTCAATGATCCTTCCCCAGCCTTGGGCCTCTTTGTTCTTCACCATTTCCAGGGCTTGTTTATAAGAAGAAATGGACAGCTTCATCTCTTTCTCAGCAACAAGGGCATTCTCCACCTGGACGGTTTCAACTGCCAGACTGGGTGCTCTACATCTTACATCGTCCATTTCTACTTTCTTCATCTTCTGGGTCGTGTCTTTCATCAATACACACCCTTCTGTGGTGACGGTTGCACAACAAATATCAACAACAGGGAAAGCTCCATCCTGCATCAGAGATTTTGGGACCACAGACATTGGAACCTTTAACTGATTCTCCTCAGCCACTTCCATTCCTCTCTTGTTCTTTTTCACCATCTTTACCTTTACGGGACCCTGCCTGGGTACGGGGTTGACATCCTCATTCATTATCTGTTCCAAGCTGATAGTCTTGGAGTCCACCATATCTTGGACGATATGCTTAAAAGCTCTACAACCCTCAATGTTGTGTCCGGGTGCCCCAGAGTGAAACTCGCACTTGGCACTCTCATCATAGTTTGTAGGCCTCCGCTGCTGTTCTATAGGAATCAAAATCCTCGGCCGAACTAATCCCAGATCCCTCAACCTCTTGAACAGAAGGGTATAAGTCACGGGTGGCTCCTCAAACTGACGATCCTCCTTCTTCTTCTTCACTTGGCTCTTAGCTCTCGGTGTCTTCTGTTGAGGTGGCAGTTGTTGTTGTTGAGCAGGTGGATTGCTGACAGAAGTGGTTACAGTGGCAGCATAAGGGTGATAACGATCTTTACTACGTTCTTTCTTTGCTGGCACACCAACTGGCTCAACCTCTTTCTTGAATGGACCACTGTCGGAGGGTTTCTTTGCTATAGTACCAGAAGGTTTGTTCACTTCGGAGGGCGGAGCCTTCCCCTGAACTTTCTCTACTATCAGCCATTTCTCAATCTTTTCCAATCTCTCAGACATGACTTTCTGCCCCAAGGCAAGCCCTTGCACAACACTGAACAAGTCCCTCATCATCTCTTTCAGTTCAAGGATGTCGGCGTTGGGAAGATCCATCAGTTTGGATTTGTTGCTTCTAGCAGGATATCTGAGCAAACGAGCTATGCGCACCGGTTGACACCTCCAAAACAGCAAATGGGTTAGTATGACTCACACATGCAATGTCTATCCGTACCAGGAATATTCTGTCCTTTGATTCTGGCGTCACTGAGACAAATAATTTTTCATCAATAACATTCTGACATCTGGATGTCTCTCAACCAGAATCTCAATCAACAATGGACCCTGAGTACGGATCGACATGGGTTGAATGCAGATGAATGCAAAATGGGATGATGCAAATGCATGAATGCAGGTCACTGGGCCACCAAGTCATCTGAAGACCCACTCTCTGAACCAGTCACAGTTACATGAGTCACCATAAATCCGACTTGGGGAGTTCCGAAATAAACGGATTTGGAGATTACATCCCTATCATCACAGGAATATCCACTGAACGGATGACAACCAGATCCTCTGAATAGGTACTCTCGAATTCAACCCGGGGATCCGAAATAAACGGAACCCGCTGATAAACCACGGACAGAACTCCGGCGTCCCATAAATAAATGTCCATAATTCACAATCACCACCAGTACCAAGAGTCACCAACAAGTCATCAACAAATCAGCAACTGTACCTGTAATAATGATCAAACCCTTCCCCACTCACGGGTGTTGTCTAGGCCAGGGTAAAGTCGAGAGAAACGCAGCATAAATAACCTTTCGCAGAATATCATCATGTACACACCCGAAGTATGCAACGATAATATCCCACCAAGGTCTGAACTGCTCGTGATATCAATGTTCTGCTAAGTGGCGCAATACCACCCGCTTCCCATGAATCACTCTATTCCTAGGTTTCCTAGATTTCACTCATAGCCTGGGTATTGGGCCTTTACCTCGAGTAATCCCACCCCCAATCAGAGAGACACAACACAACCAGCAGATGAATATGAATGAATGCAAACATTAATGCAAACAATAAATGCAAACAGTAAATGCAAATATATACAAATGAATGCAATAAATACAACAGCAAACAGCAACCAAAACCCTAACCTAGAGAGCGCTAGGAGAGACTCGCTTAGGGAAGATGGACCAGCAAGAGGTCAACTTCCTAGAGTCCCCAGCAGAGTCGCCAGCTGTCGCATTACGCGAAAAATCGGCGGGAAACAAGAACAACAGAGCCGCCACCGTGCGTTATTTATCCCAAAAGAGGGAAAGGAAACGCTCAGAGTAAACCTGGAAAAAGCCTGGTCTCGCGACCAAAGAGAATGGGATCGGGAGTCGGTTATGCGAAGGGAAGGTATTAGCACCCCTACGCATCCGTCGTACTCGACGGGATCCACGCACAATAGGAAGGAAAATGGTTGCTAAAACACTGCTCAAATAAACATCTATACAGGCTGAAGGAGACACAAGAAAACAAACAAGACTGACTCGGCAGGATATCGCATCCTGGGCCTACTTAGTCTATCAAGCATACACATCAGAGTCGAAGTAGTTCGGACTGGGGAAAAACAACACATGCTCGCTAGGATATCGCATCCTATGCATACGTATCTTCTTGGACGAAGAAGAATCAGAGCATTCGTAGCTCGGCTGACACGCACACAAACAAACACAGGCAAAGGCAAACATGGAGCCCGAATGCCAATCACTGGACTTACATCAGCATCCGAACCAAACACACGCACACTGGAACCCGAATGCCACTCGATGGACTTACATCAGCTTCCAAGCACACTACAACACAAAACAAAGACACAGGCGCCCGGAGAGATCTGCTCATCTCCTGCCTACGTACCTCATCTGGTATGAGGATCAGGGTGACGTAGTTCCCCTACGGAGGGACACAGGACTAGCCTAACCAGATAACAGAGGGAGACACAACTAGGGAGACTACGACTCGAGCCTAGATGTTATCATGCAAATTCATCCCTAAGTTAAGGTTTCTAGCTAACTTGCACAGGGAGCAAGCCTATCCTAAACATGACTTGCACAGGAAGCAAGCCAAACTAAACCTAACTTGCACAGGAAGCAAGCTAAAGCAAACACACAAGCACAAGTAGCACACACTATATGCAAGCAATGGGCTCAATCAGGGTTAGGTTTTAGTCAAGGGGTCATGTCAACCTCGACAAACAAACCTCTGTAACGGGGTAATGTTAGCTCTTAACCCTAACATTGAGAGTTAGGGTGAAGCTGATGAAAGGTGAGTGAAGATGAGACCTCACAGCTCTTATCCCTGGCCTGGGAGAGCTTAAGACAAGAATGTGTGGGTTCAGAAAGTGGGAACCCTTTTACACATATGACACTGACTCAATGTACAATGATCTTGGGTTAATATCTGCAATGCATCAACACAGTGGTGCGAGCAAAGCAGATGACACACAGAATAGCAGGGGATGGATTGCACATCCCTTGTGTCTGCCAATGCCTCTTCACTTAGGAGGTCTTTGAATATGTGCAAGGACAAATGTAAACAAACACAAACATTGCCTCTTAAGGAGGACTTCAGACAGGTGCCTGGCCAAGTAACAGGCCAGGTCTTCCAGACTACATGGAGTAAGGAAATTATACCTCAATGCAAATTGCTATCAATCAAAGCAAAGCAAAGTTCACAAAGAACTACTAGCAACTAATGTACCTGAAATCAGTCAAACACAATTAGTATACCAGACACAAATTCAAAACAAACAGCATAAACCAACAGACAACACAGTCAATCAGATGTGCAAAGCACAAGCTCAAAGCAAGTGAGCTAAGCAACCTACAAAACACACAAGTTAGTTCATGATAAACCATCAAACTCAATCAACTTGTATTAATCTCTTTGAAGCATTTGTTGCTTAACCTGAAAAACCAAGCTTAAACATGAGCAACAAGACCACTAGGACAAGCCTAGGGTCAAAAGGAGATAAAAAGTTCAAAACAGCAAGGGACAAGTGCCCAAAGTCAAGATAAATCAATCAAAAAACAAACCCAAGTGGTTTCACATTCATATCATTCATCATTATCATTTCACAAGCAAATTAGGTCAAAGCATGGCAAATCGAACCTTAAAGAAGTCAACAGAATAACTCAACTCAAATCCAATCACAGACATTCCAAAAAATCCTCAAATAAATCATGATCAAACATCATCCAAAACATGATAAGCATACCAAATTTCAGCTCATTTGGATCAAAGAAAGTAGGTCAATGAAAATCAGAAAGTCAAAGCAAGTTCAAGCATACTCATACAAAGCCTCCAAACATGCACCAACTTCAATTAATCATAATACAGAAACAACATATGATAAATGAATGGGACCAAAGCCATGATATACTTCAAGATGTCTACAATTCACATGTCAAATTTTAGATCCATCCAATAATGCATGAGAATTTCACAAATCAAATAGCATCATGTGTCATAAAAGTCAACAATTTGGTCAAACAGGGGAGAAATTATCAATCAAATAGGAAATGCATTCCAAAATTCCAGAAAACTTCACACACATTCTCAACATGCACAAGTGTATTCGTGCAAAAATCTAGACCATTTTGAGTTAAATAAGCATGGTAATTAAAATCATGAAGTTGGACATGCATGGTGTGACACAAATTGTCACACCCCTATTCAAAAAAATATATCTCCACAACCAGCAATGATAAAATTACAAACTCTATACCAAAATCACCATGAACATGTCTAGTTTAAGCACAAAAAATTTGAGAGGCATTGGATTATGTATCTTCATTTCACAAGAAAATTGGCAAGACATACACAAAATGGACATACATGAACAAACCCTAGCACATTTAAAAATCCACACATGAAAAAAATCTGGAAAAATTACCATAATAAAATAGAGATCATGAGGAGCATTTCACAAAAAATCCCATCAAATTTGGATTAAAATTGAAGAACTTATGGATTTTCTAAGTTGGCCATGCCAAATGAAATAAAAATTGCAAAATGAAAATGATTTAATTAAAATAATAAAGCGCGGATGGCAAACTTGTAATTTGGGAGTCCCTTAAGTGAAACGCCGCGTTTCACTTAAGGGTGTGGAGAGCTACGATTGGTCACATGGGAAATGGAATAGTAAACTCATGCAAACGAAGACCAAATATGAATTCTGGGTTGGAAAACTAGGGTTTCTGGGCAACAGTCATCATGTTCATCCATGGAACCCAGGTCAAGAACAGAGTTTCATGAAAACGGACAAATGACATATCCTCGTGTTCATCTAATCATGTACATCCACGATCCAGCATTCAATAACCCTAATTCATGCTAAAATGGGAGAAACGAGCAAGATAACATTTGACCAACAGACTTCAAATCAATATTTCTCTCTTAATACTCAACTAAAGTTCACGATTCAAAGTTCATTACAATCAGCATGGCAAGCTCTATGATAAACATAGCATGATTTCAAGAATAAAGAGGTTCGAAAGTTTACTTGATTTGAAGAACAGAGCTGATTCTGGAGTTCTTTGACCGTGTAAGTGCGAAACAGAAGCGCCTTGAGGTTTCAGATGATGAATGGAAGGATGCTCCTAGCTCACTCTTGCTCGATTGTGCTCAACAGTCCAACTGCCATGTGAGATGCTTGGAAGTAACAGTCACGATTTAGCTGCAACAGTGGCGAGTTCCAGCTTTAATCCAACTCCAATGTGATAGTAGATGATGATCCAAAGAAGAAATGATGCTGCTCTGGGAGGAATTCGCAGAAAAATCAAGATGAAGAAATGAGAGAGTTTTGCTTTTTGGTCTAGATCTGAGTTTTGTGTGAGTGCTCTCTGTATTTTCTGTTAGGGTTTCAAATATATACCATCTGTTAATGCATTCCACTAATCATCCTTAAGCCAAACCTTGTTAATTAGTGAAAAGAGATATTTTTGACAAATTGCTAAAATCAAATCATTATGCATGGGGGTGCAGCTACAGTGCACGAAAATGGGCTTAGGCACACTCCAAATGTGGTTTTTAGTCAAGTTCAAATGGTAGAAAGTGTAGCAAATGGCTATTTTGAAAGTCAACTTTTTTACCTTTCCTTTTTTAATTCAAGTCAACTAAAAAATGTCATTTTGAATGGATGATTATTGGTGAAATGTGATGAAGGATTTGGATAGAGCATGTCAAATGTGACTTGTAGCAAAAAACCTCACTCAATTTGGCCAAATGGTTTGGAAGATATGCCACTTTGAAGTTCACAAATTTCTGAAAATGATTTGATCATAACTTGCCAACCATAAATGAGAAATGAGTGTTCTTGGACTTTTTGGAAAGTTGAGAACAAGATCTTCAATTTTCGTGTTGGACAAAATTTCATTTGAAGCTTGTATGATGATGTAAATTGGAGGAGAAAAACTTTCTATTTTTGGCAGTTTCCAATTACAAGTCACCTGCTATTTTTGGCAATTTTTTGTCTGACTTTATTTTCTCCAATCTTGAACTTTGAAATGTCAAATGAGACTTGTATGGACATGAATGAACCCTTTCAAACCATCTCCCACCTTGAAATCCATAAAATCAGGCACAGTTGACCACAATTGACCATAGTTGACTTTCTAGGGTTTCTAATGGACTGAACAATGACTAATGACTTCTGAGCACCCAATCCTTGACCAAAACACTTCAAAAGGACCCCTAGGTCATGTGAACATGTTGGACCAACCCTAGGGCCTTGTCTCAATGGAAATTGTACTTGCTTGCTTGATTGACTGATCTCCTGACCAGTTTGACCTAATTTGTCAGTTGAACTTGCACTTGGGCAAAGGACAATGCAATGCTATGCAATGAACTATGTTATGTTAATGACCTAACATGAGAATGTATGTACAAAAGGTAGGTGCAAATTTGAGGTGCTACAGCAAGAAACACAGAAGTAATGGCATTAAACTCTCATCAAAGACAAATATTTTGCCATCACTACAACGGTCCTTTCAGCACTATATAAAGGACGGCATACCTCATTGAGAGATACATCTGAACGCCCAGAAATACTCTACTCTCTCTCTTAGTTTTTCACGAGCTGTTGCTCATACGTGAAAACACTTGCTTGCTCTACTTGCTGTAATAATTGCTTAATCTTAGAAGCCCTTTAGATTACAAATTCCTTTTGCTTAAATTGATTTTGTTCCTCAAGTGACTCTGCGTAGTCTGTATACTTGGGAGGACTAAGAGATCTTTCTCTTAGACGTTGGTTGTAATAATCTTTCAAGATTAGTGGATTAAGTCTTTTTTGAAGGCGAAATCACCTTGGCCGGGTGGACTGGAGTAGCTTTGTGTTATAAGCGAACCAGTATAAAATCTTGCGTGTTCTTATTCTGCCAAAGCGCTTATTTTCCAAAACAATTCAAACCCCCTTTCTTGTTTTTCTCACCTTCAATTGGTATCAGAGTTTCGGCTCTGTTATTGATTTTCTAATCAAACACTTAACCGTGTAGAGAGATCCAGAACGAGAAAAACTATGGCCCACACAAATGAAAGAGACAGTTACAATGTTAAGCCTCCTGTCTTTGATGGAGAGAAATTCGATTACTGGAAAGATAGAATTGAAAGTTTCTTTCTAGGCTATGACGTTGATCTTTGGGACATTGTCACAGATGGATACAAACCTCATGTAATAGATGCCGGAGTTGAAGTTCCCAGAAGTAAGATGACAAATGATCAGAAGCGCGATTTCAAGAATCATCACAAAGCCATAACGATACTTCTAAATGCCATATCTTACAATGAGTATGAAAAAATCACAAACAGGGAAACAGCTAAAGATATACTCGACTCCCTGAGGATGACTCATGAAGGAAACTCTCAGGTCAAAGAAATAAAGGTTCTGGCTCTAATCCAGAAATATGAAGCCTTCAAAATGGAGGATGACGAAGCTGTAGAGGTAATGTTCTCTAGATTCCAAACTCTTATTGCAGGTCTCAAAGTACTAGACAAAGGACACACAACTGCAGACCATGTCAAAAAGATAGTCAGAAGCTTGCCAAAGAAGTGGAGACCCATGGTCACTGCCTTAAAGCTTTCAAAGGATCTGAACAACATCAGCCTTGAAGAGCTTGTCAGTTCACTCAGAAGTCATGACATAGAGATGGAGGAAGATGAGCCTCAGAAGAAGAACAAGTCTGTAGCATTAAAGTCCAGATCTGAAAGGTGCAAGTCTGACAGAAACAAAGCCTTCCAGGCCGAAACAGAAGATGCTGATGACTCTGAACAGGAAGATTCTGATGATGAAGAAGAATTGTCCCTCCTGATCAGAAGAGTAAAACAACTCTGAAAAAAGAGGAATAATAACTTCAGGAAACCAAGACCCAAAGGGGATCGATCAGAATCAACCTCAAAAGGTAAAACTAACAAAGATGTTACTTGTTATGAATGTAAAGAAACAGGTCACTACAGGAATGAGTGCCCCAAGCTAAAGAAAGACAGTTCCCGAAAAGAAAGCTTCAATAAAAATTCTCTCATAACCAAAAAGGGATTGATGGCTACCTGGGATGATAGCGAATCTGACTCATCAGAATCTGACTCTGATGAACAGGCTAATGTGGCGCTCATGGCCACCACATCCAGGAACACCTCAGATGAAGAATCTGAATCAGAAAAGGTATTTTCTGAACTCTCTTGATCTGACCTAGAATTATGTTTGTCTGAAACTCTCAGCTCATATCAGAAACTAAAACAAAAATTTAAAGCTATAAAAGGCGTTCTTGAAGAAACATTTGAAGAATGTGGCAAACTTGAGAAAACCATTTCAGAACTAAAAGATGAAAACAGATCTTTAGCATTAGAAAGAGATGCAGCAAAGAAAAATTGCTCAAAACTTGAAGAAGCGTTATCTCAAGCTCCACAAACTTCAAACACAATAATTTATAAATATGAAAAAGCCTTTCAAAAGTTTATGAAAAATGGGATAGGGAGGAGTATTATGGCATCCATGATTTATGGAGTCAGTCAAAACAATAGAAGAGGAATTGGGTATGATCCTAGTGAAGATAAAACTTCTACTAATGACCAACCTAAATCTCCATTTTCATATCACTACACACACACAAGAACAAAAATTTGATAATGCTAGAAAACCCAAAGTGATAAGAAACTCTGGGAAAACTAATCATAAAGGACCCAAAAGACTCTGGGTACCAAAGCATAAGATTGTTTATGTTGCAGATATCTTATGCAGCAAAGTTCAAACACCAGTCATGGTACCTGGACTCTGGATGCTCGCGACACATGACGGGAAGAAAGTCTACGTTCCAAAGCCTGGAACATAAAGATGCTGGATTCGTAGGCTTCGGAGGAGATCAGAAAGGAAGGATCAGAGGCTCCGGGGCTATTGGTAATGGTACTATTCCCTCTATATCTGATGTCCTTTATGTAGAAGGATTAATGCATAACCTGTTATCCATAAGTCAATTAAGTGATAACGGTTATGATGTAATCTTTAATCAAAAGACATGTAAAGCCATAAATCAAAACAATGGTTCTGTCCTATTCACAGGCAAGAGGAAAAACAATATTTATAAAATAAATCTTTCTGATTTAAAAGAACAAAATGTGAAATGTCTGATGTCCGTTCACGAAGAGCAATGGGTATGGCATAGACGCTTGGGCCACATTAGCATGAGGAAATTATCTCAGCTAAATAAACTCGAGTTAGTCAGAGGCCTACCTAAGCTGAAGTTTTCTTCAGATGCTCTGTGTGAAGCATGTCAGAAAGGAAAATTTTCAAAAATATATTTCAAAAAGAAAAATACTGTTTCTACCTCTAAGCCTCTGGAACTTCTTCACATTGATTTATTTGGTCCTGTGAAAACAGCATCAGTCAATGGAAAGAAGTATGGACTAATCATTGTTGATGATTTCAGCCGCTGGACATGGGTGAAATTCCTAAAGCACAAGAGTGAGTCTCACTCTGTATTCACTAGCTTCTGTTCCAAAGTGCCAAAAGAATTTGACTCTAAAATTGTAAGAGTCAGAAGTGATCATGGTGGGGAATTTGAAAACAAATTTTTTGAGGAATTATTTGACTCTAATGGAATATCCCATGATTTCTCTTACCCTAGAACTCCACAATAAAATGGAGTTGTAGAGAGGAAGAATAGGACACTCCAAGAGATGGCCAGAACTATGATCAATGAAACAAATGTGGCTAAGCACTTTTGGGCCGAAGCTGTAAATACAGCGTGCTACATTCAGAATAGAATCTCCATAAGACCTATTCTGGAAAAGACCCCCTATGAACTGTGTAAAGGAAGAAAACCAAACATTTCATATTTTCATCCTTTTGGATGTTCTTGCTTTATCTTAAATACTAAGGAACATCTGAACAAGTTTGATTCCAAAGCACAAAAAGGTATTATGTTAGGATACTCAGAACGCTCTAAAGGCTACAGAGTATACAATACAGAAACCAAAATTGTGGAAGAATCAATTCATGTCAGATTTGATGATAAGCTTGACCCTGAAAAGTCAAAGCTAGTGGAAAATGTTGCAGATTTGGAGATCACTCTTGCAGGATCTGACAAGAAGATTGAAGCTCCAGAAGCAACTGCCATTCAAACTCCTAAAGGAACTAACTCCCTAGTAATCCCAATAAAAGCTAAAAGTCGCCTCAATATATCTGAAGAGTTCATTCTGGGAAATAAGGACGAACCTGTTCGAACTAGATCTACCTTCAAGACTTCTAAAGAAACTCCTCTGGGACTAGTATCTCTGATCGAGCCTACGTCCTGTGATGAGGCACTTCAAGATAGCGACTGGGTTCTAGCCATGCAAGAAGAGCTAGATCAATTCACAAAGAACGATGTCTGGGATCTTGTCCCTAAGCCCAGAGGCACTCACGTTATCAGAACCAGATAGGTGTTCAGAAACAAGCTGAATGAGAAAGGAGAAGTCGTCAGAAACAAAGCTCGACTGGTGGCTCAAGGTTACAGTCAACAAGAAGGTATTGACTATAATGAAACCTTTGCTCCAGTCGCCAGGTTAGAATTTATTCGCCTACTTGTATCATTCGCTATAAATCATTCTATCAAATTGTATCAAATGGATGTCAAGAGCGCATTCCTTAATGGTTATATATCAGAAGAAGTGTATGTCAACCAACCTCCAGGTTTTGAAAATCCAAATTATCCAGAATATGTCTTTAAACTTAAGAAATCTTTATATGGACTTAAACAAGCTCCCAGTGCTTGGTATGAACGATTAAGTAATTTTCTTCTAGAACATAATTTTATCAGAGGGAAAGTTGACTCCACACTCTTCTGTAAAAACCTTAACAATGATCTCATGATATGCCAGATATACATTGATGATATCATTTTTGGTTCAGCTAACGCCTCTGTATGTCAAGAATTCTCTGAGCTAATGCAGGCAGAATTTGAAATGAGCTTAATGCAAGAACTAAAGTTCTTTCTAGGAATTCAAATTAACCAAACTTCAGAAGTCACGTACGTTCATCAAAGCAAATACATAAAAGACGTTCTGAAGAAATTTGATATGGCTGAATGCAATTCTGCAAAGACTCCCATGCATCCAACCTGCATTCTTGAAAAGGAAGAAGTCAGTAAAAAGGTTTGTCAAAAGCTCTATCGTGGTATGATAGGCTCCCTTCTCTATCTGACTGCTACTCGCCCTGATATTCTATTTAGTGTTTGTCTCTGTTCCAGATTTGAATCAGATCCTAGAGAAACTCACTTAATAACAGTTAAGAGAATTTTCAAATATCTAAAAGGAACTCCTAACTTGGGCCTGATGTATGAGAAAACATCAGAGTATAGACTATCTGGTTTTTGTGATGCAGATTACGCAGGAGATAGATTGGAACGAAAAAGCACATCTGGAAATTGTCAGCTCTTGGGAAACAATCTGATATCCTGGGCCAGCAAAAGACAATCAACCATTGCCCTGTCCACGGCAGAAGCAGAATACATCTCAGCATCACTGTGCACTACTCAGATGCTCTGGATGAAGAATCAGTTAGAGGATCTGCAAATCTTCGAGAGTAACATTCCTATCTTTTGTGATAATACTGCTGCCATTTGTTTAAGTAAGAATCCCATTTTACACTCCAGAGCTAAGCACATTGAAATTAAACATCATTTTATCAGAGACTATGTTCAGAAAGGGATAGTAACAGTGAAATTCATTGATACAAATCATCAATGGGCCGATATCTTTACTAAACCCTTAGCTGAAGATAGATTCCTATTTATTCTAGAAAATCTGAACATTCAAAACTGCCCTGAATAAAATGTGCCTCTAAAGTAGTTAAATGAGACTCTGATGTAAACACAATGGATTCTGCCTCTGACTCTGATGCTTCTACCAAAATAGAAGTTATCTGAGTTAGAATTCTCCAGGAACCAATCCTTTGGTATTCCTGAAGATCATATAAAGCAAACACGTGGAGTGCCTTGCGTCTGACCTTGGAACTTCTAGACAGCTGTCTAGCAGTAATCAAGGAACAGTCCCTTGAAATCTCCTCGAGCTGTGTACCAGCTGTTGGGATTAGACATCATTTATGAGCTGTAATCATTTCTCCCTCCAAACGTGCTAACTTGGTTTTTGTGCTAAACTCTGTTTTGTGTGTCGTTTTGCATGCACCCTAATTTGGGTATTTAAACACATTCATTTAACACATTGCACACTTTTCACTCTCATGCACGCTTAAAACCTCAGTTCTCTCAAGGCATTTCTGCAAGCAGTTCTTCATCTTCATCTCAGTTCTTCATCAACATTATGGATGCTCAACAACAAGCTGTGTACAACTTCTCTCAGCAAATGGGTTCAAGCGAACAAGTTCAAAGCTCAAGCAACCCAACAGTTACAGGCGTCACCGCAACACCAATCTACAAGGAGCCTCACATTCTCGATCGTGAGCCTCATATTCATCTTGCAACGCCATTTGAAAAACTGGACGTCTTATGTGAATCCTTGGTGGATTTTGAGAATATGAAAAGGAATGGCATAGACCTCACTGAAGAACTCAACAAACAAGGTTGGGGAAACTACTTTCAACGTCTCTATGGTCCAGTTTACCCAAATTTAGTGAAGGAATTCTGGAGATTTGCTGATGCTGATGATCACTTCATTGTCTTCTATGTTCTGGGAGTCAAGATAGTGATAACTGAGAAGTCCATCGCTGCTCTTTTGAGCATGGAGAAAGATGGAGGTAGAAGAATCTACAACATCAATCCCAGGGCAAAATACATATCTCAAGAAATCAACCCAACAATTTTTAAGCAGAACGTAGAAGGCAATCCCTCCAAGAACAAGGAGCTACTTCAGAACCTCCGAGTTTGGCTGAAGATCATTCTGGGTACCATCCATCATCGCCCACTATCAAACTCCTCAGATTACATCAACACTGATCAAAAATGCATGTTGTATTGTATCCACAAGGGACTAAAGCTCTGCCTCCCATCACTTCTCTTCAAATACCTCAGAGACTCCGTACGAGATACCATAAATCATATGAATCCCAGAACTTACATCCCTCTGGGAAGACTCATCTCAGATGTACTAATAGAAAATGGTCTCGTGGACCATCTGGTAAAGCTCAGGCTCATAGAGGACATGGCAATCGACGTTGGAAAACCTATCAACACCAAGAATCTGAAGAGCATGGGGATTCTGGATAAGGTCAACATTAGACCTACTCTGGACACTTCGTGGGATGCTTTAAAAGATCAGAGGAAAATTCCCCATGGTCTTTATTTGTTCTCAAAGGAAGAACCTCGAGATGTAATTCTCTTTTATATTTAGAGTCTGAAGGACGAAGGAGTAGATATCTCAGACTTCCATCTAAGCGATCTACCAGATACGGCTCCGAACTTCATGAGGCATAAAAGAGGTCCCTCTGAGAAGACATCGCAAGCGAAGAAAGCTAAACTAGGAGAATCCTCCGGATCAAGACCTCTAGCACCTCTGCATGAGCCTTCTCGTAAGTCTGTCTCTCCTGCTCCCTCTGCATAAACACAGCAAATTGCTTCTTCTATCCCTCAACCAACACCCATATACACTCAATCTGAAACCTCCCCTTCAACCACCAGAACATCTCAGCAACCATCACAAAAATTCAACCTTGCCACCACCACCTTACCCTTATCTGAAGCTGAAAAGCTAAATGAAACCACCTCTTCATCCTCTTCCCCATAATCACCCCCTACTTCATCATCTCATCTGACACAGAATTTTCTGACCCCTCTTCTCCCACTCTAGCCCAACTTCAGATTCAGAACCTTGTCTCACAACAACCACAACAAAACCAACCTGAACCTGAAGTAACCTCACCACTCTCAGAACAACCAAACCTAACACCATCTGACGCTCAACCCTCTGACCTAAACACTTCTGACACACCCCCACCAAACACTTCGGCTGAACCACAAACTCTCAACCTAAGCCCTCCCACTTCTTCACCTTTACCATCTGAACCACAAAACTCCCTGCCAACCCTAGAGGAAGCAATTATGTTGTTTGCAGGAGCATCGGTTGACAAGGTCAAGTCTCTGACCATCAACTCTGGCATCAGTGATGATCCCTCCTCTGTTAGGACACACTGGAACAGAGTTATTGGTTGGATGACCTCTGAGGCCTTTAAGCTAAAGAACCTCTCTAAGCAAGTCAGAAACGACTTCATCAGAGACGCTGAGGCAAGACTATAGGAGCGCTTAGCCAGAGAAGCTGAGGAACAGGCCAGAAAGGAAGCAGAAGAACGAGCAAGGCAAGAAGAAATTCAAAGGGTTAAGGAAGCTGAAGCCAAAGCTCTAGCTGACGCTGCTCCTGCTGAAGCTGAAGCAAAAGCTGTTGCTGAAGTTGAAGCTAAAGCCGCTGCTGAAGCTGAAGCTCTCTGTGCTGAAGAACAGAATGCTCTGACTCAGGGGGAGTCCTCTACCTTTGTCCCTCTGGTTCTCAAGACCCTTGAGGAGCTTCAGAAAGAGCAGAAGAAAGTCCGAGCCATATTGGATCAACAGGACACAGTCAACGCCAACATCCAGAATCTGCTGACCCAACTGCTTCAGAGGATGCCTCCTCCCAACCCTTAGGCACCTAGGATCTTTTTTTTGCTTGTTGCTATGTGTTTCTGTTTTTGGCTTTCTGTTGTTTATGCTCTTATTTGGATTTATATATATACTTTTTTCCTTTCCTTTATTTTTGCTAAGTCTTTTTGATTCTGACAAAAGGGGGAGAAATAAAAACAGCTCTGATGAAAACATATCTAAAACCTTCAGTACTCTGCAAACATATTATTCAATAAAAATCTATCTAACCCTCTTTGACTCAGATATTTGCAGAAGAGTATCTAGAAACATCATTGCATGGAAGCTTTGTTAAGAACTTCTGAACTCCCAGGCTTATCTCAAGGGGAGCTCACTTCTATCTGATCTGATAAATTCTTATATCTGAATGTTTCATCTATTTATTAAGATTGTTTTGTCATCATCAAAAAGGGGGAGATTGTAAGAACAAAATTAGTTCTACAATAGATTCCAGGATTTTGATGATAACAAAGGATGAAACCAAAAATGGCACCCTAACGAAATTTCTCTAAGTGTGCAGGACTCTGAACAAGAACAAAGTAATCTGATGGCTTTATCAGATACAGAATCAAATCAGATACAAAGTACCAGAAGATCAGAAGCATCTGAAGAAGAAGCGCGCTCTAGAAGTTCTGACTCTGAGCAAAACAGGATAGCAGAATACCAGAAGCTCTAAACTTCCTTTGGAATCAACTTTGATGAGCTAAAAGACCAGGACTATCAGAAGCTCTGATGTAACTTCAACACAATCTCAGATTGACAAAGATAACGCAGATTCTGACGAAGGATCTCCCAATCCAGAAAGAGTAACGGAAACAACAACTTCAAATGGAAAGAAAGTATATTTGGAAAGAAGTTATTTAGGGAGACAAATTGGTTATGGCAAGAAACACAGAAGTAATGGCATTAAACTCTCATCAAAGACAAATATTATGCCATCACTACAACGGTCCTTTCACCACTATATAAAGGACGGCATACCTCATTGAGAGATACACCTCAACGCCCAGAAATACTCTACTCTCTCTCTTAGTTTTTCACGAGTTGTTGCTCATACGTGAAAACACTTGCTTGCTCTACTTGCTGTAATAATTGCTTAATCTTAGAAGCACTTTAGATTATAAATTCCTTTTGCTTAAATTGATTTTGTTCCTCAAGTGACTCTGCGTAGTCTGAATACTTGGGAGGACTAAGAGATCTTTGTCTTAGACGTTGGTTGTAATAATCTTTCAAGATTAGTGGATTAAGTCCTTTTTGAAGGCGAAATCACCTTGGCCGGGTGGACTGGAGTAGCTTTGTGTTATAAGCGAACCAGTATAAAATCTTGTGTGTTCTTATTCTGCAAAAACGCTTATTTTCCAAAACAATTCAAACCCCCCTTTCTTGTTTTTCTCACCTTCAGCCTTTTGGTCTTTGTAATGCTCCTGACACATTTCAGAGATGCATGATTAGCATTTTTGTTGATTTTATTGAAAATTGCATGGAAGTGTTTATGGATGATTTCACTGTTTATGGTTCTTCATTTGATGCATGTTTGAATAGTTTAAATTTGGTTTTAGAGAGATGCATCGAAATTGACCTTGTTTTAAATTATGAAAAATACCATTTTATGGTCGAACATGGAATTGCCCTGGGTCACATAATTTCTACTTCCGCTGTCAAACTTGTTGAAGAATGATGTCACTTTCAACTTCGATGACAATTGCAAAAAAGCATTCGACTTCTTGAAGGAAGCATTGACCTCCGCCCATATCATCCAACCCCCTGACTGGAGCCTCCATTTCGAGATTATGTGTGATGCTTCTAACTATGCTGTTGGGGCGGTCCTTGCACAAAGAGTTGACAAGGATGCCCATGTTATTTATTGTGCTTCTAGGACTTTAGATTCTGCACAGTCTAATTACACCACCATTGAAAAGGAACTTCTAGCTATTGTTTTTGCTCTTGATAAATTCAGATCATATTTGCTAGGTTCCAAGGTTGTTGTTTTTACTGACCGTGCAGTTTTGAAATACTTGTTAAAGAAGCCAGAAGCAAAACCGAGATTGATTCGATGGATATTGTTGCTCCAAGAGTTTAATGTGGAGATTAAAGATAAAAGTGGAGCTGAGAACTTGGTGGTTGATCATTTGAGCAGGATAGAGAGGGATGAAGATCCTTTTCCCATTCAGGATGACTTTCCTGATGAGCAGCTTTTAGTTTTGCATGGGGTTACTCCTTGGTTTGTTGATATTGTTAATTATCTTGTTGCTGGTGTTTTTCTTGCAGGTGCATCTAGGACACAAATTCACAAACTCAAGAGTGACGCCAAATATTATGTTTGGGATGATCCATATCTTTGGAAGTTTGGTAGTGATCAGGTAATTAGGAGATATGTCCCCGACTATGAGATTGAATCTATTTTATATCTTTCTCATGCTTCTCAAGTAGGGGGGCACTTTGGTCCTCAAAGGACTGCAAGAAAAGTCTTAGACTCAGGTTTCTATTGGCCCACTATTTTTAAATATGCCTATGAGACCTATAGAACTTATAAAGAGTGCCAAATAACAGGTACAACCATCACTCGTAAGAGTGAAATGCCTCAGCAACCTATGCTTTTCTGTGAGGTATTTGATGTATGGGGAATCGACTTCATGGGTCTCTTTCCTATATCATTTGGTTTTCTATACATTTTGCTTGCTGTTGATTATATTTCAAAGTGGATGGAAGCTATCCCCACTAGGACTAACGATTCTAGAGTTGTTGCAGATTTTGTCAGGTCCAGTATTTTTTGCAGGTTTGGAATCCCCCGAGCTATCATAAGTGACCAAGGCACTCATTTATGTAACCGCACCATGGAAGATTTCCTCAAGAAGTATGGAGTTGTGCATAGAGTGTCTACCACATATCACCCACAAACTAATGGGCAAGCTAAGATCTCAAACAGGGAGATCAAATAGGTCTTAGAGAAAATGGTGTAACCAAACAGGAAGGACTTGAGCCGTCATCTAGAAGATGCACTTTGGGCTTAAAGAACCGCTTTTAAGACACCAATAAGGATGTCCCTCTATCGACTTGTTTTTGGTAAGGCATGCCACCTTCCTGTAGAGATAGAACACCGTGTTTATTGGGCGGTAAAAAGTTGTAATTTGGAGATGCAACAAGCAGGTATTGAAAGAAAACTCCAATTACAACAACTTGAAGAACTTAGGCTAAAGGCTTATGAGAGAACTAGGATTTATAAAGAGAAAACTAAGCACTTCCATGATAAGATGATTTCTAGGAAGGAATTCTCTGTGGGCCAACAGATTTTACTCTTTAACTCCCGCCTTAAGCTTATGGCTGGGCAACTTCGATCCAAGTGGATTGGCCCTTTTGTTGTTACTAATATTTTCCCTCATGGTGCAGTAGAAATAAAAAGTCCAAGTACTGATAAAATCTTTAAGGTCAATGGGCAACGCCTGAAGATATTCCATGAAAGTGTGGTGCCTGAATATGCACTCTTAGAAGAGCTTTCCTTGGAAAAGCCCACCTACCCTGCAACTTGACCAGGGAGCACTCCTTTCCTTTCCTCTCACTCTTATTTAATAGTTGTGTCCTTTCATTGAGGACAATGCATATTTTAAGTGTGGGGGAGGGAAACATTTATTTGTTTTATTTTCTTTGTTTTGTTTTCAGTTTTTCTCTGTTTTTGGTTCAAATTTAAAATAAATAAAAATTGCATGTTTTTTCCCTTGGTTTTTGAGTTATAATTATGAGTATTTTTCTTAGTTCTCCTGACTAAAGTCTTGTGGTGTGATGTGAAAATTTTGATGTGCATTTTTAGTATGATAGGTATGACTAAACTCTAAATTGTATATATTTAGCAGTAGATCATTAACTCTAGTGAGCTTTGAGCCTTATATGGATAACATACAAAAATCCATCTCTTTCTTTCTTGTGTGATTCACTCATGTTTGTTAGTCTCTAGAATTTGAATTGACTCTTGTCGACGCTGTTGTTTACTTGTGCACACTGATATGATAAAGGCAGTTTTATTTTTTGTTTTTTAGCCAGTTAGCCAAAAAGCCAACCCTGAAATAATATCATCCCTTGTTTGAAACCCCCTTGAGCCTATTATCCTTTTTTTTGTTTAAAACTCATTACAAGCCGAGAAGTGAAAAACAATGTTATCACCCTATTCAAATGGTTGAAAGAGTCTTGTTTGGAGTTGTGTGGGGTTGAACAGCTATGCTTGTAATGTTTCAGAAGTTGGCAGAAAAAGAAAAAAAATAGAAAAAGAAAATAGAAAAGAAAGAAAAAGGAATGAAAAAATAGAAGGATAAAAGGAAGAAAAAGAAGGAATTATGTTTGTAATATTCCAATACATGTCAATACATACTCCTTTCAAAAAAATAAAAATAGGAAGGAGAAAAGAAAATAATTGCTATAGAGTTGTTCAAGTGAATGAAATATTTTGTAAATTCAACTCCTGCAGTTTCTTTCAAGTCTCTTTTATCTCTTTGAATTTTAGCCTACTACCCCTTAGGATTTATCTCACCCTTACCTTGGCCACGTTACAACCAAATAAAAGTCCTTTTGATCTTTATGTGCATGTATTTCAACTGTGGATGTTAGAGTCCTTTCAAGCTTATGGTAGTATTGATTTTCATATTGTGCTTTGAGTGTAAACAGTTAATCTAAACACTTGAGAGTTGAGTGAATTATATCATGTGAGGATCTTATTGTTGTTGATGTACTTTTTAGTAATCTGTTTTATTATCTGCTTTGAATGTCACAAAAAGTTGCTTACTAACATCATATTCTTGAAGATTAGACTTAGAATTATTCTTATACCTTGTATCTTGAAAACTTTTGGAAGTGCATGCTCTGTTTTCTTTCCTTTTTTTTTGAAATTGTAATTTTGCTCGGAGTGCAAAAGTTCAAGTGTGGGGGAATTTGATCAGTTCATTTTGATGCGCATTCTTCTATAATTGTACTTGAGCATTTATCTAGTTTATTTTGCTTATTTTACTATTTTATTATGTTTTAAGATTTAAGTTCATTTTTGTCTTTAATCTATTTTCGTTTGCTATTTTCAGTTTTAGCGGTTATTTGATACCTGTCCACTGTTTGGATCATAACTTGAGCTACGGGATGCCGTTTTGCAAGTTATGACATGCGTTGGAAATCTAAGAGAAAGAGATATAACTTTTATGTTGAAGCCAGAGGCTGATTCAGAGTGCAGACATCTAAAATAATTCGTTGAGGTTTCGTACTTTATGAAATATTTTCTTTTGGGCCATTTGTTGGGCCCAATTTAGGTGTTTCCGGCCTAGTTTGAATTATTAGTGAAACCCTTATTCTATTTAAAAGGGAAGCCGTGGTACTGTAACAATTACATATTATTCACAATAACTTTTTGCTTTTGTGCGATCATGAAGAGGAACTAATCTCCTAGAGTTAATCTGTTGTAACCGAATTTCCAAGGCTTTGAGGTTTTTATTCTATCAATTTAATTTCGTTCTCTTTCAATTCTATTCTATGAAATTACATTTGCTTAATCTGTATTTTGTGGAATGATTTTGATTAGATTCGTATGATTTCCTTCCTAACTATTAATCGTCGTTTTCGTCGCTTTGTCGTTAAATTGCGTTTGTAAACCGTGTTTGCTTAGTTCACGATTGTATTTATCCGTTTGCTTAATTCGGAATATAGTAATATAAATCTATCATTATATTTATTGTGCTTGTCAATCGAATTTGAATCGAATAGAGATCGAAGCTGCTTAGGGAATTGGTAGGTAAAAACCAGTGATTAGCCGAAAACCGAAAATAGTAGATTGACTTATTTTATAATCGCTTATTTTAATCACTTTTTTTGTTGCTTTGTTTTCTAAATCGACCACTAAAACATAAACCCCCCCTTAAATCGATTTAATTAGGTTAAGAATAATACAAGAATCTTTACGATACGATACTCGAGTTGTCGCTTCCGCTAAACTACAGTTTTCTAATTACTCGTTTTGACCCATGCGCGACAGCGGATCAGTAATGACAAACTGTCATCATCGATCTAAACATGTTATTTGTCGATCTAAGGATATTGTGTGTCGACACATAGAAGACAACAACTTTGATTTTGAAAAACATTCAGTATGTGTCGACCTATGGCTTGGATGTGTTGACCTATAACCTTGTTTTTCGCATAAAAATATAATTTGACTTATAAAAATGTTCAAATGTCTAGGGAAAAGACACTGGGGAATATTCAAAGTATAGCTTATCAACAGGTTCAGATATGACCTGACAACATTATGGAACATACAAAGAAGGTTTGAACAACAGGTTCAGACATGACCTGATGGCAACTTGAATATCAAGGAAAGTTTAGTCAACAAATTCATACAGGACCTGAAAACAATGGAAAAAATCAAATAATTCAATCAATATGTTCATACATGACCTGACCATTTGGAATATTCAAAGAGTTTCAATCACAAGTTCAAACATGACCTAACAATGCTGGAGGATACCAAAAGGTTCCATCAATAGGTTCAAACATGACCTGACAATACTGGAAAACATACAAAGAAAGTTCCATCAACATGCTCATACATGACCTGACAATATTAGAAAATTCAAAGTGTTTCAACATTAGGTTCATACATGACTTGACAGCATTGGAAAATTCAAAGTGTTTCAACATTAGGTTCATACATGACCTGACAATACTAGAAAATCAAGGAAAATTCCAATAGGTTCATACATGATCTCAACATTGGAATATTCAAAGAAAGTTTCACTCGCAGGTTCAGACATGACCTAACAATACTTGGGAAAAATCAAAGAGAGTTTTATCAACAGGTTTAAACACGAACTGACGACACTTTAGAGTATATTTGTCAGTTCTGGAGATTTCTCATAAGAAATTCATCCAATCATAGATTTTGTAGATTCCTAATAGGGAAATTATCCAAGACAAGAATAAATTGGAGTCTTCTCATTAGAATATCATCCATACTACAGCAATGGAATTTTCTCATTGGAAAGTCATCCATAAAAAAAATATTGGAGTATTCTCATTAGAAGATCATCCACATAAAATATTGGAGCTTTCTCATTAGAAAGTCATCCACACAAAATATTGAAATTTTCTCATTAGAAAGTCATCCATAAAAAAACATGGGAGTCTTCTCATTAGAAGACCATCCATACAAAACATTGGAGTTTTCTCATTAGAAAGTCATCGATAAAAAAACATTGGAGTCTTCTCATTAAAAGATCATCCACATAAAACATTGGAGCTTTCTCATTAGAAAGTCATCCATAAAAAACATTGGAGTCTTCTCATTAGAAGATCATCCACACAAAACATTGGAGTTTTCTCATTAGAAAGTCATCCACACAAAATAAACTATGACGATTCTTTATGAAGAAATCAATCAAAACAAACATCATTGGAGTTTTTCAACAAGAATAACATCCAAGCTTTTGGGAATTCCTTAAAATGAAGAGTCACTCATGACTTTCACGGAACCATCAGGAAAGACAGGGTAATCAAACTCTCTGTACAACAACAATTGGACTTTGACCGTAAGCAATGGATTACAACCAGCTTTTAACGGATAAGTGCCAATGATAATTGAACTTTCACTATAAAGAATGAATTACAATAAGCTTTTAATGGATTTTGCCAACAAAAATTGGACTTGACCGAAGGCATTGGTAAAACAATTGCATCCTACAACGGAGTTTGCCAGCAACAACTGGACTTGAAATGATGTTAACGACAACCAAACTTTAGATACCAATTACGATTGTATTTACAAATGGAATGACAATGATGCAAACAAAAATTAGGTTTAAAATGGGTTCTAGTAACAACTGAGCTTGGAATAATGCTAGTGACAACTGAATTTTAGGAGACACCAATGAGCCTTGAAATAATGCTAGGGAATGGCATGTGGGTTCTGGAAGTACGTCAGAGCAAAAATGACATGATGTTTAGAAGTGTTTCTCAATCCCCTTAGACATCCCTATAAATTTCTCTTACTAGGATTACCATTTTCTCTCTAACTAAATTATAAGTTAACTAAAACAAAATTAGAATTAACTAAATTATGACTCCTCACACAAGAGGTGTGTGTGTGTTAAATTTTGGGGGTTTGAAAATTTATAGTTTAAAACATAATTATTTTTTAAACCAAAGTTAAATCTTTTTCCAAAAGAAACGTTTGGATAGGTAGCGAAAAATCAATGTAAATAAAATAAGTGGAAAATAAAAAGTTAATGGAAGAGATATGACATATGAGATTTATGGAGGTTTAGTCTAAAAGAAGTGACCTAGTTCTCTCCCCAATAATTGATCTTGAAAGTTTTCAATAATTAGGGCTGAAAATGAGTCGAGTCGAACCAAAGTCGCCCCTACTCATCTCGACTCGATAATAATTGGTTCAACTCAAAACTAGACTCAAATTTGACATGAATTTTTTTAAAACTCAAATTCGACTCATTTTAAATTCACGAACAACTCGGTTCATCTCATTAGATTCATCTTGTTAGGTTCGTCAATTTACTTCACGGATTTATAACATGTTTTTCTAAAAAATATTAAAATAAAATAAAAAACATAAAATTATAAAAAAGAAAAAATTTGGGGTAAGTCTTTAAAACATACTCTTATAATAAATATAGTAATATACTTAACTTGTATATTTAACCTACTTGTAACTCCATCAAATTTTAGTTTGATATGTAATCAATATCTTAAATATAATTTAATGTGATATTCAAAATGGTTTATTAAAGATATTTAATTAGATCTTTCCTTAAAAATAAAGATTTATTTGAAAGTGATTTTAGAAAGTAGAAAACTCTATAATTAAAGCCTAGAAATAAAATAAAAAGCTTATGTTTCCACAAATCTTAGTTTGCGATATGTAATGAATATTTTAAATATAATTTAATGTGATATTCAAAATGGTTTAATAAAGAGACTTAATTAGATCTTTCTTTAAACCTAAAGATTTATTGCAAAGTGATTTTGGTAAGACTTTTAAAAGTGATTATTTTATCTGCATATGTATTGAAATTTGAGGCTTAAGTATAGGGATTATTTTAACTAAATCTTAGTTTCCTTAAAAGTGATTTTGGTAAGACTTTTAAACTAGAAAGTAGCAAACCCTATTACTTAAACGACGCTTTGTGTTTTCTTTCACTGTCTCACTCTCCACCGCTTACAAACAAGAGTACTTTCTTGTTTCTCCAAACATCGAAACCCTGCTATTGCGTCGTCATCATGGCAAAATCTTCTTCGCCTCCTTCGTTTCATAAACTCAGAATATGATGAGAAACGGCATGTCTACAAATGTGAGTTCTGTCCCAAAGTATTCAGCACATGCCAAGCACTCGACGGTCACAAGACTTGTCATCGCTCCAACAAACAAAAGATACATGATGATAAGGCTCACAGAACTATCAAGATCACTTTCTTTTTATCTTCTTCTCCAAGTTATCCTAATAATCATGATGTCAAACTGAAAAGACATTCATGGACTAGGGTTTTCAAAGGTACCGTTCATCATCCACCTGCTGCATTGGAACCTCTTAAACAAGAAGAGTTACCAGCTGTTGACTTGGTAAGTTTGCTGCCACCAAGATCGTATAATACCAAGAAAAGGAGCAGGATATATCTTATTCACCATGGAGTTTCGTATAAGAGGATGAAAATTTCAAGCAATGGGAATGAAACTGAGATGATGCAGAAACCATTTGTGCCGCTAACAAGTGATGGTATTGATGAAACAGTGGGGAAGGAGGAGAAGAACTTGAGCGAAGGTGAAACAGCGGAGTCAAGAGTTGTTGGAAACTTTGATTTGAACGAGCTCCAGACGCATGATGTTGAAACAGGCGTGTCAAGAGTCGTTCGAGACTTTGATTTGAACGAGCTCCCGACTAATGATATTGAAAAAGAATGAGTAATATTGTGCCATTGCTTGTTATTTGTTTATGTTTATGTTGAAAGAGAATGAATTATATTCTACTGTCATGTAATTTGATGCCTGACTAATGATATAAGTAAGTTTTAGATTTAATATGATTATTGATTTTCACCTTATTGATTTTCACCTGTAGATTGTGTTATTTTTATGTTATTGAATGAATGTAGATGATTTGATCTTATAATAACTAGTTTTGTTGGGAAGTTTGGGTTTAATATATGCTCCTGTTGCTACTTCTGTATTCAATTCAATTCCAACCTTATGCTAAGATTATTCTTTCCATTACTTATTGAAAGAGTAATAACATCAACTTTATACTATCTTATTTAATTTATTATAGTTTGAAATGAATTGGCTCTGATGATAGAGTCTAATTAGGTATATGAAGCTAAAACAAAGTTACCATTCTGTCAAATAATTGATTGTGCCATGTTGTCATATAAAGTTTCTGCTGAAAAAGTATCATCCAATTTTGCAGATGTGAAAGATGTTAGTTAGCACTGCTTTTCATTTATAATTACTTTCCATAACTTGATAGCTATTTTTTATTATTATGAATTTGGTTCAACAACTTAAACATGTATTGGGATATTTAACTGTTTATAACTATATTTATCAGTCACGTGTTGTAGTTAATTAAGGCCTTCAATACAAGAAAATTGATTTCTTTTTGTGATAATCATTGTTTATAATTAAAAGTCAAATATGTGTAGGTAAAATTCCGCAAAACTTTTAGCGACACCCACCTTTAGCATCGATTCTAAAGGGATTTGGTGTGACATTAGATTGAATGTCACTATATCTTCTAGTTAGATACAAAATTTTAATCACATGTATTATATCTTATCATAATTTTATATAAGTTGTAAAAATTATATCTACGAATTTGTAGGTGACACTAAAACTTATATAAATATAATTTTTTAATTTTTAATTTTATTTTATAAATATAATTTTATTTCAAGAATGCAGAAAATAATCGGATTCCAACAATATAAAGATTTGTCACATTATATAAAAAAAATGATGTGAGACTTATTTAAAAACATTCTGAAATAATCAGATTCCAACAATAATAAAGCTTGTCTTTCTCTCAACCCTGCAACTCCTCTTTTCTACCATGCTCACTTCATTCTATAACTGTGTTACTGAACCAAAAATGCAGAAATTCGACAGGTTGTAGGTTGGATCTTTATTTTGAACAATAAAGTTTTGATGCATTATATGAAACAAGTTATCTACATATGATAAAGCTATACTTATATATGTTCAATTTATTGCAGTTTGTTACAAATGCATGCCTTTAACTAATGACTATGAGTCCCACATTGTTTTATTACATCTCCTGCTACATCAGCACCTAAATCAAAGTTCCACAAAAACAAAGCATAAGCAAAGAATTAATTAATTTGTATATACACATCAATTAACCACTTATTATTCTTATATAAACTACAAAGCAGTTTTCATAAGTTAAAACAATTGATAGACATCTCATAAGCTATTTCTTACGTATCACACAAACACTTAGAAAAAGTGCTTATTGCTGATCAATAAGCTAAACTGTTTTTGTAAACTAATCAAAACATAAAAGCAAGCAAAAAGAAGTTTAGTTTCAAAATTGATTTTGAAGAAAGTATAGAGCTGGCATTAGTAATAGTAGTTTACTCTATTTATTTTTCTTAATCGCTACTCACACTTTCTCAATAATGTAAATCAAAATTAGAAATGTAAACCTGGTTAAAAATGTAAAATAAAAGCATTCATAAGAGCATAGATGACGTTGTCCTTATCAAATCCGAAAATAAACAACAAACAGAGAATGAGATCATCCTAGGGATGCTGGTCCAACCAAGTGACAACAAGTTTTATGGTTATAAGTATCAGAAAAGAAATCACTGTTATTATCCAATGACTCAATTAGGCCCCTGACTCAAAATACATGGGTATCCAAGTAAGTACTTTAAACCAACTTTGATATGGTAGACATGAATCTTTCCACACATTAATGTTATTATTATTCCCTACCCTCTAACAACAACTTTTTAAAACAATTATTTTTATAAAACAAAATACCTATATGTTATTATTAAAGCAAAACTTATTCCAACTGGTCCATCATATATTCTTTCATCATTTTTAGTTCTCCAATAATAATTGCGGCTTAATCTATTCATGTTATCACATAGCTTTTTTGAAAATTTAAAAACAGTCGTAATATAGTTAGAAATAGTATCGACAACGGCTTTAATTAAGATAGTCATTTATGCATAAAATAAGTAATTTTCCTTCCATTAAATTTACCTCTAATTCTCTCCAAAACATACGCAAATCCCTTTTGGATTTTCCAAATTAGACAGGAAGACCCAAGTAGTTGCCAATGTTTGAAACACACTTGATAGACTTCCACTCATTGATTTTATATTTAGTTTCTTTAATAAATTTACTACTAAAAATCTATCAGACTTGTCATAATTATTAAGTTTGACTTCAATAATTTTGCTACTTGTTGATGTGACAATCGCCGTATCAGAAACAAATAAAACTATGAAAAAGATTGAGTTTCTTGAACAAACACATGAACCTCATTACAGTTTTACGAAAGATAGAAAAGAAGGAAAAAGAAGAACACGAATTGGTTATGTTCCATGTACACCCTGAATCCGTAATCCATGGCTTCCTAGAATTGCTGCTTGAAACCAAAAGAACATCAGATGATTCAAAATCTTCTTACACAATATTTACGTTTCCATTATTATTTCCTCCATGTTTATTCATGTGTTCACACTACAAAAAAAATAGTCATTTGCGACGTGATTTTCACGCTACAAAGGTGAAAATCACGTCACAAAGCTACATTAGCATCTTAGTTATTCATAAGACAGGAGCAGTTGTGACAACTCTTTTGCCACATGAATTTCACATCACAACGTAGCGTCGTGATTTTCACGTCACAAACTTTTGCCACATGATTTTTACGTCACAAAATTCTGCTGCAATTCAAGTTAACAAGTTTGCCACGTGAATTTCATGACACAAATATCAGTTTTGCGTCCCATTTTCTACGCCACTAAATTTAAAATTTATTTTTAATTAGCGTCGTGTTTTCCATGTCATAGATTAATTTTTTATTAAAAAAAAATTAAAATACGAAATTAATAATAATTTTTTTATAACTTTATTTATAATTAAAAATATTAATTTCAATTAATAATTAAAAATAAAAATATTTTCAAATAATAATTAAAAATATAAATTTCAATTAAAAATGGTTAAATTCAAAATAATTATAAATATTTTTCAAAAATTATTATTTTAAAGTAAAATAACAATTAAAAAAATCAATCAACATCAGCATCCTCATCATCATCCATAACTTCATCCACATCATCATCATCATCCACATCACCCCATTGAGTTATTTGTTTGATTCCCTCTTTGTGAGAATAATTATCACATTATTTTCTCCATCTCAATTTGTCTCTTCTTCACTTCCTCCATTTGGGCATTTATCGTAGACTCATGTTCGGTCGCCTCGCGTCTCGCCTCAGTTAGCGCCAATTGTCGCACTGCTTTCATCATTTGGGGTGTCAATTGTTGTGGATGTGAATTTCCTTCCCCATTAGCAACTCTTTTAAATCATATTCTATTCCCTAGTTTGTAGTTTCTGGCCAAAGATCCAGCACCAAATAAACATCGTTAGGCCCTCTCCCGACAATTAATAAATTCTAAAAATAAAGATCCACACGATCACCAATCGGGGTTGAACCTATTGGATTATATTGGGGATTTTGAACTAAAAATTCCGCGAGCAATATGTTATAGTCCTTCTGCACATATCAGAAAAAAAAATTGTTAGGGAACTCAATATATGATCAATTTACTGGACATACGTCAATATGTAAATTATGCTGAAAAATACTCGTTTCTTCATAATTTCTTCCCGATTTCTTGGCTTTGCATTGTTTCTTCATACTTCTTCATATTTAGCTCATCTTTAACTTGGAATTTCATCGAATTCATTGCAAATACTCATAAAAATAATGTAATGACAAACTGTCATCATCGATCTAAACATGTTATGTGTCGACCTAAGGACATTGTGTGTCAACACATAGAAGACAACAACTTTGATTTTGAACAGTATTCAGTTTGTGTCGACCCATGGCTTAGATGTGTTGACCTATAACCTTATTTTTAACATAAAAACATAAATTTGACTTGTAAAAATGTTTTTAACCTGATTTTAAGTACCCTAAGATGAAAATGAACATCTAGACATAGAGGATAAGGTCCAATGCACACAAATACTAAGTGTCTTGGTTTTGACATCATTCAAAATATTTCTAAGAGGACAATTCACTCACACCTTTTGATGTGTGAGACCAAGAGCAGTGCAACCAAAATAAATGGCCTCAAGAAAAATTAACGTACACATAAAATAATGTTAGCAACCACTTGCGTAAGAAACAGATAAAATAGGAGTACACATATAATTTGTTTATCCAGTTCAATCAAAATGATCTACTATGGGATAGAGAGGAACTCTCCAATTGATTATACTTCAAAAGTTTTTAAAGGAGAATACAAATGAGTTACGATAAAATAGCCTTCAAAGATCTCAAGAACAAACCGTATTTTCAACCTAAGTGTTTTCCAATCTCTCCAGCTATAAATATATGAATCAAACAAATTCAAGGTATTTAGATGTATTTCCCAATCCCCATAGATTTCTCCAAAGGTCTGTTAAATTCTTAGAACAACGAATCTTAACAATTTCCATCATTGTCTCTCTAAGTTTTTCTCACTATGATGACCACATCTTTAATTTTTATTTCTCATGTTAATAAAAGTGACATATATCCATATTTATAACCTTCAAAACCCTAAAGATTAAATTCAGACCCAAAGCACGACTCAAATGAACTCATCTACAACCGAACTAACCTGTGACTTGACAACTTTCATCGACCATTTCTCGCTTATAAAACTCCATTTTTGCTGCAAGAAGAACTCCCTTTAGAACTCTTTTGTGGCTCCTTCATTGATCGACGACTCATCGGAAAACTAGACTTTATAAAACTGTTTTTTTATACTTCATGACTTGAGATTTTGAGGCTTACTTCTATAATTATCCACTTTGACCCAAAATCAATGGTGATGTCAATTATAATCAACCATCTTGGTGATCCTTGAAAAGCTTAAATTGTTATCCAAAAAATTGATCAAGCCCAAGAAATACTTGAACCTTGATCTAGGAACTTGCATTCAATCGCCCTTTGTTTCTTAGGTAGTCTCACAAGACTACACTCATGATTTTTCACCATTGAATCAATCACCATGTTTACCCATCTTTGACTCTCTTTGCATTTTAATTCCTCCCTAATGATATTTAGTTTCATGTCTTGTAACCATTCACTTATATTCAAAGTATAAAAATTAAATTTAGCATAAACATATATATGTGATGATGCAATTTCCTTCCTTATTCTATCACGAATCAAATGATAATAGGGGTCATTGTAAACTTCCCCTCAGTAGAGCAAGGAGTAAGAGCCTTACCTTCCTCTTTATATTAAATATTCCTATAATGAACCTCCACCTCAATCTGAGTGTTCTCCATTAGCGTTTTGGATTCTTTAACCTTTAGGTTTTTACTCTTCCTCCTCGTACGGGTCTCATCGAAAGTAACATGTATGTAAATGTTAAATCTTGATCCTCTAATTTCCGTCTTCCATACTCTGTAACCCTTTAAACCTTCATAATAACCAAAGAATACACACTTCACGTCCTTAGAATCAAGTTGGTATATATTGATTTATGAAAATAGAAAAGCTTTGAAGACCTTTAAGTTTGAGTACTCTACTGGTTTCCTACTATAAACCTCTACAAGTGACTTGAATTCTTTTCTTGTAAATGGATATATGTCGATCATATAAGATAATTTATCACAAGCATTTCCCCATAAACTCTTTGGAACCTAACTTTAAGAAAAATGTCAATAACAATTATATGCCTCTTTATAATTTGTTTCCTGCAAAACTCATTAAAATACTCTGAAATAACCTACAAGGCCTTTGTTAGATTTTCTCTCACTAACATGCCCTGATCTCAAATCCCACAAATTGTTTTTTCCATGATAGTCTTCACTAGCTAATGATGTATGACCAATACAAAAGTGGAACCATCTAAAATATATAGCTCATACATTTTAAACCCTTCAGCCATAGTACATGCACCATGCAGTTAATTCAACACCCCATGTTCAAATCTAGTGCAATAGACTAGAGTATCAAGGTATTCTTTCATTTGGAACATCTAATAAGAACATCTTGAGTTCTTGACACAACTATTTTTAGTATGTAAACTTTACACCACTAGTACGACAACTCTCTCATAACCATCCAAATCTGAGACAACTACAATATGAAAAAAAGCTTAATTTCCTTCCCTTAGGATATCCATCATGAAGAGGCCAATTTTATGAAAAATAAAACATTTTAACATTGACTTATCAAAACCCTTGGATTTGGACTTCCCTTCACTCTTACCCCTCATCTTAAGATACATAAGTCTTCACAATTATTATTGACCTTCAAGTATTTCATAATTTAAGCTCCTTGGACATTGTAACTGAAGGAGAAGAGCGATCCAAAACGCAGCAGAATTTAAAATTTCTCCTTTAGTGATCCTTACGAATGAGCATGATCAGTGATAAAATCATTACCTCTTGTGGCGATTATAACCTTTGATGCAGATCTACGGAGCGATCACAAACGTTGAACGATGACAACGCGTCTACTCAGTCCACACGAACGGATTCCTTCAATCTCAGTGCTAGCTGCTACGAATGAAGGTTTTGAGTGAGGGAGAGAGAGAAACGAAATTGCAACTGCACAAATGCTTCTGCACAAGGGTTCTATTTATAGAACCACTTATGTGGGCTGCAAGCTAAAAAGCCCACTTAAGTGTATGTGGCCCATATCTTATAATATGCCAAAATCACTTAAGCGCGTGGTACCTTACCATATTTCGTATTCTACTTAAGTACACTGTACCTTACGATGTTCTACAATTCACTTAAGTGCACCATACCTTATGGTGTTCCTTAGTTATTCTATCTCTCATTAATCCGTCCTTTTGTGTGTGACCCTGTAGGTTTTCAAAACATTGACAATTATATCAAATCATGTATTTAACATAATAGACAGTGAGCGCTATCTAGCAACACATCACTGCTACCCAAGACACAAAAATGTCATGTGATCTGACAAATCCTTTTGTGATAATACTTATGTATACAATTACCCTTTGGCCCTTATGTCTATATTGAACACAAGGTATAGACCGTGTCATCCTTGTCCAGTTCAATATTGGGCCCATAGACATTTATCTTGTTACGTAGGATGGACAAATTCCATCTAGGTCACTCATGTCCCTTAGCATGCTTCGTGGAGTACCCATCAACTGTCTTTATGGTCATCTAGTTACGGACAATGTTTGATCGACAATAAGGCACTCGACTCTACATCTAGGGTCCATAGTGGTTTCAGGTCGAAGGGTGGTATACACCATTATCACCATGAGAATAACTTATGACAGTTTGCATAACATTCTATATAGTATTCTCATAGCGGGTCAATCCAGTATAAATATTACTCTTAATATTCATACCTATGTTTAAGACTTGATAACTCCTTATTTATGATCCATGAGATGTGATCATCAGTCTATATACATAATAGTCTTAATGCTTTAATGTTATCCCACTTCACAATAAAGCTCGACTATGGATACTTTAAGAATAGTGTTTTTATGTTTAATGTGATCTCATGATTAAGTCACACTTGATACATTAAACGGACTATCTATTCTAGGGACTTTATTAGACAAACATAATAAATAAAAAACCTTTTATTATTAATAAATAATTTGATACAAGTACCAAAAATATTGGCCTCTAGGGCTTACACCAACAGTAACTATTTTAATTTCATCCATGATGACAATACCTTCCTTACAATAAATAATAGTATTCTATGAATGCTCAAAGGATTTGTCTAATAAGGTTAATAATATTAGATTCTTGTCCTCATCATTAATCTTCGCTTTAATATTCTCCAAGAAAATGACATTGAAAAATTCTATGAATTACTCCCAAATGGATTTGTTCTCTACCATTTATAACGAGTACACTTGTTGTTTCAGACATAATTTGTGAGCCAGGAAATTAGTTATATACAATGATTCAACTTGACACATATCAAAGTCTTAGTCTTCTCTCTAAAAATATCCCTTAAAACTTCATCTGTGAACATCAATGTCTCGCCCTACAATGCTTATGCACGCTTTTTAAAGTTAAAATTGTTTTCATCTTTATCTTCCAGAGTTTAAATGTTTGTCTCCATAAAAGTTCTAGATGTCCAATTTAGAACTCAGAGTGCTTATTTGTAAACATAACCCATTTCCCCTATGTGGATGCCATTTGTGGTAAAATTTAAAGGTTGAACCACACGTAAACCTTTTCTATGCGTGGGACAAAGAAAAACGGTAACCAAAATAAATGGCCTTAAGGAAAATTAATGTACATGTAGAAAAATGTTAAACAATTAAATGAAGATTACACAATGAAATTATTTACCTAGTTTAATTAAACCAATATACTATAAGGGAGAGTAACTCTAAAATTCAATATACTTAAAATGTTATTATAAAAATATTACAAGAAATTAGCCTTAAATATTCCTAAGAATAAACTCTATTTTCATCCAAGTGTTTTTTAACCTCTTCAACTCTAAATATATAAATCACATAAACACATGATATTTAGAAGTGTTTCTCATTCCCCTTAAACATCCCCTATAAATTTCTCTTTCTAGAATTACCATTTCCTCTCTCTTGCTTTCTCACTAAATTATGAGTTAACTAAGCAAAATTAGAATTAACTAAAAGGGGATTTTGTAATTTAAGTTTAGGTTGATATAATTGGAAAATAACAAAAATAAGGTCATGTATGATAAAACAACTAATCCATTGATTTGGCAATCTCAAACATATCACTGATTATTTAGGATTCAATTTCTAAATGAGATTCTATTTCTATTTAACTAAAGAATTGACCAAATAAGAATCAATAAATCCTTTCTGTATATCTTTCCTATGATTGGACTGAGCATCACATTGAAAAAAATCATAATTAAGATAAACTATCCCCTCCTTAAATCATTATTATTTATAATTACAGTAATACTCCTTTCATAACAACTTCCTCACTTAAAACACAAGATTGTTTAGCCAAAAGAACATCATTAAAAATATTGATTATTCTGAAACCCTTCAACCAAATCCTTCTTTGTTCTTATTAAGGCAAAGCTTGTTTTAATTAGCCCATCATATATTTCTTTTATACTTTTTAGTTCCCCACCAATAATTGCAGACTAATCCATCCAGAATTCCAGATTAATCTATCTATTGAAAAACACTCTTAACATAGATACGAATAGTCTGAACATTAGCTTTAATTAAGATATATTAATAAATAATTTGATATATAAAAATGAATTTAAAAATAATTTGATATGTTCTAAATGAATTAAAAATAATATTTTTCAAAAAAAATGTTATTTTTAAAACAATTCAATTTTTGAAAAATAAATTTAAAATAGTTTAACCGAATCTTTTAAAATAGTTTGAAATCTTCTTCACCTCCTTCGTTTCATAAAGTCAGAAACAACAGCAAGGATAAACAACAATATGATGAGAAAGGATGGCCTGTTTACAAATGTGAGTTTTGTGACAAAGTATTCACCACTGGCCAAGCACTCGGCGGTCACAAGACTTGTCATCGCTCCAACAAGCAACAGATACATGGTGATAAGGCTCACAAAACTATCAAGATCACTTTCTTTTTATCTTCTTCTCCAAGTTATCCTAATAACGGTGATGCCAAACTGAAAAGGCATTCACCTGCTGCATTGGAGCCTTGTCAACAAGAAGAGTTACCAGCTGTTGACTTGTTGAGTTATTTGCCACCAAGATTGTATAATACCAAGAAAAGGTGCAGGAGATATCTTATTGATCATGGAGTTTCTAATAATGCTCCTCCAATACCGTCGTTGGATATGTCTCGCGAATCAGTTGCGAATCTTGATTTAAATCGTTCTGAGTATAAGAGGATGAAAATTTCAAGCAATGGGAATGAAACTGAGATGATGCAGAAACCATTTGTGCCGCTAACAAGTGATGGTATTGATGAAACAGTGGGGAAGGAGGAGAAGAACCTGAGCGAAGGTGAAACAGCGGAGTCAAGAGTTGTTCGAAACTTTGATTTGAACGAGCTCCCGACTAATGATCCTGAAGAAGAATGAGTGTAATTGTGCCACTGCTTGTTACTTTTTGATGTTTATGTTGAAAGAGAATGAATTATATTCTACTGTCATGTAATTTGATGTCTGAGAAGTTATATATGATTATAAATTTTCACCGGTTGATTGTGTTATTTTTATGTTATTGAATGAATGTATATGATTTGATGTTAAATAACTAGTTTTGTTTGAAAGTTTCAGTTTAATAACTGTTGTTAATTAAGGCCTTGCATTGGTTCTCCATAGTTTTGCTTCAAGTCATTTGAGAGTTTCCACAAATGCAGCTAACAAAGTAAGAAAAAATTACATTTAAGGTAAGTTAGCAGGACCTGAAGTAGCACTATATTCCATAGGTTATAAAGTTTTTGAACAAATAAGAATTTCAGCAAAATTAAGAATTTGAAAACTTCATGGAAAAAAACATGGTTTCAAAAACAGGTTTGCGAATCACAGTCACAAAGTGGCTCATCAAACTCCATTTAAAATGTGGTTTGAGACCACATCAAACTTCGTTTAGCTGTGATTCATCAAAATTTCAACTATTGCGGTCACCTTTTAAAACCTGGTGGTTTATTCATGGCTCTTGGTTGGAAGACTAAATATGGCTCTTGGTGGTTTAAAACTATCTTTTATGTATCTATAAAATAAGAGAAAATGTGTAATCAATTCAGAATTGTTGAAGCAAAAAAATCATCATCAAGCATCACCACCAGATCCTTAAAATGATATCAAATTTCAAAATGATATCATTTCTTGCGTGTTAAGTTTACACTAGAAATAAATTGGTATATATATATATATATATATATATATATATATATATATATATATATATATATATATATATATATATATATATATATATATATATATATATATATATATATATATATATATATATATATATATATATATATATATATATATATATAACATCTACATCTTTTAAGAGACACATGTACTCACGGCTAGAAAATTCGTTTTTAGTGATCGATTTAGTGATTGAATAATTCTGGTCCATTTAGTCTCCAAATTAGCGACCAAACTTTGACATCATGTTAATAAAAAATTTAAAGTTGCTAAATCAATCATCAAATAAAATTAGTTACCGAATTGGTGACTGAAATTTTGTGACCATATAATTAAGTCACAAAATATATTTTTATACAAAATTAATTTATTAAAAAAATTCAATGACCGAGATTTCGATCACTAATAATTTTGGTGGTTTTCTTTTTTAAGTTATTATTTCCATCCTAATTTTCTCTCATTTTGAAATTCATCCTAATTTTTAGGTTTTAGTCAAGGTTTCACATTTTTATTTTTATAATATATAAAACATATATTTATATTAATAAAATTGATAAACATAAATTTATTAATTTAATAAAAAATATATAATTTAAATGACATCATAATAATTTAAATATATTCTATTAATATATACCCGTTTAAATATGAAATTAACAATTGTTATGATGCATCTTAGTGGTAGCACGTATAGTTTACAACCCAAGGGCATGTGTTTGATACTTGTATACAGCAATTATTTTCATTTATCTTTAATTTATTTCAGTCACTGAATACGTTGCTAAAGGTTTGAAAAATTATAGTCACTTTATTGGTCGCTAAACATTATAGTGACCGATTTCTAAGTTTTCTCGGTCTCTAATTCAGAGTTTTTAGTAGTGATTGTTTGTATTTGCTAAAAAGTACCGATGCGTGGCACCCCCTGTTCTGATAGTGGTGGCCAGAGACCTTTAGAGTTTGTGGTGGTTTACGGCAAGCTCACGATTGCAAAAAAGTCCTATTTTGTAGTTTTTTCGGTGAGGTTAGAACTTGCTTACGAGGTTGAGAAGCTTTATATTTTCGGGTATTTCGTGGATTCAAAATATCCCTCATCAACCTTAACGTTGAGGTGTTTATAGAACCTTTTAAACTTGAGTTGATGGAAGTTACTTCCGTTCCACTATTAGATTATGGGGACGGAAAATATATTCTTTCTTTGATCCATTCTTCTATTTCGTTGTCATGTGGCACAACATCTTCCACATCTGCTAGAGAAGTGGAAAAGAGTCCAGGTAGACTAAGTCCAACCAGACGAGCTAATACTAAGATCCTGAAGGCTTTATGGCCCATTTTGGGCGGCTGATGGCTTCATTGAATAATTATCTCCTCGCACATTTGTTGTCCTTCCTCACTTTTACGTACATTACCCCTTCTTAGAGCCTAATATATCGTTACACTCTTCAATTTACGAGTTTATAATTATTAAATGCTTTGACATTAAATGTTGATCTCTTTCCACAACTAGAATTATACTAGTTATTTGGTGTTTTCCTAGTCATAATTGGATTAAGTGCAACACGAATAAATCTTCAAGAGCAAATCCTAGAATATCAACTTGTGATGAAATATTTAGGAATAATTTAGGAACATTTTTGTAAGCTTTCTCAGCTAAGATTGGAGTTTTTACCTCCTTTTAAGCTAAATTTCTTGGAGTCATGCTTGATATCTGTATTAGTATATTTGTGATGTGCCAACAAAGGGAGACGTGAGAGGAGAATGACATAACACCCCGCTCACAAGGTGTTCCTAATCGCCAGTTTACCAGATCGAGCACCCATAATTTGGATGTGACGCCCATCTTTCAAATTGATTGTCATTCCTTGGAAACATGGAAGTAACATATCCCAAGTTCAAATAAATACGGAGAAAGAGTCTGTGGGAAACTAACCATACACTCTTAAATAGTGGATGGACTAATTGCCCCATTTCCACACTCTCTTGGAAATGGTTCCTACTTTTTGGGAGTCTGTGATCTAGACCCATATACTGCTATAAATACCTTAACCCTGGGACTGAGAATAAATTCATCTCATTATAAAAAAAACACATACATGGCTTCCAACCTCCCTGCATGAGCTAGCTATAAAACCTCATAACAAATATTAAAAATCTTTAGAGGTTGTCTCATTTTACTTTTATAAAGTATAATTGGTGCCCGTCGTAGGCCCCGGTAAAATAGACCCGGACCCCCACTATTGCACTCATTCAAATTCCTATCCTCGCGTCTAGTTCCTTTATCCATCATGGTAAATAAGAAGGTACCAACTTTGTCCAATAGTGAATCCGACAGAGGATAAAACCATGGAAGATATGCAAGGTGTCATGGACAATTTACACCGCCATAATCAAATCTTGGAGGATAACGTCCTCCACATCCAGCAATGCCAGCAGGAGGTTGACCCTACAGAAAAGGTTGAAATACTGGAACCTCAACCTCTCTATATTGAAACATGATAGGCTCTAATGCCATAGAATTTCAACCTCCATGTATGAACATGTCACCTCCGTCAACATGCAAATGTAAATTATTGGGGCTCTTGATTCCTTAAAGTGTAAGATCCTTTCTAGTGTCTTCAGAGGTGCGACTCTAAGGTGGTACATAGGGCTTTCTCGGCTCTTAACCACTAGTTTTAAAGACTTTGTGAAGAAACTAGCCCATTAATTCATAGTATGTATGCATAGAAAGATGATTGCCACCTCCCTTTTCAACATTCGCCAAGGCCCCTATGAATCTCCGAGGAGTACCTCGTCTTTTTTAATAAGGTGATAATCAAGGTCCTTCACCCTATCCAAGAAGTGCTCATATGAGGATTTCAAAACGGTCTAAGGACGAGACAATTTAATGAAAATTCTCACTCATAGGCCAACAACTTCCTTGGTTGAGGTGGTGACACGTGCATAATGTTATATAAAAGGCGAGGAAAGAAACATTGAAAAGAAGGCCATATATGCGGAAAAAACGTACTTCTAATCCTAACATATCACAACACTCATTGAAGAATCACTACACCTCGACCACTAGAGACAAAACGACGTTTAAGGTCAGATACCTTGTTATAGATGCTCTTTCCTCATACAACATGATTACAGGGTGGCATGCTTTTATCCAGTTGGGAGCCACCCTATCTGCATTATATCTCTTCATGAAGTACCTACTCCTAGATGGGCAAGTCGAGGTCACCAGTGAGATCAATAAATCACCATGAAGTTCTAGGTAGAGAGAATGAAGCTTAAGAATATTAGGACCACGGGTGTGAATGTTGTAGGCGTCAAGTTGGGGGCCAAAAAATGAAAGGAATCTCATGAGGATGAATACTTGGTTGTTCCATTCTTGTAAGATGCGATGGCAGTAGGAAAAGATGTTTGTTAAAAAAAAATTAATTGTTTAAGCTCCAAGCCAAGTTTAACTTAGTTTCATTTATTGTTTAGGTTTATTTATGCAAGTTATAATCTTTGCCTCTTGTAAGGCTAAAATTGTGACATTCTTTGTTTGGAAGGGAACACTCATTTCCCCTACGTTGCCAACAAGGAACATGGGTTTTTTAATAAGGCCCCTCATATTATGATATGAAATAGGATCATCGTTACTCTTTTGTAGGAAATAGAGAAGAGAAAGAGATCTTATTGAAATCACTTTACAAGGTGGCTGTATATGCTAAATACTCATGTAGGAATCTTTGATGGCCTTTTGAGGCAATTACACATGTTGGATCCTCACAGAGGAATCTTTGTCGCCCCTCGAGAAAATCATACATGATTTATCCTCATGCATGAATCATTGTGGCCCCCTTGGCAACATTGTTATCCTCTTTCTCTAGTATAACAACAAAAACTTATTCGAAGGACATTAATGACATTTTGACACTTTGTCATTGCATAATATTCATGAGAATTTTTGATCGAATTGGTGTAATTTGGAGATAAATATTAATTAAAGTGAAAAAAATAGGAAGAATAAAAGAAGTGAAGGAATTGTGAACTTAGAATAAAAAATAAGAAAAAGGAAGAAAAATGTGTATTTTGGCTACTGGAATTACCATGACTGCGACGCCTCTATCGTGGTCGTGAGGAAAATCTATCGTGATTGCGATGCTTTTATATTTTGGTCACGATGGATAATTTGACTAACACGTTTTTTTCCGATTAAAAGGAAAAAGAAGCCACTCTCCCAAGGGTTATGATTTGAAGATACATAAGTGACGACTAGGCAATATTATAGCTCAAGAATTGGAGATTTTCACCACTGAAGACCTTTTTCTTCCTTTATTCTCATGTATTGATCCTCTAAACTCATAGTAATTATCTGTTTAACTATGAGTAGCTAATTTACTCTTGATTAGGCTTTGATAGACGAAGTTGATTAGAGTCGTTGAACCATGCAGCTGGCTTTGTACTATTCTATTGATTTGATATTTTAGTTTTATTCAATTATACTATATTGTAATTCTTTTTATGTGTTGACGGGCATATTGAAGTTGCATGTCCCTGATACATTTAGAGGGAGAACCCCAATACAGTTTTGTTGCTTGTCTTATCGCTTTCATTTCGTTTATTATTATTTATTGAGTCTCCTTCATGATTGCACATTTGTGGATCAAGTTTTGAATCAATTCAGTTTTAACATGCATAATTCAATTGTTATATTTGAGTTTGATCATGATGCTTTTAGCCAATTGGTTGAGTTAGTGGAACAAGAATCATATGTGTTATTGGTTCAAGTTAGGTGGAAAGAGAAATCTCAAAGTATTTTGAAAAACATGAAAATTGATATTTCTTGTGCATGACTCAAATTATATACATATCCTGACTCAAATAAAATTGAACAGGAGCAAATAAAATTTTTTCAAACTTTGTGACTCAAATCACAGTTTTAACTTGATCCCAATCAGGTGACTTTGTGACTTGAATCACAAGTTGCACTTGATTTAAATCGGACAGATCATGTCAGCCTCTGCCTCATTTGATTCGAATCATACTTTATACATGACTCGATTCACACCATTTTCCTCATTTTTATGTTTGGCTCTACCCAGTTTGACTTGAATCAAGCTTTATACTTGATTGGAATCATTAGGCTTTGTGACTCGAATGAGATATACAGGTGACTCGAATCTCATGAAAAATGGGTCAATTTCTTTATGAGATATTGTTTTACTCTAGTCACTCATTTGACTCAAGTCATGAAATTTTCTTGACTCGAATCTAACTAGATTTTTTCGTCCATTTGTGTGCTTAATCTCAAGCACATATAAATTCATTTTGTCATCTTATTTTCAAAAAGAAATTTCATAATATACAAAGTGATTTTGTGAAATAAATAGCCTCTCATTTTTGAAAACTCAAAAACCCTTTGCAAACAAAATTGATTTCATGTTCAACCTCTAGTTTTGATTTCAGGTCTTAATCATGAGAGATTTATAATTGTTGAGGGAGACATTATCTTGAATCTAATTGTTCTTAAAGGTTTGGTAAGGATTTTTCATGAAGCTTGCAAGATTGAGGTTGTTGTCATTGGTAGTGACAAATTCCAATGAAAATAAGGAGATTCTTCTCTCCAGCTGGCCTTGGTAGTGGATATGTGGAAGGTTACATACAAGGCGGTGTTCTTCTCAATCTTCAAATAATTCACTGCTTAAGAAACCGGTGGAATCAAGGGGTGATTGCCACACACGTAGATTGTCAGAAGATTGATGAAGTTGAAAGATTCAAGAAGCAAGAATTGAGGAAATATTTTGATTAGAGTTCGGAATTAAGCTATATACATGTCAAGATCCAGATAGGAGATTTAATTTTGTCAGTATTATTTTAAATTAGTGATTGTATGAACTCTTGCAATATTTGTCAAAACATAGTGCAAGAAAACATCTTCCAATGGGAAACTATTGGTGAGTTGAGTAGGCTCCTGCGAGGGGGATAGAGCTAAACCACTATATATTTTGGTGTACTCTCTCTCTCTCTCTCTCAAACACATACACACACACAAACATACACACACACACATACACACACACACAAACACACACATACACAAACAAACACATAAACGTACACGGACGCATGCATGCACGTCCGCCCTCCCGAACCCCTTCATGCATGCACGCGCACACACACACACAAACACACACACACATAAACGTACACGGACGCATGCACGCCCGTCCGCCCTCCCGAACCCTTTCATGCATGCACGCGCACATACACACATACACACACACACGTAAACACACACGGGTCTATTCACCCCTTATTAAAAAATTCAACCGATTTCCCATGCATGAAATATTCATACAAAGAGGGGATAAGAAGGGATAACGCTTCGATCAGCATGAAATAAGGTAAGACCCGAAGCGTATAGTAGAAACTCCTTGAGTTAAGCATAAATAAGTACCACAGAGGCTACGAGAAAGATCTGAGGGAGATCTCGCATTGCTGCCTCACAAAGACCTTCCTGCTTTTTATACGCAATACTTCGCCTAGCCCCTCGTAGACAAGACAATAAGGGGTGGGAAATCATAGGATTATAGAACTACTTATTCAAGTCTCACCAAATATCATAAGAAGAAAGATAAGGAAGTCTACAAGACGTAAGTGTCATACCCCGATTTTGGTCCTGAATTTTTTTTCATTTTTTCATTTTTTGTTTGGCACTTGGCCTAAGGTTCATTTGCATACATTCATATTTTTGTTACACATTGGTCATTGTCTATGCCTTTTTTGATCATGGTGTTTTTTGATTATAAAATGGATTTTAATTATTTAACTTCTTTTTTTTAATTTTCAATTTGATTTTAATTTCGAATTAAGTTTAATTCCAAATTTCAATTTAATTTTAATTGTTATTTTTACTAATGATTCAAACTCTATTTGATTTTACTTTTCAAATAAATGTTAGAATTGATATCAAAGTAATTTTAACAAATTATGAATTAATTTGATTTTAATTTGGTTTTTTACGGATTTTTTATTATTATTTAGATTGATATTTAGATTAGTCTTAGATTATTTCTAAAAATCCATTTTATAACCAAACATGATCCATTTTCCATCCATAGTTCATCCCAAATCAAAATAGCACATACACACATTTCATAACATTCAATAATATTTAGCTTTCAAGCATTTCCAAAAAAACCATATTTCACCAAGTAAAAGCATCCTAATTACAAACCAAACTCATTCAAACCAAAGCCATTGCTTCATTTCACGGACCTTTGATTACAATGTTTGAAACGAAATGCAAAATTCAAACCAACACATTAACATTTCAAAGCTGCTAGCAACCATTGAGAAGTTTAACAAGACAGCAGTTAAGGTTCAGTCAAATACTCGTCAATTAGACAAGACTTAAGGTTCAGTCAAATACTCGTCAATTAGACAAGACACCAACACAGATACTGCTGCAGGTGATTGGGAAAGATATGAGAATTATAGTCTTTGGTTTTAGGCCTCGTGCGAAACAGAGACGTGCAATATATGATGCACTACTGAAGTGTACAAAGCCAACAATATTATGGGATCTTTATGCTTTTATGGCCAGGCCTTCCAGTTTTCAGAACACTTCTTCGTTGGTGCGCTTATTAGATGAATATTTTCGACTTATTGGCAAAGTTTCACATCATGCTTCAATGGACATGACTGAAAGTGGGTCCTTCACCTTGTCAAATGACTTATGGAGAATAAGTGGTGTGAATTCCAGTTATACAATGTGCCAGAATTATCCATTTGCTTTGGTTGTTCCAAAGAGCATTAGTGATGATGAAGTGCTCCAGGCTTGCAAATTCCGTGCAAGATGCCGACTGCCTGTAATTTCTTGGTGTCATCCTGTTACTGGCGCAGCTCTTGCACGTTCTTCCCAGCCTTTAGTTGGTCTCATGAGGAATATGAGGAGCAACATGGATGAAAAACTTGTGGCTGCACTTTGCAGCAACCTTGATGGCAAGGAGAAAGCTATATATCACTGATGCGAGACCAAGGAAAAACGCATTAGCTAATGGAGCCATGGGAGTTGGACCCCAACAATTGACAAAGCCATGGGAGTTGGGTCATTTTTGTTCACTGCCACATTGACGAAGCCATAAATTTGTTTCGTCTGCTGCAAAAAAAAGAATCTAAATATTGACTCTGTTACTCTAATTGGTCTCATTCAAACATTATCCCAGCTTGGATGTCTATGATTTGTCAAGGAAGTTCACTGTTACAGTTATCAATTTTTCCATGGTAATAAGCTCCCTGTAAATAATTATCTTATTACTATGTATGCTAAGTCTGGAAAACTGCATATGGCTAGAAACATATTTGAGCAAATGACAGAACTATGTCTCACATCATGGTATGCAACAATAGCAACCTACAACGGCTATTCGAAATAAAGTTTCGTCCACCGATACTGTGTCTGATTTTGCTAACAATCTTCTCACTCTAAGATCACGGGAAGGAAGATGGATTCTCATGTTAATCATTCATCTAGTATAACATCCAAGACTGCAACCGTCAAAAACAACAAGGGGCACTGGCTGGTGGTCATTGTGCCGTGGGCTTGTGAGGCATTTTCGAAGCATCGTGCAGAAGAGTTGATCCCATTCCGAGCTCTACATTGGTGTTGGACATTATTCATGATCAAACTTTGGAATCATGGTCTTCTTAAGGCCTGCACAATGAAAAACTGCAGTTCAATATTAGAGCGCTCCAAAAAAAACAAGGGATCGGATACCGTCACAAATGGAAGACAAATTGACTCAACCAAACAATACAACAATTTCTCAGAAGCCTACAACTGTTATAAAGGAATTGCAAATTATTATGAAGCTTACAACCAATTTCTTTGTTCCCGGTCCATAACCGATCACATCAACCATAACCTGCATAATACACACAGAAATGGTCATTTTATTACAACCCTGTTTTGTTTTCCAGCACATCACAGCAGTCCATATTTCGGTTACAAAGGCCACAACAGAAAATTGGAAAGAACGTGACAGCATCGAAAAAACTCACCGTAACCGTTGATAATTGTTTGGCTCCCCACAGCAGAAGATATAATGGAGTGTTAATTGTTATGCTCACTTCGGTTGACGATGAGGATGCTGTTATTGTGATTGGTTAATAATTATAGGGTGAATTGCTTCTGATGTTTAGCTTGTTACAATTTGCGGGAACTTAACATCCTTGAACTGGAGCTATGCCTTGTATCGCCCAAAACGTCATAACGGTAGTGATAGCAGGCCCTGCAACAATCCTTAACAAAATCATACTCAATCTCTAAATCCTGCGTGCGTGATAATTTAAAGAAAATGGATAATGATTCCAATACCATTAGCCATAGTACAAATGCCGTAGAAAGGTCGAGTCCCATTGTAAGTTCAAATTTCCACAGTTGGTGTTGTCGTTGAAGCTTGCACGTGTTTTCCGCTGAATGGAGTTTGGTGGTATGCGGTTTTGTAGCAACTCTGTGACATGTCATTTGGTTGTTGCTGCTTCTATTTTCCATTAACAGCTTTTGCAGTTTGTCTCGGCAACAGCTTTGATTTCGATTCTCGTTAGAAGCTTTGGACGCCTAAAAATCCACTGCAGCTTATGGTTGTTCTTCTCTACTGCAACTTGCTGCCGTTTGTTAAGTGTGCATTCGCAGTTTGTTATCCATTAACCGTAAGTGTTCCATCCGATAAAGTTTATCCTTCTTGACCAACTTCTATCGGGGTTTTGTGAGCAATTGTAATGCCATGCTTTTCTTCTATAACCGCGGAAAAGGAAGGCTGACCCTGCATGTTTCACTCTTCAGCCTGGACCACAAACATATCATGCCATTTCCCTCTGCAACCTAACAACATTATTGACAGGAACATCTTCTGTAACCAGACACTAGTAAAGGCGGCAGTATGGATCCCGGTAATTATGTAAAGGTCAAATGTGTAGCATCTGGAAGCCCGAATGACAGCACCCTTATCAAAGGAGTTTGTTTGCACGAAAAATGTAAAGCACAAGCGCACGACCTCTCAAATCTGTTCCTGCCATTTCATCGGATAAAACAGGATTAGCAGTTATTGGAGTCAATTCCCAAGTTTCAAAATCTAGATTACAAGATGGAAATCTTTCAGAATTCAAAGAGAAAGTTGCTGCAGAAGAGTTCACCTGATTCATTGGAAACACATTTGCTCTCTTTTGAATTATATACTGAAAGCGAGAAACTGATATGGAGTGTCTTAGAAGCGGAGCGCCCAACTATTAGTCAGCTGCATGAGATAATCGAAAACCGAAAATTGCTTTTGGAATCTCCAATGACTTCACTGCAGTAAACAAGATAACCATCAAGCAGTGAAATTCCAAAAAAATTCCCAAATTTGAATAGAGACGAAAAGCGAAGAGAAAGCAAGAGCCCATATTACCGTTTCTGGAAGATAGCATCAAAGAGGACAAACTCGTTTCTGAGCAGAAAAAGCACTTCTGGAATTTGCTTCTTTGAGCTTTTGAGCATCAAACCAAAACCCTAATCTGTGAGGATAAAAGGAAGAAAGCGATTCAGAGAGGAGGGAAAAAAAAAGACGAAAAAAATTGAGAGAGGGTTAGAGATAGCGGCGACGGAGAAACCCAAGAGGATCTTTGTGGCTACAGTTCAAAAAAGCTTAACGAAATATAAAAAAGGAGCGCTCGGAGGAGTTGAAGAGGACGATTACCTGGTCGTCAAAGTTTGTTGATCAATCCCATTGCAAGAGGTGAGTCTTCATCTCTGACCTCTATTTCATTCTTATTTCGTGATGCACCACTATTCAGGGCCAATCGAAGGTATATGTTTCGTTTGTTGCCGAATCTTTGTATTGTTCTTCGCCTTTTCCAAATGGATTTTGTTTCTGTTGGGAAGAACAGTTTGCATTTTGTATTCAGAGGCGTTTTGTTGAGTTAGAGTGAATGAGAGAGAGCGGCGGTGAGTGAGAGAGGTGAAATCGTGAGATGGTGAGAGCGATGGAGAGGACGAGAAATTGAGAGAGGAAGAATTATGTCCAATCCGTTTCATTTCCTTTTTTATTTTTATTATTCACTTTAAGTCTGGTTAAAAACCTTTTAATCCCATTTAGTGACTTTTGGATGTAGATATTAATATTGGTAATTAACTATGATTCTTTTTTACCATTTCCAACTTATTCCCCTTTGTAAACCCAACAGCCATGCGGCTGGGTTTAATTACTAGTAGACCAACATTTTTTTTTATTATTTAGTTTTTTTATTTTAATTCTTTTTTAATCTATCTTAGTTTATATATTTAAGTTAGCATTAAGATAATAACTAATGATAAATGACCTGGTGGAGAGGAGTGGTTTACATAGTCTTAAGTGGAGTGGGTTCAATACTCATGTGTGGCTTTTTTTAGCATTTTATTTTCTTTTAGCATTTTATTTCTTTTAGTATTTGTATTTCTTTTAGTGTTTGTATTTCCTTTAGTATTTCATTTCTTTTAGCATTTCATTTTATGTTTATGTTTTTATTATACTCATGGTTGATCTGTTTTTTATTTATTTATTAATTTCATCATTCATTCAAAACCATTTTAAAACTATTAAAATCATATTTCTCGATTCAATGTCGAGCCCATTTTCATACCCTTGTAAGTCGATTGTTTTTAAGCATCGCCATCAACCTCACATGGCTTACTCTTGGGCCTTCTTACAATGAGCTCTTAAGCAACATCAACTTAACTATCAATAATTTCAAACCTCGGTGCTTTAATTGTTTTAATCCAATATTCAAAATCATTTTCTAAATAAAACGTGAAGAAAAAGATTACCTGGATGGAATGTCCAGTCGTAATCCCGAATATTAGGCTCAAGCTGTAAGAGCTTGTAAGTCATAAATATTCGTCTTCTCGCCAAAATATCCGTAAATACCTCAAATCACCTTCTAAATAAAGCGTGAAGAAAAAGGTTACCTGGATGGAATGTCCAGTCGTAATCCCGAATATTAGGCTCAAGCTGTAAGAGCTTGCAAGCCATAAATATTCGTCTTCTCTTTAACACTCCAATATTCAAAATCATTTTCTTAATAAAGTTGGAAGAAAAAGGTTACCTGGATGGAATGTCCAGTCGTAATCCCGAATATTAGGCTCAAGCTGTAAGAGCTTGCAAGCCATAAATATTCGTCTTCTCTCCAAAACACCTGTAAATATCTCAAACCATCTTCTTAATAAAGTTGGAAGAAAAAGATTACCTGGAGGGAATATCCAGTCGTAATCCCAAATATTAGGCTCAAGCTGTAAGAGCTTGCAAGCCATAAATATTCGTCTTCCCTCCAAAACATTCATAAATATTCGAATCATTTTCTTAGCAATATGGGAAAGAAACAGACTGCCTGGGTGGAATGTCCAGACGTAGTCCCGAGTATTAGACCCAAGCTGTAAGAGCTTGTAGGTCACAAGTACTCGTCTTTCAAACTTCAAAATACCTAATTCATACCTTAATACTTTTTCAATAAAGATGGAAATGGAACATGGTGTATACCGTGCACTCCTGAGGCTAGGATTCGAGATGTATATCTCGCTCATCCAAGTTCTCGCCATCACTCAAAATACATCCAACCAATCAAACTCTTTCTCGCCGCCGTGCGATTAATCAAAAACCTTTTTCATAAATGAAAGATATATTGTCTTAAGAGATACCAAACAATGTTTCGGCCACGATTGTTGAGTAGAGATAAATGACGCTTTTCCGAATGTAGATTTATAAATCCGTTCGATGTGTGGTATGCGTCCACTCCTCATCTGTTTTGGGTAAAACAATGTTTTCGTCGATTAATACAGTATAGCTTTCGCTAAAATCGACCAACAAACAAACATTTTTCTACCCAGAACTACGTAAGCCTTGATTTCTCTTTTGAGATACGTAGGAGCAGGATTTTTAAATCTTGTCAGGCCCACTAATAAAAAACTTAGGTTTAGTCCTTCATCAAAAATCCAAAAACATTTCTTCTCTCTTCTATTCTTTCTTTCCCACCTAATAACTGAAAAGCCTAATATTTCAAACTAACATTAACGCACACAACTGACCTAATGGTTCCCGTTGAGTACAACGGACGTGAGGGGTGCTAATACCTTCCCCTTGCGTAACCGACTCCCGAACCCTGATATTGGTTGCGATGACCATATCTTATCCTTTCATTTGTCTTGGGTTTTATCGATATTTCCCCTTTCCTTTTTAGGAATAAATAAAGTTCGGTGGCGACTCTATTCAGTCCATCATTGCGAGCGTGCGATCGCGCTTCGCTTTGAAGTCGTATCCCCATTTTTTCGAGGTGCGACAGTAAGGAAAAGGTGTCAAAGGTCGTAGAGCCTATATCACATGGAAAGAAGAGGATGGGAGTTCCTCCTCATATTCTTGCTTAAGTTCAAATATTAAATGTGTCAACCTATGTTTGATGGCATGTAAAAAAGGTGAAATCTCACAAGTATATACTTCTGATCCTTGTGATGAATATTCATATAGTGAGCTGTCAAAAGCTTTTAATGATATGTATGGGGATTCTATAAATACTTTTAAGAAAATTTCTATACAAAAAAAAATGATTTTAAAACTTGAAAAAGAGATAAATGATCTTAATAGCGCTTTGGATTTCCTTAAGGAAGCACATACATCTCTAGTTGATGAGTATTTTAATATTTTTGACACTTTAGTTGAAAAGATAGAAAAAGTAAAATGTATTACTTGTCCAACTTTAAAACTTGAAATTGACACTCTCAAAGGATAATTAACATATGTTATTTCACTATATTCTACTAGCGCTACTTCTTCAAGTGATAGAGATGTCGTTTTTAAGAAAACCCTTCATATTCCCAGAAGAAATAGAAAAAATATTTCATCTAAAGCTATTTGTCATTATTGTGGTGATAAAGGTCATATTAGGCCTCTTTGTCTTATTAAGAACGTTCAGGGTCTCAATGATAAAATGACATGGATACCAGTCATATCCTAAAATTCGCCCTACCCGTCACATAATCATATAGGTCACTAACCCCAAACATTTGCATATCATCTTCATCCATTCATTTCATTTGAATAAGCATGGTTTGACACAAAGAGACGCGTGACTTGAGTTCATGGCTTGCACTTGCACCCGGTGGATACGTTGGTTCGTCCACAATTTGAAGAGGATCAATTCATCTAGCCCTAATCCCTTGGTGTATGCCATTGGTGAATAATTTTATTTTCTTGGTAAATTTCTTGACTTTGATGCATTTGATCAGGCTTGATCATCAGGGTTTGCCACGTATTCTGATTAATCAGGTGACCATATGGTTTTACGTCTCATTTGATTCTTGATCCATGACCATTCTTGGTTAGCCATTTGGTTCCTGATTATATGTTTCTTATGGCATATATTCATTTATCCATTCATTTCAACCACAGTTCAATCCGATTTGCATGGTGTCACTACATTCGTCATTTCATCATCGTGTCATAATTCTTTTCAAATTGATTCTTGAGTTAATCCATTCCATAACCAAATATCCGATCCATAACCAAATAATCCATTTCCTAAACCACACAAATTCAATTAATCCATTGTCCAAATCTATTTGTTTACATCCATACACCATCTTTATGCCTTGTCCAATACCCATTCCCAAAAGCATTTCCAAAACACTGCAAGAAACAAAATGCAGCAGGAACATGGATTGCAATTAAATGCAATATACATGAAGCTAGCTACAAAGCTGCAAAGTTGAGCCAAACTCGGAAGCTGCTGCAAAACGGACGTGAGTATCACACGAGAACAGCAGCATCCAAAATTAATAGCAAATCATTTCCTCAAGCCGGGTACATCAGTCTGGCATCATGGCCGTAACTAAACACATAACGGTTAGCGTCACCATCCAACAAAACAACCAATACGAAACTTGCAAACAACAGTTCATATTCGACATAGCAGCAGTACATCTCACAAACTGCACAACACAAAGAGTTGGCTATGTTCCATGTTCTTAGGATCAACAAGATGCTCTGGTGTGCTGGAGCTGATAGACTTCAGACTGGTATGAGAGGAGCTTTTGGAAAGCCACTTGGAATACGGGCTAGGGTTGCTATTGGTCAGTTGCTTCTTTCCGTCCGCTGCAAAGACAAGGGCATAGAACAGTTCATGAAGGAAGCAACATTTTGCCTCGAATAAATGTAAAAATTCAAGTATCAAGTTCTGCTGACAATGTGTTCAATTATAGAGCCAGCATCAACTCCTTCTGTCACAAATTGACTTGCGAGACAAATTCATTTCATACCCACGTTCAAGACGCCATGGCAAGCAATGGGAAACCTCCAGCGGTTTGACTTCAAGGTCGACGGGGTCACACGCTTATGTCCAAGAGATTGCATCCACGATTTCTATTATTCCTCAAGTGGATATCGTCGCACATGAACGCCGGCAGTCAACACAGCAACCCCTGCAAAGTGCGAAGAGGATTTCTGGAATGAGTTCGTACTGTGATCGACCAACTCAGGAGCAAGGACTTTGTTCTTTAGAGTGTTACCTGAGAAAAATAGAATAAAATCAAATTGACATCATAAGGAAAGTTCACCAATAATCTAACTCAAAACCACAAACCTAACTAACTTTCATTCGAATTAACTAATAGAATTAGATCCTAACCAACCATGGATTTAGTGGAACTAACTGATTAACTGAGTTTGGACCCTGTTGTTAACTCACTCCTTTATAAATTCAGTAAGTCAATCATTCATCCAATTTTTCACTCTACATTCATCACTAACCAAACCTAAATCCTATAACTAACTGAATGAGTTTCCAACAACCAACTAAGTTTGTGATCAACTAAGTGAGTTTAATCTAACAACTTTCTTTATTGTTTAGTTCGTTTTGTTAATTAGATTTAGGATTGTACTAGGTAGGTTTTAGGATTTAATTAGAATATTAACTGGATTAGATTAATTAGAAATAGGTTTAGGTTAAAATGTTAGATAATTAGGGCCTGTTTGAATCAGTTTTGCTTTTTACTTTTTAAAATATGTTTTATAAAATTGTTTTGGAAAAGTATTTTTAAGAAGAGAACTATTAAAAAATTTATTTGGTAACATGACTTTTCAAAACTGTTTTAAAAATGAGAAAATAGAAATATTTGTTTGGTAAATTATTTTTAAAAACAGTTTTTTTTTAAAAATGAGAAAATAAAAAATGATAATTTAATTTTTAAAAATTACTTTTTTAACTAATATAAAATGAAAAAGAATTTTAATAAATAATAATTAATTTTTTATTGACTCATATTTAAATATACATATGATTTAATGACTCATAATTAATTTTTTAATGACTCATAATTAATTTTTTTAGAAATTTCTTATGATTAAATATATGATTTAATTCCTTTTTAGAGTCAAGTTAATAACTTGTTCACACAAAAATTATCAAAATTTTATAGCGTATATCAATATCTGAAGCATACATATGAAATCAAACTAACATAAGTATTTAGAAATAACCACTAAAATTCAAAGTTGCTTGTATGAAAATGTAACATAGAGATAATTAATTCACTTAATTGCTACGGTGTACCCACATCTCATCTCTAATATGATTTCTCTTCATTGTCATTTCAGCTGCACCTTCATTAGATAATCTTGTTAAGTTGTCGACATTGGAACTTGTTCCTTCTATGATAGGACCTTCTTGTATTCCCTCGAGTTCGATAGGATCCATTTCTTCCCATATCCTAAACAACTCGTCCGGTAAATTCCACTTGCGTATATAATTGTGAATAGCACAACACGCAATAACTATGAGTCGTTGCCTAGAAGGCTTATAAGGAGGCATCAACTTTAAAATAGGAAATCTATTTTTCAGCACTCCAAAACAACGCTCAATTGTCATCCTTAGAGACGAGTGTCTATAGTTAAATAACTCTTCCGGACTTCTGGGTTGTCTACCTTGACCTCTATATTCTTGTGCGTGATACCTTTCACCCCTATAAGGGGGAAGAAAACCTCCAATACATGGATACCCAGAATCAACGAGATAAAATGAACCTTCATCAAATAAAATATATGTTAGTTCAACTTTGTTAATTTCATTGAACATAATTTTATGTTGATACCATGACTTACCTCTAGGTGGCCAAGGAAATTCAGCATTTTGATTTGTAATTGCATCCAAAAGAATCTTTGAATCATGTGCACTTCCTTCCCATCCCGAATATACATACGTAAACATCATGTTAAAATCACAAGCACACATGACATTTTGTGTGATTGTTGCCTTTCTATCTCTACATGAAATTTGTTTTTCTGCAGGAACCGATGCACTGATATGTGTACCGTCAATCGCACCTATGCAATTCTTTAAGACATAACCCAAATAATATGAATAAGTAAACCATAATCAAATTATGTTGAAATAAATATACAACTACAATAGAAGAATATGAATTATGTGCATACCTTAAACCAAGGATAGTATTTTGAATTATTTTTAATTCTTTCAGGAAACTCTTTGGACTCTTGCTTTATTAGTTCCTTTCCAAATCGACAAACTGCCCTTAATACCTCCTTAAAATTGCGTGATATTGTTTCAGTGGAATGTTGAAAGCGGATTGAAGCAACTCTATGACGAACATTATGACCAATTATGAATAAAAATGTAGCAACCTTCTCTTCAACAAGCACATCTCTTGAGTCACATAAGTAGTTCTTCTCCCTCAATTCATTACAAAAATTAATAAAACATTCTTTCTTCATTCGAAATAAATCAAAACAACTTGTTCCAGATCCATTTAATACTTCAGCAACAAACTCACGACCAGTCAACGAAGATGTCAACACCTTTGCTTTGTTAAAGTATTTCTGATGATAATTATAAATCATACTATTAAAGAGAAATTCTGCGAATTCATCATCACTTGCATCAGAAGTAGAATCATCACTTTCATCAATATCAATTCTGGTTAGAACCTGTCATACAATTTAATAACAAAACTTTAAGAATGGTACATTCAATAAAAAGGTTTTATAACATAACTATGAAATTCAAAATAATGCATAAAAACACAAACAATTGTCAGCAAACAGAACAAAGTACACAATCATAAAAATAATAAACAAAGTACTAAGAGAAGTATGTCTCATTACTATCACCATAAGTTTAAGTAAGACTTTATCCTTAAAGTCTAAGTACCCATCCACGTTTCCTCTCAACAGACATGGCGATGAACACTTCTCTCCAATCAGGATTCATAAACTTTTCCAAAGCTTTTCCATATGCATCATGTGGAATGTCTTCCATCTCATCCAGAACAGTCACACACTTAGTAAGAGAGCAGTCTGATGTTACACGTGAAGTAGCCTCCACACTCCTATCCCTATACCTCTCAGCTTTTGCCAAAGATGCTTTAGCCCATGCCGAAAGTGCCTCTCCCATCATATGTGATGTAGACTCTTTCTTGGATCGTACTTGAACTTGTCTCTTTCCACTACGTGTGATGTGCTCAACTTCATGTAGATCATCGTCTGAACTATCACCATTAACACGTACATGACTCGCACTCCCATTGTTAAGGTATTGATTGTCAAGCTCATTTTCTTCATCTGTATTTGGAGGGTCTTGAGTAGATGAATGATGAAGTACTCCAGTTGCATTATTTTTGTTGAATATGATTTCCAACAACTTATAATGATCACACCCTTTCTTTTGAAATTGAGAAGCTTTATCATGTACCTAAAATCAATTGCAAATAGATTAAAAACTTTCAAAACATTATAACTATATTTAACAAACAGTAAATGCATTGTGATCAAATCGTTAAACAAACAATAAAATGTTTTATCACAGAGGAATTTAATGGTAAATTGACATAAAAGAGAGGAATCAACACAATTATATTGATTTTGTTATAACAAACAGAATCAAAGAGAGGAATCAACACAATGTTATTGCATTTCCTTCAGGGTTTGCTATCATTCCGGGAGGGTTACCGAAAGATAATGGCAATAATGCTGGTAGCAATGAAAGTCTTCTAACTATCTCATTCAATCTAATTGATAAAGCCACCCATGTTTCACGTGTCCCTCCTGAGTCGGTTGAAACTATCTATAGGATCATTACAGAAACTGTTACTGCTATAAAGGATGTCATCAATAGTTTGAACTTGTTTTCTATAGTTCTAGCATTGTATAGCCTATACAGTATAGGCTATGCATTGTTGTTTTTGCACTTATAAATCAATTTTGTACCTAACTTGTATTACAGGATTTGAATATGAACTTTTTTCAAGTTACTGGTAATGTGAAACAGAAAACTTTGGATATTAGGAAGCAAGCTCTGGTAATTCCACAGTTCCAACCCAGGAGTAGTAAAAATATCAGAAAGCCATTCGATGAAGAGGTACTAGAGGATAGGATCAGATTTGTTACAAAAAGTTGGTATGATTACTCCTTTAGATACTTCTTGTAATGGTGATATGAAATCTGAAACCACTTGTAGCATGTGTACTGATGCTGGTTTCAAAGTAACTTCTCTGCTTGCAGATATTGATCCAAAAAATTCAACCAAGTGTTTTTACTTTTCAATTTTGTATGCTATTGGTATTGTGAATCAGTTTGGTCCTACAGATCCTGCTGCAGCTGCTTGTATACTTGGTATGCCACTTTCATCAAAAGGGTCATCAACAGGGTCATCATTCTTTCATCAAATAACATTACCCCACACTTTCTCTTCTTGCAGAATCACAAGCAAAATATTCAAACCAGAAAATTCTCCTCCTCAACACACAAAACTTGATCGGTAATTTCACTAAATGGGCTATCAACAATGTTTCATTAACATTACCAGTTACACCTTACATAGGATCATTAAAGTTTAAACTGAAAAACACATTCGATAGAAAACCGCCACCAAGAACATATCCAATCGACTACGACATATTTAAGAATCCGGTTAATCCGAACACAACTACGGGTAACGGTGTTTATGTTGGTGTTGTTCTTGATTTTGTGTTGATTATTATGTATAAAAAATGGGATAAGATGAGAAGGGAAAATCTTTATCACAGGTCAGTTGAAAACAGTGTTAGAGACAGTGTTTTGCCTAATACAGGAGCTAAATGGTTTCACATATCAGAACTTGAAAAAGCTCTGGTATTGTAAAACCCCCGTTCCAATTATGACTAATTGTGCATGATATGCGCCTCTCAAAGTTCAACAAGAAGGTGCAACTTGACATAGCCTCCATCAATCTTACACAGCCTAAACCACAAATTGATATGCTCCCCTTCCATGATGCTTATCATTACTTCTACCTCTGATGAATCAACTGTACCTTTTCAAAACACCTGCTCATGCTCCTGCTATCAGACCTAGCTATTTTTTTCAATCACTCAACTAACCAATAACCTAATACTAACTTACAATCCAATTAAAATCTAACTTTAGTTTAAAGCTTCAGTTGACATTATAGTCCATCACTAACTACTAATAGCATAACACAAATTCACTAATAATTTTCTCATTACTACTAATCAACATAGCAGTGACTGATTTCACAAATTCACTAATAATTTTCTCATTACTACTAACCAACAGGAAACTAACAGAGTTAATACTCTAACCAAATTTGTTCATGAGACTAATTCACACAAATGACTGACCTAACTGAATTTCTGCTCATGCTCATTATCAAGGCCCTTAAGGTTTTTCACAAGGAAGTGCTCCTCTTCGTGGTTATCCACCTCATTGTAATTATCTTTTCACTCCTATCCAGGCTACAAATAATTTCTGTCAAAGCAGGAGGAATGATGTCACTTTCTATTGACAATCTTGGAGCCCTATGGATGTGGGGAAACTGTCCTAATCAAAGCAAAGACGGTATATTCTCAATAGTAAGCAATTTCACTCCAACGCCGGTTTGGGATTTTCATGGTCACGTTGTAGTAAAAGTTGCTTGTGGGAATAAACACATTATAGCACTAGAGTAATATAATGCATCATGCCATATGTAAGATATGTATATTATGAAAATCACTAGAGTAAAATTATAAGCAACATACCTTAAGATAATTTCTCCAGACCTCTTCACTTGCAGTAACTGTGTTTGTTTCTGCATTCCACCCAAATCCGGTATTTTGCAAGAGTGAATAGAACTCACGATACATGGCCCGCAACCTATGCATTTTTGCCTTTAGTTGTCCGGCTTTAAATGATCGATTAGTTATGGAACTCAACTTAGTAGTCATTGAGGTCCATATTCTATTATGAAACACACCATTTGGCATATTTCCTTTTGTAACTTCATCAACCATAATGTCAATGAAAGCTTTAGTTACAAAATCAGGCCAAAGCTTTGAGTCACTAATGTCAACATTAGTTGCCATCTATCATAAAAATAAGCAACTTAGGAAATCTAAAATAAAATCACACATAGTCATTCGCAAGAATAAAAAACATAAACATATTTTATTGCCTCAAGTCCAATGAAAACTATTTCTCAACAAATGAATTATTCAAAAATTTGAAGAACATACAAGATTATCATGGCATAGAAACAGAGAGTTTGTTACCTGTGCAGCAATGGCAGGTGCCCCAATAGAAGTAGGTGCAATCGAGGAAGAGGCAGACCTGGTCGAGGAGGAGTCTGGCGCAGCAAAATACGGACGATAGCTATTATTCTTCATGCTTTTTCAAAATCTCAAACCTGTTTAGAACTAATTAATACAAAAAATTCCTTACAACCAAGAATTGCTATGATAGTAGAATGATAGTAGCATTGAACAGAATTGTTTTATTCTACTGTAAAACAACATCCCAAAATATAATTTCCTTACAACTAATCAAAACAAAAAAATATTCAGTTCCACAATATTCAGTTCCACAATAAAATCATTTTAGCATGTAAACTTTACTAGATCTAAAATTCTAAATTCAATTCCACAAATGGATAGATTATGCATATCAAATTGGGTTAATCCAACAAAACTTTAAACAAAAATATTCATATAATTTCTACTAGATCTAAACTTGAATCTTACATACTGTGAAATCTATTGACAATAGTTCAAGATGAAGAAAATACCAACCTAAAAAATCCGAATCACAAATTGTAGAGAAGAAATTGAAGATTAGTGAAAAATGGAAGATCGTGTGGAATCAGTGCTGAGTGAAAAATGGAAGATCTTGTGGAATCAGTGCTGAGTGAAAAATGGAAGATCGTGTGGAATCAATGCTGAGTGAAAAATGGAAGAGTGTGGAATCAGTGCTGAGTGAAACTTTTTCGTTGCTGCATTTTTGTGTGAGAGAAGATTGTTTTCAATTTCATTTGTGTTTAAAAAACCAAAATTAAAAAATTAAAAACATGTTTAAGCTGTTTTACTTTTTTAGTTTTTAAAAGTTAAAAACACAAAACAGTTTTTGAAAATTATAATTTAAAAATAGTTTGCCAAATACATTTTTAATTTTTTAATTTTTAAAAACAAAAAAACTGTTTTTAGAAAGGGATCCAAACAGGCCCTTAGTTTTTTTAGAATTTTAATTATGTATTGGAATTAGTTAGAAATTAATTAGTGGTTGGAATTTAATTAGGATCGAATTTAGAACGTTGTTTTTAGGAATTAGATTAAAATAGAATTTTTAGGAATATTAACCTTGATAAGAAATTGGATTAATTTTAGAATTTAATTGAATTTCAGAAAATAGAATAGTTTAGAATTTAATTGATTTTTCATTAGAATTGATAATTAGAATTTTAATTCAATATTGATCGAATTGTCAAATGACTATTTTGCCCCTAGGTGTAGAAATAGTCTAATTCTTGCATGTTCCCTTAGTTTTAGGACTTAGGAAATAATTCCAAATAACATTAACCCTTTAGGTAGTTGTACCCTCAATTCAACTATTTTTTTCCCATAGATTAAGTCGATCAAAGTACGCTTTGATTGACTAAATCCTTTGACTGTGCCCAATTCCCCAATCTTAGTCAAGTGATCAAAAGACCCTTGATCACTTGATAAAGCAAGTCCTTGTGATCAAGATGTTGGATACTGGATCTCCAAGTTCAATCAAGATTCGAAGATCAAGATCGAGAGTTCAAGCAATTCAAATCAATACGAGACATGACTACTATTCAAGCAATTCAAATCAGTACGAGACATGACTACTATTCAAGCACTACAAAGGTCAAATATAACACTTGTTAATTATGAGCCAAGTTGTGTGCCATGAGTCTTAAGTAATAGAGAAGTAATGAGACTGGAAAATCCTTACCCCCATTCTGAATATCTTTGGGTGCGGGACGAATAACCCGTTTGCTCACTGTATTCACCTTTATTCATAGGCTTTAGCACAACTCGATTCAAGTTAATTAACAAGCCTCTTTATCATTCAAAGACAACCCTTCATCATGGGAAGCTGCAAGGAAATTCAAATTCAACACTCATCGATTATGATGCAAATTGCACGTCATGAGCCTTAATTGGTAGATAAGGAATGAGACTGGAGAATTCCTACCCCTATTCTGAATATCTTTGGGTGCGCGATGAATGACCCAGTTGCTCATTGTATTCACCTCTATACATAGACTTTAGTGTAATTTAAATCGAATAATTGATAAGTCTTTCTACATAGATTGAAGATCAAATTGAAGATCAGACTGAAAATCAAACTTCCAGCTTTCAGGGTTTCACTTTCTATCCTCTTGTTCTCCCAGTAAAACTAAAACCATTTTGTGAATAAACTCAAAAACAACTAACCCTATGATTAGGATTGTACGAAACGAGCCTTAAGCAATGGAAAAGCAATGGGACTAGAGAATTCCTACCCCCATTCTGGATATCTTTGGGTGTGGGACGAATGACCTAGTTTCTCATTGTATTCACCTCCATTCATAGACTTTAGTACGATTCGAAACATGACTTTCACTTCAGAATAAAAGCAAACTCACCTCATCAAACTCAGTTTTGCCTTTGGGCTTCACTTTCAGTTTAAAACCTTTTCAGAAAGGACATATTACTTTCGTTCTACCATGAATGACACTTAAGCCTCCATGAGGGAGCAAGCAATGTCTAATTGCTAGAGTGTGATCCGAGTTCATCCATTCTACCGCAAACAGACAGACTCTTAAAGCTCCCATGCTCGAGCATACAAGCCAGTCAATAGTAGAACGCGAACGTTAATACTGTCCACTAAAAACAACTAACGCATCCGTCCTAATTCCATGAACTACGAAGCTCTGATTTCCTCATTGCACGAATGAGGATATATAGGCACGAGGGCCCAAATTCTTAGCGAGCACAATTATCTATTAACCCCAGTTTCCCCTTTCGCGAGTAATGTTAAGATAATAACACCTATTCTTGCAAAGAACATTCAAAACGGTTCCCATGGAGTACCATGGATGTTAGTGTTGGTGTAAGCCCTAGAGGCCAATACTTTTGGTACTTGTATCGAATTATTTATTAATAATAAAAGGCTTTTTCTTTATTATGTTTGTTTAATAAAGTACCTGGAATAGATAGTCCGTTTAATGTATCAAGTGTGACTTAATCATGAGAGCACATTAAACGTAAGGACACTATTCTTAAAGTATCCGTAGTCGAGCTTTATTGTGAAGTGGGATAACATTAAAGCATGGAGACTATTATGTTTAAAGACTGATGATCACATCTCATGGATCATGGATAAGGAGTTATCAAGTCTCAAACATAGGTATGAATATTAAGAGTAATATTTATACTAGATTGACCCGCTATGAGAATACTATATAGAATGTTATGCAAAGTGTCATAAGTTATTCTCATGGTGATAATGGTGTATACCACTCTTCGACCTGAAACCACTATGGACCCTAAATGTAGAGTCGAGTGCTTTATTGGTGATCCAACGTTGTCCGTAACTGGATAACCATAAAGACAGTTGATGGGTACTCCACAAAGCATGCTAAGGGACATGAGTGACCTAGATGGAATTTGCCCATCCTGCGTAACAGGATAAATGTCTATGGGCTCAATATTGAACTGGACAAGGATGACACGGTCTATGCCTTGTGTTCAATATAGACATAAGGGCAAAAGGGTAATTATACACATAATTATTATCACAGAAGGATTTGTCATATCACATGACATTTTCGTGTCTTAGGTAGTAGTGATGTGTTGCTAGATACCGCTCACTGTTTATTATGTTAAATGCGTGATTTAATATAATTGCCAACGTCGCGAAAACCTACAGGGTCACACACAAAGGACGGATTGATGAGAGATAGAGTAACTAAGGAACACCGTAAGGTACGGTGCACTTAAATGGAATACGAAATATGGTAAGGTACCACACACTTAAGTGATTTTGGGCATATTATAAGATTTGGGCCAAAATACACTTAAGTGGGTTTTTTAGCTTGAAGCCCACACAAGTGGTTCTATAAATAGAACCCTTGGGTAGAAGCATTGTCACTCTTGAATTTCGTTTCTCTCTCTCTCACTCAAAGCCTTCATTCGTAGCAGCTAGCACTGAGATTGAAGGAATCCGTTCGTGTGGACTGAGTAGAGGCGTTGTCATCGTTCAATGTTCGTGATCGCCACAAGAGGTAACGATTCTATCACTGATCATGCCTATTCGTAAGGATCATTAAAGGAGAAATTTTTTAAATTCCGCTGCGTTTTGGATCGCAATTCTCCTTCAGTGGTATCAGAGCCACTTACGAAACCATGAATCTGATAACTGTTTATTTTCTGTATTAATATGATTAAAGACGGAATGAATCAAAGATTAAATTGAGATCGATCAAGTTATATATATGATATAAGTAATCCGGATGCGAAATATATTATATATGATATAGTGTTCCTGTTTCATTCATTCAAACACTTAATGGTTGTTTTCCTTTGAGCGATCAATGGTCGTTTGCTTCTTGATCCGACATTAGTATGGTGAAGCAATGACGTGTTGATCAATCATACTGAATCAACAATTGAGATGTGTTTAACAATATGAAATTGGTGCATTAGGGTTAGTGACGGCACAAGTGTTGTGTTGTCAGAGAGTTATGCGATTGGGGTTATGATTGCACAAGAGTTGTGCTTTCTAACAAATTTTTCGTACAGTGTTAACTGGTTAACGCATATGGTTAACCGGTTAACGCAAGACGGAATACTGTTTTCTAAAAGATTTTCAAACAGTGTTAACCGGTTAACGCATATGGTTAACCGGTTAACGCGAGATGGAATAAAGCTTCCTAACAGTTTTCAACAGTGTTAACCGGTTAACGTATTTGGTTAACCGGTTAACGCAAAACAGAATACAAATTATGAATAGATTTGCAAACAGTGTTAATCGGTTAACGTATATGGTTAACCGGTTAACGCAAGGCAAAATTCACCCGTTCGGTTAACTCTGCGTAATGTGATCGGCCGTCGAGATTTAATTTGGTTTTAATTGATCAAAAGAATTAAAATTGATAATAATAATAATGTGTTTATTATTGTCTTGTGGTGATCGGTTATGGCCTTAGTTTTCCTTTATTTTGTTTTGGGTTTTAAAATATGACCTGCGTGTCGTGCCTCTCTTTTAATCTCTCAATGTAACTTCTTTTCTCATCTCACTCCCTCGTATGTAAAACGAGTTTCTTTATGTAATGTAATGTTATGAAGAAAGCAAAGAAGTCAGTGCCAAAGAAGGACAACCTTGAAGATCTTGCTTGGAGAAGCTTAGATCGTTATTAGGTTAGCTTAGGTTCTCTCATTGGCTTGGGAGAACAATTATGCTAGGGGCCATAACTGTTTCATTATATATATGTATGTTGATGCATGTGAATGTATGTTGATGCATGTGAGAGACAATTTATATGATAAATAAGTCGGTGAGATCAGAATAATTGCAAATTCCCTCAAATTAAATATTAAGTTTATGCTTTCCAAGTTTTAACACTCATCAAGACTAGTATCGGATAATGTAGGTTTCGCCTACGCGAGGTGCATGTTCTATATTAGTAAGGTGCGATGGGATAATTGTAATATTCAACTGCTAAAACAATGGGTCAAACTTAATTAAACAAATTATAATAATATTATATATGCTTGTTTTCCAAGTTTTAGCACTCATCAAGACTAGTATCGGATAATGTAGGTTTCGCCTACGCGAGGTGCATGTTCTATATTAGTAAGGTGCGATGGGATAATTGTAATATCCAACTGCTAAAAAGATAGGTCAAACTTAATTATAATAATATTATATATGTTTAGAAGCAAGAGTTGGGAATGATCCATATGATGGATTGGAATAAGGAGTTATTCACCCAACTGAAATTTTCGAGAGTTGTATGAGATACAATTGTAAGGAGTTCCTACCTAAATAACCTAGTTTTGTGTAATCCGCCTACGCGGACTTAGAACGAAGTGAAATATGGATCTCGACCCACTAGAAAATCTTCCGACGGGATTTTCCGAATCAAATGATAAGGGTCATTTGTTTTGAGTAAAATAGTGGGAGCATATTTAATTAAAGGCCTAATTAAATATGTCAATGATACTTATATTTTCATTAATCCTTATGTAGATTACCATAACAACAAACACCTCTAACAAACATTTTGCGATCAATCCTTGACAAAGAAAGTTGTCTGGGACAAATTTTCTGGATTGGCACCGAAACCTGAGGATTGTCCTCAACCATAATAGAAAGCTGTATGTCTTGGAGAAACCTGTACCTGAAGAGGAACCTCCTAGTTCTGTACCTAAGGCAGAAAGAGATGCTTGTAAGAAGCATGTCGATGATGCCAATGAAACTGCTTGTCTCATGCTAGCTATCATGAACTCAAAATTGCAAAAGCAACATGAGAACATGTCAGCGTTCGATATGATCGAACACCTGAAGATGCTCTATCAAGAGCAAGCAAGGCATGAGAGGTTTGAAGTTTCAAAATCCCTTTTTTTTAAGGCAAGTTAGCTGAGGGAGCCCCTGTAAGTCCCCATGTGCTCAAGATGATTAGGTATGTGGAAAACCTTGAAAGGTTGGGTTTTCCCCTCGAAAAGGAACTTGCGACTGATTTGATCTTGCAATCGTTGCCAGATAGATTCAGTTAATTTGTCCTAAATTTCAATATGAATGATTTGGACAAATCTCTTCATGAACTGCTAGCCATGTTAAGAACTGCTAAAGCAGAATCTGAAGGCAAAAGGGGGAAGTCCATTATGATGATCAGAAATGAAAGAGACAGAACAAAAGGCCCACCAAGCAAGGTGATAAAGGGAAGGGCAAGGAAGTTGCCAAACCCAGACCCACTGTTGCTGCTTTGAAGCCTAGTGGAGGCATAACAAAGGCAGGCACCTGCGTCCATTGCGGTAAGACCGGACACTGGAAGAGAAACTGCCCAAAGTACTTGGAAGATGACAAAATCTCCATTCACAAGAAAAGGTGAAAGAGCTAATGATCTTTTGGCCCTCATACATACTGATGTATGTGGACCACTGAACATACCAGCCAGAGGAGGTTTTCAATACTTCATCATATTTACTGATGATTTCAGTAGATATGGTTATGTGTATTTAATGAAACACAAATCAGAGTCCTTTGAAAAGTTCAAGGAATTCAAGAATGAAGTACAAAACCGACTAGGTAAGAATATTAAAACTCTTTGATCAGATCGAGGTGGTGAATATTTAAGCCTAGAGTTTAATGACCATCTGAAAGAGTGTGGGATCCTATCCCAACTTACTCCTCCTGGAACACCCCAATGGAATGGTGTATCTGAGAGAAGAAATCGAACCCTGTTGGACATGGTCCGATCCATGATGAGTCACGCCGATCTTCCAAACTCCTTTTGGGGACATGCACTATTGACAACAGCTTACACACTTAACCGTGTTCCATCCAAAAAGGTTGAAAAGACACCATATGAGATATGGAGTGGTAAGAAACCACATATGTCTTACATGAAGATTTGGGGTTGCGAAGTTTATGTGAAACGACAAATTTCAACAAAGCTTGAGCCCAAATCTGACAAATGCTTATTTGTGGGGTATCCTAAAGAAACAAGAGGGTATTACTTCTACAATCCTTCAAAGGGCAAAGTGTTTGTCGCTCGAACTGGAGTTTTCCTAGAAAAGGATTTTATTTCCAAAGGAATCAGTGGGAGGAAAGTAGAGCTTGAAGAAATTCAAGAATCACAAAGCATCGATACACCTATGGAGGAATTAGAGCAGGAAACACAAGTAGTTGTGGAAGAGCAGCCTGCTCAAGTAGAACAAGACCAGCGTAGGTCAAGCAGGATACGTCACCTAACTGAGAGATATGGATATCTCATAACAGATCAAGGTGATGTATTACTCATGGATCAAGATGAGCCTGTGACCTACCAAGAGGCCATAACTGGTCCCGAGTCTGAGAAGTGGCTAGAATCCATGAAATTTGAAGTGGATTCCATGTACACAAACCAAGTTTGGACCTTGGTAGAGCCTCCTGTAGGAGTTAACCCTATAGGATGCAAGTGGGTCTTCAAAAAGAAGACTGACATGGATGGTAAGGTACATACCTATAAGGCAAGACTGGTTGCAAAAGGATATAAACAAATTCATGGGGTTGACTATGATGAAACCTTTTCACCAGTCGCAATGCTTAAATCTGTTCGGATTTTACTTGCTATCGCTGCATATCATGATTATGAAATATGGCAGATGGACGTCAAAACTGCTTTCCTTAATGGGAATCTTCTTGAGGATGTGTACATGACACAACCTGAAGGATTTAACATACCAGAAGAAGCCCAAAAGATATGTAAGTTACAAAGGTCAATCTATGGATTGAAGCAAGCTTCCAGAAGCTGGAATCTTCATTTTGATGAAACAGTAAAACAATATGGATTCATCAAGAACGAAGATAAGCCTTGTGTCTACAAGAAGGTTAGTGGGAGCATGATCGTTTTTCTGGTATTATATGTAGATGACATATTACTCATTGGAAACGATGTCCCTACCCTGCAACAAGTAAAGTCTTGGTTTGGGAAATGCTTTTCTATGAAGGACCTAGGTGAAGCAGCCTATATATTATGAATCAGAATCTATAGAGATAGATCACAAAAACTGCTTGGCCTAAGTCAGAGTACGTACATAGACAAAGTGCTGAGACGCTTTAACATGCATGATTCCAAGAAAGGATTCATACCTATGCAACATGGCCTGTGTCTATCAAAAACACAATCACCTTCAACCAAGGAAGAAAGGGATCGCATGAATAAGATTCCATATGCATCTGCAATAGGATCTATCATGTATGCCATGTTATGTACTCGACCAGATGTCTCGTATGCTTTAAGTGCAAAGAGTAGGTACCAACCTGATCCTGGTGATGCCCATTGGGTAGTTGTCAAGAACATCCTTAAGTACTTGAGAAGGACTAAGGACTCATTCTTGATATATGGAGGTCAGGAAGAGTTGGCTGTAATTTGATACACCGATGCCAACTTCCAGACAGATAAGGATGACTTTAGATCGCAATCTGGTTATGTGTTTTGCTTAAACGGTGGCGCTGTGAGCTGGAAAAGTTCAAAGCAAGATACAGTTGCTGATTCTATAACCGATGCCGAGTATATTGCTGCCTCAAGTGCAGCAAAGGAAGCTGTTTGGATCAAAAAGTTCATTAGTGAACTTGACATAGTTTCTAGCATTGTGGATCCCATTGGTCTCTATTGTGATAACAATGGTGCTATCGCACAAGCTAAGGAACCTAGATCTCACCAACGATCCAAACACATACTTAGGTGTTATCACCTCATTCGAGAGATAATAGATAGAGGAGATGTGACAATATGTAGAGTACCTACATTTGACAATATTGCTGACCCACTGACAAAGCCTCTTGCGTAACAGAAGCATGATGGCCATACTAGATCTATGGGCATTAGGGGTATGCCTGATTGGCTTTAGTGCTAGTGGGAGATTGTTGGTGTAAGCCCTAGAGGCCAATACTTTTGGTACTTGTATCGAATTATTTATTAATAATAAAAGGCTTTTTCTTTATTATGTTTGTTTAATAAAGTCCCTCGAATAGATAGTCCGTTTAATGTATCAAGTGTGACTTAATCATGAGAGCACATTAAACGTAAGGATACTATTCTTAAAGTATTTGTAGTCGAGCTTTATTATGAAGTGGGATAACATTAAAGCATGGAGACTATTATGTTTAAAGACTGATGATCACATCTCATGGGTCATGGATAAGGAGTTATCAAGTCTCAAACATAGGTATGAATATTAAGTTATTCTCATGAGAATACTATATAGAATGTTATGCAAAGTGTCATAAGTTATTCTCATGGTGATAATGGTGTATGAAGGAGAATTGCGGTCCAAAACGCAGCGGAGATTAAAATTTTCTCCTTTAGAGATCCTTACGAATGGTCATGATCAGTGATAGAATATTTACCTCTTGTGACGATTGAAACCTTTGGTGCAGATCTCTTGTAACGATCAAAACCTTTGATGCAGATCCACGGAAATGATCACGAGCGTTGAACGATGACAACGTCTCTACTCAGTCCACACGAACGGATTCCTTCAATCTCAGTGCTAGCTGGTACGAATGAAGGCTTTGAGTGAGAGAGAGAGAAAACGAAAATAAATGCAACCGCCATGAATGCTTCTGCACAAGGGTTCTATTTATAGAACCACTTGTGTGGGCTTCAAGCTAAAAAGTCCACTTAAGTGTATTTTGGCCCATATCTTATAATATGCTCAAAATCACTTAAGCCCATGGTACCTTACCATATTTCGTATTCTACTCAAGTACACCGTACCTTACGATGTTCTATAATTCACTTAAGGGCACCGTACCTTACGGTATTCCTTAGTTACTCTATCTCTCATCAATCCGTCCTTTGTGTGTGACCCTGTAGGTTTTCGTGACGTTGGCAATTATATTAAATCACGCATTTAACATAATAAACAGTGAGCGGTATCTAGCAACACATCACTGCTACCCAAGACACGAAAATGTCATGTGATCTGACAAATCCTTCTGTGATAATACTTATGTGTATAATTACCCTTTTTCCCTTATGTCTATATTGAACACAAGGCATAGACCGTGTCATCCTTGTCCAGTTCAATATTGGGCCCATAGACATTTATCCTGTTATGCAGGATGGGCAAATTCCATCTAGGTCACTCATGTCCCTCAGCATGCTTTGTGGAGTACCCATCAACTGTCTTTATGGTTATCCAGTTACGGACAATGTTGGATCAGCAATAAAGCACTCGACTCTACATCTAGGGTCCATTAGTGGTTTCAGGTCGAAGAGTGGTATACACCATTATCACCATGAGAATAACTTATGACACTTTGCATAACTTTATATATAGTATTCTCATAGCGGGTCAATCCGGTATAAATGTTACTTATAATATTCATGCCTATGTTTAAGACTTGATAACTCTTTATCCATGATCCATGAGATGTGATCATCAGTCTACAAACATAATAGTCTTAATGCTTTAATGTTATCCCACTTCACACTAAAGCTCGACTACGGATATTTTAAGAATAGTGTCCTTATGTTTAATGTGTTCTCATGATTAAGTCACACTTAATACATTAAACATACTATCTATTCCAGGGACTTTATTAAACAAACGTAATAAAGAAAAAGCCTTTTATTATTAATAAATAATTCGATACAAGTACCAAAAGTATTGGCCTCTAGGGCTTACACCAACAATGTATACCACTCTTCGACCTGAAAATACTATGGACCCTAGATGTAGAGTCGAGTGCTTTATTGTTGATCCAACGTTGTCCGTAACTGGATAACCATAAAGACAGTTGATGGGTACTCCACAAAGCATGCTAAGGGACATGAGTGACCTAGATGGAATTTGCCCATCCTGCGTAACAGGATAAATGTCTATGGGCCCAATATTGAACTGGACAAGGATGACACGATCTATGCCTTGTGTTCAATATAGACATAAGGGCAAAAGGGTAATTATACACATAATTATTATCACAGAAGGATTTGTCAGATCACATGATATTTTCGTGTCTTGGGTAGCAGTGATGTGTTGCTAGATACCGCTCACTGTTTATTATGTTAAATGCGTGATTTAGTATAATTGCCAACGTCACGAAAACCTACAGGGTCACACACAAAGGACGGATTAATGAGAGATAGAGTAACTAAGGAATACCTTAAGGTACGGTGCCCTTAAGTGAGTTATGGAACATCGTAAGGTACGGTGTACTTAAGTAGAATACGAAATATGGTAAGGTACCATGTGCTTAAGTGATTTTGAGCATATTATAAGATATGGGCCAAAATACACCTAAGTGGGCTTTTTAGCTTGAAGCCCACACAAGTGGTTCTATAAATAGAACCCTTGTGCAGAAGCATTTTTTGCGGTTGCATTATTTTGGTTTTCTCTCTCTCTCTGTCTCTCTCTCTCTCTCACTCAAAGCCTTCATTCGTACCAGCTAGCACTGAGATTGAAGGAACCCGTTCGTGTGGACTGAGTAGAGACGTTGTCATCGTTCAACGTTCGTGATCGCTCCGTGGATCTGGATCAAAGGTTTTGATTGTCACAAGAGATCTGCACCAAAGGTTTCAATCGTCACAAGAGGTAAATATTCTATCACTGATCATGACCGATCGTAAGGATCTCTAAAGGAGAAAATTTTAATTTCCGCTGCGTTTTGGACCGCAATTTTCCTTCAGTGGTGTCAGAGTCACTTACGAAACCATGAATCAGATAGCTGTTTAATTTCTGTATTAATATGATTAAAAGACAGAATGAATCAATTAATTAAAGGGGTAATTGAATTTGGCATCATGAGTGTACGAGTTGGATGATTGATGTTGACTATGCTTCGGAACCGACATTAGTATGGTGAAGCAGCGATACATCGATCGTCCATAGATTACGCAATTGAGACCGATCAACTTATATATGATATAAGTAATCCTAATGCAAAGTACGGTATATGTGATATACTATTTCTGTTTCGTTCATTCAAACACTAAATGGTTGTTTTCCTTTGAGCGATCAATGGTCATTTGCTTCGGAATCCGACATTAGTATGGTGAAGCAATGACCTGTTGATCAATCATACTGAATCAACAATCGAGGTGTGTTTGACGGTCTGAAATTGGTGCATTAGGGTTGATGACGGCGCAAGGGTTGTGCCGTCAAGGAGTTGTGAATTTAGGGCTTTTTGGAAGAGGTCTGTAGACTGTTTCAGAGTTCTGTTATTTTGGCCGCGTGAAGCTCGTGACGAGCGTAACAAGCTGGATGCGTGACGGTCGTAACAAGCCCGTGACGGTCGTAACAAGCATGTGACGTTCGTCACATGCTTTGTGACGGTCGTCACACTCACAGATCCAAAATTGCCTGTGACGGTCGTCACACGCCTGTGACGGTCGTCACACTCACAGAGTCAAAATTTTGGGGTTTCTGTTTTGTGACTACACAAGGGTTGTGTTGATGCAAAACAATGTCCATTTCAAATGAATTGTTCATTAAAATTTTGGACAGCGGAACCACCGTCCGCTGACCGGGCAGCGGAACCCCCGACTAACTCTGTGTAGTGTGATCGGTCGCCGAAATTTAATTTGGTTTTAATTAATTAAAGGAATTAAAAATTAATAATAATACTGTGTTTGTTATTGTTGCCTTGTTGTGATCAGTTATGGCCTTAGTCTTCCTTCATTTTGTTTTGGGTTTTTAAATACGACCTGCGTGTCGTGCCTCTCCTTTTGATCTCTTAATGTAACTTCTTTTCTCATCTCAAACCCTCGTATGTAAAACGAGTTTCTTCTGGAATGTAATGTTATGAAGAAAGAGAAGAAGACAATGTTATGTAGAAAGAGAAGATTTCAAGATCAAAGGAGGACAACCTTGAAGATCTTGCTTGGAGAAGCTTAGAGAAGAATTCAATATTAAAGGAGGACAACCTTGAAGATCTTGCTTGGAGAAGCTTAGATCGTTATTAGGTTAGCTTAGGTTCTCTCATTGGCTTGGGAGAACAATTGCGCTAAGGGCCATAACTGTTTCATTGTGTATGTATGTTGATGCATGTGTATGTATGTTGATGCATGTGAATATATGTTGATGCATGTGAGAGACGATTTATATGATAAATAAGCCGGTGAGATCAGGACAATTGCAATTCTCTCAAACTAAATATTAAGTTTATGCTTTCCAAGTTTTAGCACTCATCAAGACTAGTATCGGATAATGTAGGTTTCGCCTACGCGAGGTGCATGATCTATATATTAGTAAGGTGCGATAGGATAATTGTAATATCCAACTGTTAAAACAATGGGTCAAACTTAACTAAACAAATTATGAGAATATTATATATGTTTGCCTTCCAAGTTTTAGCACTCATCAAGACTGGTATCGAATAATGTAGGTTTCGCCTACGCGAGGTGCATGTTTTGTATTAGTTAAGATGCGATGGGATAATTGTAATATCCAACTGCTAAAACGATGAGTCAAACTTAATTATAATTTTCTTATATATGTTTAGAAGCAAGAGTTGGGAATAATCCATATGATGGATTGGAATAAGGAGTTATTCACCCAACTGAAATTTTCGAGAGTTGTATGAGATACAACTGGAAGGAGTTCCTACCTAAATAACCTAGTTTTGTGTAATCCGCCTACGCGGACCTAGAACGAAGTGAAATATGGATCTCGACCCACTAGAAGATCTTCCAACGGGATTTTCCGAATCAAATGATGAGGGTCATTTGTTTTGAGTAAAATAGTGGGAGCATATTTGATTAAAGGCCTAATTAAATATGTCAATGATACTTATATTTTCTTAATCCTTATGTAGATAACCATGACAGCAAACACCTCTAACAACATCTTGCGATCAATTCTTGACAAGGAAAAATTGTCTGGGACAAATTTTTTGGATTGGCACCGAAACCTGAGGATTGTCCTCAAACATGATAAAAAGCTGTATGTCTTGGAGACACCTGTTCCTGAAGAGGAACCTCCTAGTTCTGCACCTAAGGCAGAAAGAGATGCTTATAAGAAGCATGTCGATGATGCCAATGAAACTGCTTGTCTCATGCTGGCTACCATGAACTCAGAATTGCAAAAGCAACATGAGAACATGTCAGCGTTCGATATGATCGATCACCTGAAGATGCTCTATCAAGAACAAGCAAGGCATGAGAGGTTTGAAGTTTCAAAAGCCCTTTTTCAAGGCAAGTTAGCTGAGGGAGCCCCTGTAGGTCCCCATGTACTCAAGATGATTGGGTATGTGGAAAACCTTGAGAGATTGGGTTTTCCCCTCGAAAAGGAACTTGCGACTGATTTGATCTTGCAATCGTTGCCAGATAGTTTCAGTCAATTTGTCCTAAATTTCAATATGATTGATATGGACAAATCTCTTCCTGAACTGCTCGCCATGTTAAGAACAACTGAGCAGAATCTGAAGACAAAAGGGACGTCCATTCTGATGATCGGAAATGGAAAGAGACAGAACAAAAGGCCCACCAAGCAGGGTGATAAAGGGAAAGGCAAGGAAGTTGCCAAACCCAGACCCACTGTTGCTGCTTTGAAGCCTAGTGGAGGCATAGCAAAGGCAGGCACCTGCTTCCATTGCGGTAAGACCGGTCACTGGAAGAGAAACTGCCTAAAGTACCTGGAAGATACGAAGAATGGAGTAGAGACTTCAACTTCAGGTATTTTTGTTATTAAAATAAATTTTTCTACTTCTGCATCATGGGTATTAGATACTGGATGTGGTTCTCACATTTGTACAAATGTGCAGGGGCTGAAAAGGAGTAGAGATTTGGCAAAAGGTGAAGTTGACCTACGAGTTGGCAATGGAGCAAAGGTTGCTACTTTAGCCGTAGGATCTTATGTATTGACTTTACCTAGTGGTTTTATAATTCAGTTAGAGAACTGTTATTATATACCTGCGATTAGCAGGAATAATATTTCCATTTCTTGTTTGAACAAGTTTGGTTTTTCATTTATAATAAAGAACAATTGTTGCTCAATTTATTTGAATGATATATTCTATGCTACTGCACAAATGAGCAATGGACTATATGTCCTTAATCTCGAAATGCCTATTAATAACATTAATACTAAAAGGGTGAAACCTAACGAGTTAAAACCAACTAGGTAAGAATATTAAACTCTTCGATCAGATCGAGGTGGTGAGTATTTAAGCCTAGAGTTTGATGACCATCTGAAAGAGTGTGGGATCCTATCCCAACTTACTCCTCCTGGAACACCCCACTGGAATGGTGTATCTGAGAGAAGAAATCGAACCCTGTTAGACATGGTCCGATCCATGATGAGTCACGCCGATCTTCCAAAATCCTTTTGGGGACATGCACTATTGACAGCAGCTTACACACTTAACCGTGTTCCATCCAAAAAGGTTGAGAAGACACCATATGAAATATGGAGTGGTAAGAAACCACATATGTCTTACATGAAGATTTGGGGTTGCGAAGTTTATGTGAAACGACATATTTCAACTAAGCTTGAGCCCAAATCTGAAAAATGCTTATTAGTGGGGTATCCTAAAGAAACAAGAGGGTATTACTTCTACAATCCTTCTGAGGGCAAAGTGTTTGTCGCTCGAACTGGAGTTTTCCTAGAAAAGGATTTTATTTCCAAAGGAATCAGTGGGAGGAAAGTAGAGTTTGAAGAAATTCAAGAATCACAAAGCATTGATACACCTATGGATGAATTAGAGAAGAAACACAAGTAGTTGTGTAAGAGAAACCTGCTCAAGTAGAACAAGACCATCGTAGGTCAGGCAGGATACGTCACCTACCTGAAAGATATGGATATCTCATAACTGATCAAGGTGATGTATTACTCATGGATCAAGAACGGAGATGAGCCTTGTGTCTACAAGAAGGTTAGTGGGAGCATGATCGTATTCCTGGTATTATATGTAGATGACATATTACTTATTGGAAACGATATCCCTACCCTGCAACAAGTAAAGTCTTGGGTGGGGAAATGCTTTTCTACGAAGGACCTAGGTGAAGCAGCCTATATATTAGGAATCAGAATCTATAGAGATAGATCATAAAATGCTTGGCCTAAGTCAGAGTACATAGACAAGGTGCTGAGACGCTTTAATATGAATGATTCCAATGGTTATGTGTTTTGCTGAAATGGTGGCGCTGTGAGCATGAAAAGTTCAAAGCAAGATACAGTTGCTGATTCTACAACCGAGGCCGAGTATATTTCTACCTCAAATGCAGAAAAGGGAGTTGTTTTGATCAAAAAAGTTCATAAGTGAACTTGGCATAGTCCCTAGCATTGTGGATCCCATTGGTCTCTATTATGATAACAATGGTGCTATCGCACAAGCTAAGGAGCCTAGATCTCACCGACGATCCAAACACATACTCAGGCGTTGTCATCTCATTCGAGAGATAATAGATAGAGGAGATGTGAAAATATGTAAAGTACCTACACTTAACAATATAGTTGACCCACTGACAAAGCCTCTTGCACAGCAGAAGCATGATGGCCATACTAGATCAATGGGCATACGGGGTATGCCTGATTGGCTCTAGTGCTAGTGGGAGATTGTTGGTGTAAGCCCTAGAGGCCAATACCTTTTGGTACTTGTATCGAATTATTTATTAATAATAAAAGGCATTTTCTTTATTATGGTTGATTAATAAAGTCCCTGGAATAGATAGTCCGTTTAATGTATTAAGTGTGACTTAATCATGAGAACACATTAAACATAAGGACACTATTCTTAAAGTATCTGTAGTTGAGCTTTAGTGTGAAGTGGGATAACATTAAAGCATTAAGACTATTATGTTTGTAGACTGATGATCACATCTCATGGATCATGGATAAAGAGTTATCAAGTCTTAAACATTGGTATGAATATTAGGAGTAATATTTATACCGGATTGACCCGCTATGAGAATACTATATAGAAAGTTATGCAAAGTGTCATAAGTTATTTTCATGGTGATAATGGTGTATACCACTCTTCGACCTGAAACCACTATGGATCCTAGATGTGGAGTCGAGTGCTTTATTGCTGATCCAACATTGTCCGTAACTGGATAACCATAAAGACAGTTGATGGGTACTCCACGAAGCATGTCGAGGGACATGAGTGACCTAGATGGAATTTGCCCATCCTGCATAACGGGATAAATGTCTATAGGCCCAATATTGAACTGGACAAGGATGACACGGTCTATGCCTTGTGTTCAATATAGACATAAGGGCAAAAGGGTAATTATACACATAAGTATTATCACAGAAGGAATTGTCAGATCACATGACATTTTCGTGTCTTGGGTAGCAGTGATGTGTTGCTAGATACCGCTCACTGTTTATTATGTTAAATACGTGATTTAATATAATTGCCAACGCCGCGAAAACCTACAGGGTCACACACAAAGGACGGATTGATGAGAGATAGAGTAACTAAGGAATACCATAAGGTGCGGTGCCCTTAAGTGAGTTATGGAACATCGTAAGGTACGGTGTACTTAAGTAGAATACGAAATATGGTAAGGTACCATGTGCTTAAGTGATTTTGGGCATATTATAAGATATGGGCCAAAATACACTTAAGTGGGTTTTTTAGCTTGAAGCCCACACAAGTGGTTCTATAAATAGAACCCTTGTGCAGAAGCATTTTTTGCGGTTGCATTATTTTCGTTTTCTCTCTCTCTCTCTCTCTCTCTTTCTCACTCAAAGCCTTCATTCGTACCAGCTAGCACTGAGATTGAAGGAACCCGTTCGTGTGGACTGAGTAGAGACGTTGTCATCGTTCAACGTTCGTGATCGCTCCGTGGATCTGGATCAAAGGTTTTGATTGTCACAAGAGATCTGCACCAAAGGTTTCAATTTTCACAAGAGGTAAATATTCTATCTTTGATCATGACCATTTGTAAGGATCTCTAAAGGAGAAAATTTTAATTTCCGCTGCGTTTTGGACCACAATTTTCCTTCAAACGCCTCTACTCAGTCCACACAAACAGATTCCTTCAATCTCAGTGCTAGCTGCTACAAATGAAGGCTTTGAGTGAGAGAGAGAGAGAGAGAGAGAAACGAAATTCAAGAGTGACAATGATTCTACCCAAGGGTTCTATTTATAGAACCACTTGTGTGGGCTTCAAGCTAAAAAGCCCACTTAAGTGTATTTTGGCTCATATCTTATAATATGCCAAAAATCACTTAAGCGTGTGGTACCTTACCATATTTCGTATTCCATTTAAGTGCACCGTACCTTACGGTGTTCCTTAGTTACTCTATCTCTCATCAATCCGTCCTTTGTGTGTGACCCTGTAGGTTTTCGCGACGTTGGCAATTATATTAAATCACGCATTTAACATAATAAACAGTGAGCGGTATCTAGCAACACATCACTGCTACCAAAAGGTATTGGCCTCTAGGGCTTACACCAACAAGTACCAAAAGGTATTGGCCTCTAGGGCTTACACCACTACGCCAAAAACTGGAATAGACAGCGCCCCTTAGAGGGCGCTTTATTACAAAAGCGCACTCTAAAGTGAAGAGAAAAAATAAGGAGCATACTATTGGAATAGACAGCGCACTTTAGAGGGCGCTTTTGTAACAAAGCGCACTCTAAAGTGAAGCGAAAAAATAATGAGGAAATGGAGGGACACCAATAGAGGACGCTTTATTGAAAGCGCCCTCTAAGGGTAACCTTAGAGGGCGCTTTTGAAAAAGCGCTCTCTATGTCCATGTACATTTCCAGTTTATAAGGCGCTTTTGGAAAGCCTTAGAGAGCGCTTTTAGAAGCGCCCTCTTAGGCCCCCTTTAGAGGGCGCTTTTGTAACAAAGCGCCCTCTAAAGTGAAGCAAAAAAAAAATAATGAGGAAATGGAGGGACAACAATAGAGGGCGCTTTAGTGAAAGCGCCCTCTAAGGTTACCCTTAGAGGGCGCTTTAAAAAAAGCGCTCTCTAAGTCCATGTACATTTCCAGTTTAGAAGGCGCTTTTGGAAAGCCTTAAAGAGCGCTTTCAGAAGCGCCCTCTTAGGCCCCCTTTAGAGGGCGCTTTTTTTACAAAAGCGCCCTCTAAGGTCCCTTTTAGTAAACATTAAAATTATAACATATACTGCATGTCTCTTTATTTTCCCTCTCTATAAGCTATTTCGTTTACGTAACTGGGTTTTCTCTCTACTGCGATTACTCTCTACTGCGATTACTCTCTACTGCGATTACTCTCGTCCTCCGTTCGTTCTCCCTCCCTCACCGTCATCGTCGCCGTCGCCTTTTTCTGCTGCTGCGTTCACGTTCACGTCCACCGTCACTGTTCACTTTCTTCTCCATCGTTACCGTCACCTTGAAGGTATTTCTCTTCTCCATCTTTACCGTTCACTTTCTTCATGTGTTTGATTAGGGCATTTTCTAAACTTAGTTTTACATTTTGTGCATTATGTTGATTAATGTTGTTTAGGGCAAACTGAATGTGAGAAATGGAAGGTATATGAATGTGTTCACGTATTGAATCATTGTCTTACTTGGGTCTTATTGAATCATTTCTATATTACAGATAAAATGGCTAACCAAGACGATACCCATGACGCGAATGGATCACGTAACAATGTTGAAAAAGAAATCAAACGAGGATTGACTGTTATGAAGTCAATCATTCGTGCAAGAGACAAGGGTGTAAAATTTGAAGTACATTGGAGTGCTGAAGACCAACTAATTGAGCCTAACGGTTCAATGTTGGCAAGTTACATTGGTTTCCTTGTTCGACAACATATTCCGATTACATGTGATAATTGGAGAAGTCCGGACTTGAAGGTTGGCAAAGAAAAAATATGGTCGGAGATACAGGTACTTACCATATATTGTTATATGTTTTTTTTGTTGACTATTTGTTGACCATATATTGTTATAATATTACTTTATAATAACACACTCCATGTGTATGTTTTTAGAGATCCTTTCACATCGATGAAAGCCGGCAAAAATATTGTATTCAATTGGCCGAAAAAAGACTCTGAGGATTTCGATCCTTTTTGTCCAACAAATTTCTCAAGGATGAGGAAGGAAAATTTGTTGAAGCAGAACGGCCAATGAAGTATGCCGAGATTATTTCAGCCGATGAATGGAATAACTTTGACGCCAAACGAAGAAACGAAAAATTCCATGTAATGTCTATTAATTATGGTATTATACAATTGTTAAGTTACTTGGTTCTAATATGCCTTAAACTTTTTTATCCAGGAAGTAAGCGACATAAATCGGAAAAGGGCATCAAAACCCGCGTATCCGTACAAAAAAGGGCGTACGGGATATGCACGGTTACACAAAGAATTGTGAGTATATTCAAATGCTATGAGCTTATACATTGTCATAATATGTTATAATTGATGATCTTATAATCTAATTCAATGTGTATCTAGCCGAGGAGAAAAGTGACGCAACATCTCTTCCGGAGCACGTATTATGGAAGGCTGCTCGGGTTGGGAAGGATGGGGCTGTCGTTGAAGCGGTCCAAACTGTTTATGACGAATGTGTAAGTATATGTAACATTATTTCTTTAATTATATCGAAAATTTTGTTAGACATATAATTCATTTTTAATCTCCTCTAATAATATTTCAGGAGACTTTATCCCAAACCGTACCTTCAACCGAGGTCCAGGATTGCAGGAGCGTACTTAGTCGAGTACTAAATGTTCCTGAGTATTCCGGTCGTGTGAGGGGTAAGGGTTTTGGTGTGACTCCGTCGTCATTTTATAAAAAACCAAAAACAAAAAATCCTACCAACAAAGAGGTGATGGAGACCTTGGCGGAGTTAAGGGCACAAGTACTCCAACTGGAAAACGAGAATGCAAGGTATAGAGAGGAAAGGTGCGCCTCCGAGGCAAAAGATACTAGTGACTGAGCTAGTATCAATTGTCAACCGAAATTTCCCGAGGTAATTATATATGTTATTATGAAATTAAAATAGCACTTTTTTACTTGACACATATACACGTTAACAATAACATTTATTATTGGTTTAGGGCTTTTCACCTTGTCAGCTGTATCTATCGTCACCAACTTATCGCATGGTTGGCAAGGGAAAATGCACAACACTTCGGGTGAATTACTTCACCATAATCCCCTCCCGGTGGGATATATGAAAGTTTCGGTTGACCTTGTATTAGATACCGACGCACTTCTACCATTACCTGACGTTGTTTCAGAGACAACGTTGATGCGAGAAGCAGTCAGATCCTTTGTTGGATGGCCGTTAGATCTAATTTTCCCAGATGCCGAGGTATATATGTTCTAAATGATTATGAATCTTTAGTATTCACATTTCAATTCAGCTACAATTATGATATTTAATCAATCCTTATTACATGGTAATGTTAGACTCCTACAAGACCCACGCATAAAGCTGGTAAAGGGATTTCAAGACGCATCGAGTCGGTTGCATCTCTAAAAGAGGTACAAATATATATACCTATTGAATTATATACACAACGATTCTGTTGCATCACAAAAAGTCATGATTTAATTTATATGAATTTTTAGGTTCCCGGCCGAAAGTTGAAAAAAGTTGGTAACGATATTCCTCCAACGACGTCCGGGACAAAATCTCAAATTATGATGCGTCTTGAGAAAATGGTGAATGAGTCTGATATTATGCACGGGGCCATTTGTAGTATAGATTTTGATGAAGGTGTTTTCGGAGCTGCTCATTTCGAAATAATTGCAAAGGAGGACATGCAACAACTTTTTGAACACGACGAATTGGGCATCGCTGTCATTCATACATACATATGGTACTCCGATCAATCTATAATTTACTTAGTTGAACAATTTATTTACACATTTCAATGAGTAGTCTAATGTTTATTATGTTTCTATTTAAGGTATATGTATGTAACATTGCTGCGGGGAACTGAATTGTGTAACCGTTTCAATTTTATTGCTGCTTCCCGTATCAACGCAACGTTAATAACGAAAAATCCAACATCCGTAAAGAATGATCTAGTCGATAGATTCATGGCGGCCGGCGATAATACTACACCCAGTTTGTATTTTTTACCGTTTAATTCTGGCAACGGGTTAGATTTTCTTTCTAATAATTTCATTCTAATCTATGTATATCTTTTACGTAGAAAATTTTCATTCATCTAAATTTTTGTTTTATTTTACAGTGGTCACTGGGTGTTGGTTGCTATGGATCTTTCGAGACTAATAGTGTATTATCTCGATTCGTTATCGGGTGATTGGAGTAAATATCCGAGTATGAAGAAGACGGTTGACGCGTAAGTGAAATTCCCCTAAATATTCGTGTGTATTTGTATATTTAATTATGTCTGTCAGATTGATCTCAATATACGTTTTTATTTTGTTAGGGAAATAATAAAATTTAGATCGAAAAAGAATTATCGCAATAGGAAGGACATTACCTGGATCAGAGTTCAGGTATATATTAAGTATCTTATTTTTGCTTATAATAGTGTTTGTTTTTTTGCTTATAATAGTGTTTGTAAGAAATTAACTATATATATATTGTTTGTTTTTCTGTGTAGTGTCCTCAGCAAAATAATTCGGTCGATTGCGGATTTTTTGTATTGAGATTTATGAGAGATATCATTGCGTTGAATCGTATAGACATCCCAAAAATGGTATGGAATAATAACTTAGGGTTTATTTTAATATTATCGGATATTTCATCTAATTTGTTACTAAATCATGAATATGTTTTATTCTCTTAATTGTAGTACTTTGAGGAATACAAATCTTACTCAAGAGCTCATTTGGATGAAATGAAGGATGAATTGTGTCAATTCATTGTTGATCAAAGAATCATATAGCTAGGTTGTATATTGTTGTACATATATGTATGGAATGTTGTTGTTGTATGCTGTTGTTGTATATATGTTGTATATTGTTGTTGTACTTTTACTAACTCATGAATATGTTGTTGTATATTGTTGATCAAAGAATCATATATTATGTTGTATATATGGAGGATTAATGTTGTATATAAATGGATTCATGTTGTATATATCAATGGATTAATGGTGTATAACATTGGATTAAAGGATGAAATCAATATGAATTTTACACTTTTGCAGCATGCGAACAGGTTACCAATTAAATATCCACTGTTTTTCAAACAATTTTTTTAAAAATAACTAACACTTTAGAGGGCGCTTTCTGTAGGAAGCGCCCTCTAAACATTTTACATTGACAACTTTAGAGGGCGCTTTATCCAGAAAGCGCCCTCTAAACACTTTACATTGACAACTTTAGAGGGCGCTTAACACTTTAGAGGGCGCTTTATGTAGGAAGCGCCCTCTAAACATTTTACATTGACAACTTTAGAGGGCGCTTTGTCCAGAAAGCGCCCTCTAAACACTTTACATTGACAACTTTAGAGGGCGCTTTTTCCAGAAAGCGCCCTCTAAACACTTTACATTGACAACTTTAGAGGGCGCTTTTTCCAGAAAGCTCCCTCTAAGGTGTCCCTTTATGGACCACTCCAGAGGGCGCTTTTTTCTGAAAGCGCACTATAATGTGGCCCTTAAAGGGCCACTTTAGACAGCGCTTTCTCCAGGAAAACAAAGCGCTGTCTTTACCTATGCCAGCGCCACTTTAGAGGGCGCTTAAAAGCGCTGTTATAGGGCAAAATAAGCGCCCTCTTTTCCCTTATTTGGCGTAGTGCACCCACAATCTCCCACTAGCACTAGAGCCAATCAGGCATACCCCGTATTTGTTCTTAGAAAACACGTATTTGTTCTTGAGAAAAAGGAGGTAACCCTAGCAGTAAGAATGGCAAGAGTAGGATCTCACATCACGAAGAACTCAATAATTTTTTCGACATAATCGAGGTAAGGGGTAGGGGAGATTGTTCTAGACTTGGTGCTTCAACATCGGGATAATGGGGTTTCCCTTAACCCCTATTAGTTTTTATGATCATTGAATTGTGAGATTTGTGAAAAACCTCTATGTTTATGATTGACGTATGTTAATAGATTATACCATGCATATCTTGTGTATTTTCTGTGCAATTATTATGCTGATATGGTGTTGAAATATGAAATTATGTTGGTGCTGAATTTGAAGGTATGTTAATGTAATGATGTTCCGAATTGATGAAAAATTATTATGTTTGTAATGATTGATGCATGTATAGGTTGAATTCGTAAGAATTTTGATGTGATAAATGTGTATGATGTGTATAAGCCGATCCATGTGTGTTGGGACTGTCATGGAGTTAAAAATTAGGATTTAGGGACTGTTGCTGAGTGAAAAACGTACGAATCGATTACTTGCATGCAATGACAGTCGTCACCTTGGGGACAGACTGAGCGTCGTCTCATTGGGGTGGATGACGATGTCTTGTCCAACTGACGGGCATCAACACGGTTGACGGGTACCTTCCTAGACCATCAGTGTTGAATGACAAACACCTTTCTTGTTTTCAGACCGTCAGTGAAGTGACGGGTAACCCCAAGGGGCAACGACCGTCATGGTCACGATGGTCCGACCATCAAGCATGTTTCAACTGTTTTCATGTTTAACCCAAATTTTCGTAGGGGTTCTGATTCCTCGACTTATTTCATGATATTTTAGGACCGAAGTAGTAGGTAGTGATACCTTCATGGTAAAAGAATTCAATTGTTGGTAACCCCGTGAATATGAAATGTGAAAGATGAATAATTGTATACATGACATGAGTTTAGTGAGCATTAATATACTTAAAGCATGCATGCCATAATTATGAGTATTATTAGGGTAAATTATCTATGAGTCGAGTTGTAAGTTGGGACACAAGTTTTGTGTTAGTAAGATATAAATAGTGTATGTGAAAGAATTTTAAATACCTTATGGTTTGTTATGAATTAGTGTCGTATGTGTTTAGGTTTGGTAAGAACCGGTGTTGTTTGTGTTAGGTTCTATAAGAACTGGTGTTTCTTATGATTAGGTTCAAGAGAACCGGTATTTAGCCTAATTAGCGGTGTTATTAGGTTCGCAAGAATCAGTGTTAACCTAACTGGCAATGTTATTAGGTTCACAAGAACCAGTGTTAACCTTAACCAGCAGTGTTAAAATTTGGTGATGGAGGACCGAATGGAAGCTAGTAGTTTATTAATTGCTTTGATATTGTAACATCGAAATGGGGTCTTTTATTAATTGCTTTATTTTGGCTTAAGTTGAGTTATTATGTTTTGGATTTAATTTTTTATTTTAAAATAAAAGTTGAGTACTTTGTTAAGTGACGCCCCCATCGTTTCTATTATATTGTGCAATGTTTTATAAATAAAAATAATTTTTTTATTGTGGATTTAGGGTGTGACATACTTGGTATTAGAGAGGATTGGTTTATCCGGGTTGTGTGATATACATATATTATATCTGTGTATACGACATATGTGTTAACACTCTCAGTGTTATATTCATTTAATGGATATTTACTTTATTGATTACAACTGATTAACTTGTTTATGGCTAATTGCACATGAAGAAATGGCTACTAGAAAAGATCGTGTGATTTATGATGCTCTCGAGACAATAGCTCAGGTGATGGGCCATCCTTGATAAGATAGTCAAGAATCTTTTCACACATTAATATTATTACTATTCACTACCCTCTAGCAACAACCTTTTAAAAGTTTGTCTTTAGTTTGATGAATACTTTTCCTTAGACAGTTGTCATTAGGTTTACCTTTGGCTTCTTGGATGGAAGTGTTAAGGAAATATTTGGCTTTAATACATTTATGGATTAAAGTATCTTTGTTGATGGTGAGCCCCCATATTTTCTACCAAAAAAAGCATCATTAAAAATATTTACTTTTTGAAAACCAAATCATCCTTTGTTCTTGTGTAAAAAAAAGTCATCCTTTGTTCTTATTAAGGTAAAACATGTTCCAACTAATCCATTATATATTCCTTTCATTTTTTTTAACTCCCCACCAATAATTACGGGCTAATCTATCCATGTTATAGTTTTTTGGAAATTTGAAAATATAGGCAATGATAGTTTAACCAAATCTTTTAATATATATTTTGATAATTTTAATAAGATCTAATTTATTTTATTAAAAATTTGAGGCTTAAGTACAGGGATTATGTTAACCGAATCTTTTTAAATTATTTTGTCAAATGAATATTTAACATGTATATTTAACCTACATTTGTAACTTCCATCAAATCGTATTTGCTATATGTAATCAACTATCTTAGTTTTCGATATTCAAAATGGTCTACTAAAGAGATTTAATTAGATCTTGTATTTGTAAACACATTTAATAAAGAGATTAATTTTTATGCACTCTTCAGTGTAAAAATGTGAATGATACCGAGATGATGCAGAAACAACGTGTGCTTCCAACAAGTGGTCTTGATGAAATAGTGATGAATAGGAATGAAGGTGAAATAAAGATAGAATCACGTCATGAATTGGGACCAAGAGTTGTTCGAAACTTTGATTTGAACGAGCTCCCGACTAATGATGTTGCTGATGCAAGCAGTCACCTGGCATGAATGATATTATGATCATTACATTTTATGTTTATGTTGAAACAAAATGACTGATATACTGCTTGTTATTTTTTGATGTTTATGTTAATGAATATATATATATATATATATATATATATATATAAGTTTTAGATTCTGATGATTATAATTTTGTTTGTGTGAAACTATAAACATGCTATTTGCACGAAAAATAGAGGTTACACTATGATCAGTTTCTTTGTAAGCATCAGTAGACCGCTTCATTCCTCCAAATCTCATAACTAGATAGAACATTATGCTTTGACGTAATCAGTATCATAGTATTATGTATGGAAGTACCCTTGATAGCAATGCTTTTATGTCATTCTATTTCAAAATCAAGACTCCCCAAAGTAAACGGTAGAAATCAAACTAATCATTCAATTAAACTGCTTTATGATGCAAGCATGAAAAAGCTTCCACACTCCCTTGAGAATAGATGCAGAAAAACCAATTTTGCTTGTTCCAAATATGAAGTGATTTAATTTTGTAACTATTGTTGCTGCAACATGACATAGTAAACAAACAAAAAAATGTTTTCATATGCCAAATAATAAATAGTAACTAGTTGAGTCTAAAAAAAGAAAAGTGAACATATAAGTATAACGAAAGATTTTCTTACCAATATCAATCATATTTTGGTGGTTTGGTAATCTATTCAAAAGGACACTGAAACACATATGACAAATAAGCTTGCCTTTGATTATTATCGAAAGAGATTTAATGACTGGTGGGTAATAAGCATTTGTTATGAAAAATCAATAATTAAAGTGTTGTAGTCAGTAACCGGCTACAGAGTGTACACTACGTCAAAAATGACTTTTAACAGCGCATCTTAGACAGCGCTTTTAAAAGAAAGCGCTGTCTAAGGTTAAAATTAAAATAAAACACGGAAAATGTTCCAAAAAAATAATGAAAGCGCTTTTAAATATAGACCTTAGTCAGCGCTTTTGATAAAGCGCTGTCTAAAGTCTTTAAATTAAAAAAAAATTAAAACCAAAAGCGCTGTCTAAGGGGGGGTTTAGAAAGCGCTTTTGGAAAGCGCTGTCTACGGCATACCTTAGAAAGCGCTTTCCACAAAAGCGCTGTCTAAGGTCTAATTAAAATAAAATTTCAGACTCCATTTCAATTTTCGTTCTCTGTTCTTTTGTTTTCCCTCCTGCGAACGTTGAAACCCTATCAGCGAAAACCATAACAGCGAACACGAATACACTTCCATTTTTCGGTTTCAATCATTGAACGTGTTTGAAGAATCGTACGTGTCTCGACATTTGGGTGTTGACTTCGTTTTTCGTTTCTACTGTTCTTCATTTCTTGCGGTATGTTCTTCAATATTTCTTCATTTCTTCGTTTCTACTGTATAATCTTGTTGAGAATGTTGAGAATGTTTATAATCTTGTTGAGAATGTTTATAATCTTGCGGTAGTTTACTAATGTTGAGAATGTGCATAATCTTGTTGACTGAGTTTAGTGTATTATTCTTGTTGAAGTTGTTTTGATTCATAAAAACTGAGTTTAGAAGTTGACAATAGAAAAATGTTGATGTTTGTAAGGAAAACAATAAGGTACATTGTTGTTGTTATGTTTGATTAGAAAACTGAGTTTGTAAAAACTGAGTTCATAAGGTACATTGTTGTTGTTATGTGTGATAAGTAATAATGTTGATAATAGAAAAATGTTGATAATAGAATAATGTTAATAAGAGAAAAGTAATGGAAGAAAAAGTTTGATTCTTGTAATAGAAAAAATGAAAGTGATGAGGTAATTAAAGTTGTTATGTTTGATAAGTAATAATGTTGTAATAGAAAATTAAAGTTAGTTATAGAAAAATTAACGTGTTATAGGTATAGTTATAGGTATATTGTAATAGAAAAAGTTTGATTCTTGTAATATAAAAAATGAAAGTGATGAGGTAATTAAAGTTGGTATATTGGCGTATCGGATACGTTATTGAAGTTTATATTAACATTGGTTATGTATAGGTTTTTGAAGTTTAAAATGAATTGAACTTTATAATTGTTAGGATATTCAAAGATACTACCTTAGTTATGTATTTTCGTTTGGATTAATTGTTTACTTTAATAAGTAGGAAAACCATGGATAAAACATGGATCGGTACATTACTCAATATAAAAGGCAAGTCTAAGGATGGCCTTAAAGCAAGGGAGGACATGTTAAAAATGGGAATGAGAACTGAATTAGCACCCGTGAAGAAAGGAAGACGAATGGATAAGTCTGGATTTTTGCAAGTTGATCTTACTAGGGTGGGGTACAAAGATGAACCTTTTATTCTAGCATCTCAAGCTAAACAAGTGTTCTATGTGAATGACCCGAAGAGTACAAAATGGTCTATAGTGCTTTTCTCTAACAAAGTGACTGATGATAGCGGTGTCGATCAATGTGATATTGATGTTGAGAATGAGTCATGCATTAGACGGAATGAGTTGAATAGAAATGATGAAGTTGAGGATCTTATACCGGATGAGTCATATATAAGAAACGATCATAATGAGGGAATTTGGATCAATTCATCCGTACGCATTGCTAAGAAACAAGTGATTAATATTCCAACAAAGAAAAGAAAGAGATGTTAGTGACTTAGGTAAATTATCCATGGTTTCTTTATTTATTTTTTTCAATTGTTTTGATTATAAGTTATATGTGATAATGCATGATTTCATTATATTTTTGTTTTCAATTGCTTTGATTATAAGTTATATCTGATAATGCATGATTTCTTTATTTTTTTGTTTTCAATTGCTTTGATTATAAGTTATATCTGATAATGCATGATTTCGTTATATTTTTGTTTTCAATTGCTTTGATTATAAGTTATATCTGATAATGCATGATTTCTTTATTTTTTTGTTTTCAATTGCTTTGATTATAAGTTATATTTGATATTTGATGGTTTCCTTGGTTTATTACAGGTTAGACATGGCTGATGACCAACATGAGGAAGTTAGTAAAAAAGTATCCACGGAAGAAGAAATTCGAAGAGGCATCACAGTAATGAGAAGGGTGGTCCAAGGAAGATCTCGAGGCATCATACTAGATGTCTATTGGAACAACCAGGGACAGCTTATAGAACCTAATGGTCATACCTTAACTAGTTTTATCGGTGCACTAGTAAGGAATGAAATTCCCATTACATGTGATGATTGGAGAAACAAAGAGCTGAATGAGTCCAAAGAAAAAATTTGGAGTGAGATAAAGGTACAATCATTTGGCCCTTAATTATACGGTATCAATTATGTTTTTTCAATTACCGATACTAACTATCAATCTGTATGTTTTTCTTAGCGATGTTTTAACATCGAAGAAGAAAGAAGAGGTTTTTGTATGAAATTGGCCGGAAAGCTTCTAAGAGGGTTTCGGACATTTTTATCATCCAAGTTCCTTAAGGATGCGGATGGTAATTTTGTGGATGCGGAGCTTCCTAAAAAATATGAAAGTTTGATATCGGCTGAAGAATGGGAAGCTTTCAAATCCAAAAGACAAGACCCGGTTTTTCAAAGAATAAGTGCTACAAATCGGGAAAGAGCATCAAGTCCCGCATATCCGTACCGAAAAGGACGTGTCGGATATGGACGCTTAGAACAATCCATGGTAAGTATTTATAAATTGCGATAACAAATTTGTTCATCATATATTAGTTTTATCTGATCAAATTGTATGACTTAATGTGTAGCTGCAGAAGGAGGAAAGTTCAGAAACATCTCTTCCTGCACATGTTTTGTGGAAGGAAGCCCGTGTGGGCAAATCTGGAGTTCCTCAAGAAGAAGTTTTACACGTATACCAGAAATGTGTAAGTATAACATTTTTTCATTAATTGAATAACATTTTTATACACAAATATTTGACAAGTATACGGTATTCATCTGATTTTTCAGGAGGAGCTATCTCAGTCTTTATCTCCCGATGATACTAAGGGCATACTTAGTCGGGAATTAGATGTCCCTGAGTATTCTGGTCGGGTGAGGGGTAAGGGATTTGGAGTCACTCCGACCTCCCTGAGTATTAAAAAAGGAAAGGCTCCTAGTAATCGGGAGCTTCATGCAAGATTGGAAGCCATGCAAGCTGAGCTTGATGCATTGAGGAGAGAAAGAGAGGCTAGCGCCTCAACAGTATACAGAGATGCTTCGGACAAAGACAGTATCAACTGTACCTTTCAGCCGAACATTCCAGAGGTAATTACAAAGACAGTATCAACTGTACCTTTCAGCCGAACATTCCAGAGGTAATTACATATAATAGTTCTGGTGCTAAGAAGACCGTAGCTAGGAAAAAACCTACCACCAAGTATAGGTCGTGCCTCAGGACATTTCTAGAGATGACCGATATACCGACCGGAGGTGTTCGGACTGTACATATGGAGGTAGGGATTTTCGGCTTTGATTACGACCAAATGATTGGTAATGAAGACTTCATGCAAGTTTTTAGTCATGAAGAAATCGGCGTCACCGTTGTCAATACATATATTAGGTAAATCCGGTCTACTTTGTTTTATTAATTAAACAACTTATGTTAATGATGTTTACTTTATGTTAATCCGGTTTACTTTATGTTTCAAAAGAGGTGTTAATGATGTTTTTATATTAGGTTTTTGTATGACAAATTGATGTGCCCCAATGGTTTGGACGTGTCATTCGGATTCTTAGCACCCGCGACCGTCAACTTAGGTTTAATCTTAAGTAGACCGGATACCGTGACGGAGTACGTTCTTCGGATCCTCATGGACAATAAAGATGCGGAGAAGTTGTTTTTTATACCGTTTAATACCGGGTTAGCATTTCATTCTAAATTCATCTATTATAATTATTTTCCAAGTTACCATCTAACATTTGCCTAATCATTACAGTGGACATTGGTTGTTGCTCGCAATCAATCCTATCCGAGAAATTGTGTATTATCTTGACTCGTTAGGAAATGATTGGACAACATACCCGGATATGAAGGTCCTAATTGACACGTAAGTGAGAATGTTCAAAATTTTTCTTAGTTTATGTGAATTGTTCTAATTGCTTCATTTTTATTTTATTAGCGTCCTACAAGCTTTTCGGGCCCAACGAGATATCCAAACCTCAAGGAGGGGCGCCAACTCCATTACATGGATTAAAGTGGCGGTATATTTTTAATTACCACATTTTTTATTATATTAGTGATGACACTTGATAAAACTTAGGATTTATAATCCATATTTTTTTTTTCATATGTAGTGTCCTCAACAACGTAATCAAATAGATTGCGGGTATTTCATGTTGAGGTTTATGCGAGATACTCTTGCTTTGGGCCGATTAAAGATTCTCACCGATGTATGTATTTCTAACTTATGAGTTATTTTTATATTTACACATATCTCATATAATTAAATAGTTGGAATTAATTCAAAATATATTATATTATTATGTAGTACTTTGAGGAATTCAAGTGTGCATTTTATACAAAGGATAAAGTGGACGAAATCAAAGAGGAGTGGTGTCAATTCATGATAGAGCTCAATGTTTGTTCATAAATTTGTGTAATTAATGTGTACATTTGTAGTATATGTAATGACTTGTAAATGTGTACATAAATTTGTATATATTTTGATACATTTAAGGCAAAATTGGTTTGAATTGGTATATATATATTTGTTAGCCAAAAATTGGTAGAAAAAAGGCCAAAATGGCATATATAAAATGTGATAATTGTCTGTCAAAATCTGGTTGAAAACAGGTAGAAATTCTGGTTTATAAACCTGGAAAAAATGTGGTTTAAAACAAAAGCTTCAAAAATTTTCGTATACCTTAGACAGCGCTTTTGTAAAAAGCGCTGTCTAAGGGGGGGATTAGAAAGCGCTTTGGGCAAAAGCGCTGTCTAAGGGGAGGGGCTTAGACAGCGCTTTTTGAAAAGCGCTGTCTAAGGTATACCTAAAAAAATTAAAATAGGAGGGTCTTAGAAAGCGCTTTTGGCCAAAGCGCTGTCTAAGGGGGCGGGGCTTAGACAGCGCTTTTGAAAAGCGCTGTCTAAGGTATACCTAAAATTTTTAAAATAAGAGGGTCTTATAAAGCGCTTTTGGCCAAAGCGCTGTCTAGGGGGGGGGGCTTAGACAGCGCTTTTAAGATTTAAAAAAGCGCTGTCTAAACCTTTAGCAGCGGAGGTTTAGACAGCGCTTTAAAGCGCTGTCTAAGGCTAAAAAAAGCGTTGTCTAAGGTCTTGTTTGTTGTAGTGGTAGTAACTTTAGTTTTTGATAATCGGTTATCACTATGTTGATTTTGTTTTCAAGAAATAGTTGTAATCGGTTACAGACAGTTAGTTTCAATTTTTTCAGTTTTGTTACTTGTGTCTCAATCTATTATAATATTATATATATATATATATATATATATATATATATATATATATATATATATATATATATATACACCTTTGAGGTATCATTGTTATGAATGTTAAGTGCATTCTCACCCTCAATTATACTCTCTACTCTAACATCTGGCATCAAGAGCTTGATTCGATCTACCAAACACCTAGTACTGTACAACAAGAATTAAGTCTCCAATGAAAGAATTCATGCAAACCTACTCATACTTGATGCAAAGAACTATTATAAATGGTGCAAATAAATGAAGGTGTTGTTTAGCTATGAAGATATTCTTGAAGTGATCAAGAATAGTGTGAATCCTCTTTTCGAAGGTACAACGCACAACGAGCAACGCATAAGGAAGAAAAGAAGAAAGATTTCAAGGTGCTACTTTTGATCCATCAATGTCTGGATATAGATAACTTTGAGAAAGTTGGTGGTTGTGAATCATTGAAGCAAGCGTGGGAAATATTGGAGAATGCATACGCGTGGTTTGACAAAGCAAAGGTGGTGAGGATAGAAACTCACAAACGTCAACTTGAGTTGATCAAAATGGAGTATAATTAAGCAAAGGATTTGCAGTTGTTGTTGGTGTTGTTGTTGCTGAATTGGAACTGATTGATTAGAATTATTGGAAAATACAGGAACTACTGATGAAACTTAGTGTTGATGTTAACGAGGTTGAGAACTTTTTCTGACATGAGACCTCCTCTGTCTCCCAACTGATACTGAATTAGTTTCTTCTTCCTTTCTCTTGGAGAAACTCTCACCATACTTCTTACTGGATGAGGCTTCTTCCTTAGACAACCGTCCTTCACGGACTCCTTCTTCCAGCCTCATCCCCATATTTACCATTTCGGTAAAATCATTGGGGACACTTGCAATCATATGTTCGTAATAAAAAGAACTCAGCATCTTCAAGAATATCTTCGTCATTTCTTTCTCTTCAAGAGATGGACTAATCTGGGAAACCAGTTCTCTCCATCTCTGAGCATACTCTTTAAATGTCTCCTTATCTTTCTGATACATAGACCTCAATTGGTCTCTATCAGGCGCCATATCCACGTTGTACTTATACTTCTTGACAAAGGCCTCGCCCAAGTCGTTGAAAGTACGAACGCTTGCACTGTCCAAACCCATATAACACCTCAAGGAAACTCCAGTCAAACTGTCTTGGAAATAATGAATCAGTAACTGATCATTATCAGTTTGAGTAGACAATTTCCTGGCATATATCACAAGATGGTGTTGGTGTAAGCCCTAGAGGCCAATACTTTTGGTACTTGTATCGAATTAATTATTAATAATAAAAGGCTTTTTCTTTATTACATTTGTTTAATAAAGTCCCTAGAATAGCTAGTCCGTTTAATGTATCAAGTGTGACTTGATCATGAGATCACATTAAACATAAGGACATTATTCTTAAAGTATCCGTAGTTGAGCTTTATTGTGAAGTGGGATAACATTAAAGCATTAAGACTATTATGTATATAGACTGATGATCACATCTCATGGATCATGGATAAGGAGTTATCAAGTCTTAAACATAGGTATGAATGTTAAGAGTAATATTTATACTGGATTAACCCGCTATGAGAATACTATATAGAATGTTATGCAAAGTATCATAAGTTATTCTCATGGTGATAGTGGTGTATACCACCCTTCGACCTGAAACCACTATGGACCCTAGATGTAGAGTCGAGTGCTTTATTGTTGATCAAACGTTGTCCGTAACTGGATAACCATAAAGACAGTTGATGGGTACTCCACGAAGCATGCTGAGGGACATGAGTGACCTAGATGGAATTTCCCCATCCTGCATAACAAGATAAATGTCTATGGGCCCAACATTGAACTAGACAAGGATGACACGGTCTATGCCTTGTGTTCAATATAGACATAAGGGCAAAAGGGTAATTATACACATAAGTATTATCACAGAAGGTTTTGTCAGATCACATGACATTTTCGTGTCTTGAGTAGAAGTGATGTGTTGCTAGATACCGCTCAGTGTTTATTATGTTAAATACGTGATTTAATATAATTGCCAATGCCGCGAAAACCTACAGGGTCACACACAAAGGACAGATTGATGAGAGATAGAGTAACTAAGGAACACCGTAAGGTACGATGCACTTAAGTTAATTGTAGAACATCGTAAGTGTAAGACCCCAATTTTGTCCCTAAGATCCCTCATGGCATCATATCATAACATTGCATTGCCTCAAGGATCATTGGACACCTTGCTTCCTTCCCTGTGGGTGGGTCATCTTTTTTAGAGTGATTCTTGATCACCAAGCGTGTTTGCATTTGTATATCATTGCTTTTCTTTTAATCACTAACCAAAAGTACAAAAATATGTCATCTAACCTTTGTCTTGCAGATGAAGCAATAATAGGTCAAGGCAATCAAAGGCATTCATTGAGCAATAGATGGTGGTCATTCTTGAGATTTGGACCCCACAATCATTCACAAGAGTTCATATGAGTTATGATGTCATTTTGAAGCAAAATCCCAAGTGGTAGAGGCTTGAATTCCATCAGAACATTGTCAAGTCATCTGAAGACCTAGAAAGTCAACTGCAAAGTCAATTGTGGATTTGGAAGTGGGAAGTGATTAGAAATACTTCATTCATGTTCAAACAAGTCTCATTTGACATTTCAAACACTCACATTGAAGAATTTGAAGTCAGGTCAAGAATTTCCAAAAATAGCAAGTGACCTATAATTTGAACTTTCCAAAAATGGAAAGATTTTGGACCAACTTCAACTCAATATTACATCATCAAGAAGGCTTCAAATGAACTTTTGTTGAACATGAAAGTTATAGATATTTCTCTCCCATTTCCAAAATGTTCAAGATCATGAATTTCTAATGTGTGGTTGAGGAGATATGATCAAATCATGGCAAAGTGTGTTCAAAAATTCAAATGGGCATAACTTTTCAACCAAAGCTCCAATTTCGGTGGTTCTTTTGGCATTTTGTTCATCATGACTTGTAGTTTCCAAAACATCCATTACATGGCATGAATTCCATTTGCATTATCATGTTCTCACTCATGAAGATTTTTGAAGGAAATTTCATAAAACCATTTTGGATGATTGTATGCATACAAAACCAATTCAAAAGTGTGCATGGACCTTGTTTAAGTGATTTTGGATCAAAATTGGGTACTGTTCACGTGGCTTTTCATGCATGAGGGTGAAAATACCAATTTTGCACATACACCTCATAAGTTGCTAATCTCATTTGCTTTGGCTTAAACAGGTTCTAAACATGATTAGCATGGGATATATATTGTTAATCCTCACTGTTTTCAGCATTAGCATTCATTTTCAGATCTAGATTCAAAAATCATCAAATTTTTTCTCTCAATTTTTTTTCCAATTTCTTCACACAAAAGCCATTTCTCTTTATTGATTCATGATGAGGAAGCATTTTTGAGTAGAATTGGATGTGGAATTGGAGCAATTGGGGCCATATTGAGCCATACTCGAAGCTTGAAGGTTCCATGGATTTTGTAAATTGAGCTGGATTTGTGTATGCTGGAGCTTCAAATTCATCATCAATCACTTCATTAAGCATTGTAGAGAAGATTTGAGGCTTGGCTGAGCTTGTAGCGCGCGATTCAAAGGCTCTGCACTTCAAGAGGTCAGGATTCGATCTCAATAATTCTTGAATTCATTAGGATATTATTGTAGATCTTGTTGTCCTGATGAATCTGAGCTTTGAATCGTGTGATTTGGTGCTGTTTTGAGTTAATTATGGATGATTGAATATTTGACATGTTGAAATGATTTTCTTCGATCCGAGTTTGTTTTGATGTTTTTGCATGAATTGCTTATGGATCTTGAATGTACATGACATGATGAATTGTTTGGTGTTAGTCTTGTTAATTTCTAGACATATTTTGAAAAATCTGGAAATCCAGATGAAGATCATCATGATCTTCATCTTCAACATATGAAGATCTTAAGCTTTCCAGGTTCGCTACCAGTTCGCTACCATTTTGCTACGAAAAATTCATCAGTTTGCTACGAATTCTGGAGTTCTGGGCGCGCTAGGGTTTAAGGCCAATACGGCGTCGTTTCATGTTGAGTGCCAAATTTGAATATGCACCGGGTTCGAGTCTGAGCGAGCGAGTTTTTTTTCAAAATGCCATGCTATTTTCACTTTCCCTCCTATTTTCACATGCTATGTCCATTTCCATTTTTAATTTTTTCCTTAACTTCAAAAAATCACAATAAATTGAAAAATGCATTAATTTCACTCCAATTTTTTGCATAATGCTCCTTATCATGTCTAGTTTTTTATGAGTATAAATTTGCAAATTGTGCATGGCTGGATTTTGTTTGGTGCTAGGTTGATTGAGCATGTATCCATTTTTGACCTTGCCTTGCGTATCTCATTGTGAAATGCTTGTTTCTTATCCAATGAATGTGAAATTTTGCATGCTGATTCTAGACACATTGCTGGACATTTTGGTTTTGGTTTGACATTTTTCTCAATTATCATTTCTGTTTTATGCTTGTGCTAACTTGGTGTTACAATTTGTGTCACACCTTTGAATGTTCAAATTGTACCATGTGATTTCCATGCCAAATAATCTCTAATTCCCCTGATTTTTTGTATGTTGATCATGTTAGATGTCTTGAATGTGCATGAATTTTTCCAGATTTATTTGAATCATTTCTGTTTTGATTTGAATTTTTCATTCATGTTGATCACATATGAGCTTTGAAATTGCCTTGAACTTCTTTTGATCATGAAATGCTTTTGGTGATTGATTTTGATGTGAACCTTTTTAGGATATGTCAATATGTGTGTGAAGTTACTTTGTGTTAAATTTCAGCCCCTGTTTTGAATTTTTTCTCCATCTTTGACCCTAGGCTTTGACCTAGTGGTTTGTTGCTTACATTTGAGCTTTGATTTCAGGTTTAAGCCTCCAAGTTCCATAGTTGATGATGCTTCCTCATGTGATTGTTGATGTTTGCTCTTGATTACTAACATTGTGTGTTTTGTAGGTTGATGCTAACTCATTTGAGTTTGCCTTTTGGCTTACACATTTGTACATTGGGATTGTCTACTGCTTATGACCGTTGTCTGTTTGTCTGAGCATTGTACTGATTTGTTTGGTGTTTCCACAGGTACCTAAGTTGCTTTAAGTTCATTTTGAACTTTGCTTTGCTTGGTTGCTTAACCACTTAGGTATAACCTCTAATCTTCATGTAGTCTGGAAGACCTACTGTTATTGGTAGGCACCTGTCTGAAGCCCTCCTTAAGAGGCAATGCTTGTGATTGTTTAATTTTGTGCCAAGCAGGTAAAGTCCTCTTATGAGGCAATTGGCAGATAAAAAGATGTGTAATCCATCTCCTGCTACTCAGTGTGTCATTCACCTTGCTCACACCATGTGTTGATGCATGGTGAATAATAACCCAAGATCTTATAGAGTCAATCATTTGTGGAGAAGAGTTCCAACTTTCTGAACTCCCACACTTTCCATTGATCAAAGCTCTCCCTGACCAGGGATAAGAGCTATGAGGCACACCCCTCATCTCTTTTTCATCTGCTTCACCCTAACTCTCAATGTTAGGGTTAAGAGCTCAAAATACCCCATTCCAGTTGGCTGCAAAGCCTAACCTTGCTTGAGCCTAATTGATTGTGTATAGTGTGTGCTAATTGACTTGTTTGTTTGATTACTTGATTCATCTGTGTATATTTGCTTATGTGTGCCTTTGTGCATTTATCATCATCACTTGTATATCATTTCATAATCATTGTTCATTACTTTGTGACATTGTGTTTTGTCCATGGAGGAGGCAAGCATAAGTCCATTGATTGGCAGTTGTTTCCTATGATATGGTAGGAGACTAGTATAAGTCCATTGATTGGCATTTGGTATCCATGTTTCTTTTGTTTTAGGAGACTAGTATAAGTCCATTGATTGGCATCTGGTATCCTTGTTTCTTTGTCTTAGGAGATTGGAATAAGTCCATTGATTGGCATCCGGTATCCATTTTTGTTTTGTGAGATTGGGATAAGTCCATTGATTGGCATCCAATATCCATTTACTTTATCCATCTTGTTATTTGCTTATTGCATTGTTGCCTATTCCAAAGGAATCACTTGAATCATCTACATATGATCTCAAGAGGTGAACATCTAAGAAGTTTTACCTCCTCACCCTCCCACCTTTTGTTTCTTTAAACCTCCATTTGCATGTTAACCCAAAACCTGAAAACTATTGTGCAAACATCTTCATTTGTTTTCAAATTAGAAACCTAGGCCTTAGGCCTTTGATTTTTCAAACTTCATTTTCATAATACTTCTTTTGAATTGAATTCTAATCATATCTTGACCACTTTTGTGAATAATCCTAATTGGTTAATTTCACTCATTCAATTGTTTTGTGGCTTTGTCCATTCTTGATAAGTTTTCATACATTAGCCATAGGTTTGATTTATCCTAGTTGGTTGATGTTAATCTCACCTTTTGTCCTTAGTGATTGAATTGTAAGACTTCCTTGCTTATTTTAGGGTTAACCCCTCACTAGCAAGTTGAAGCTTTTCTTACATGGTGGACTTGTTGTTTGTATAGGTTGAGTTTTCTCCCGTGGATAACGAAAGACCTTAGGGCTTTTGTTTAAAATGAATCCACCCATACTTTTGGAAATCTTTTAGCCGAACTACGGCGTTTTGATCCTTACCTTCCATGGAAAGGTACGTAGGCAACGGGTTCATCCGTTCAAACACAAAAATAATAATTTGTATATTCTTTTCTCATCCCTTCAATCCATGTTTGCACAATAAATATTTCATAAACAAATAACATTTCGTACAACAAGTTGTGAAAAGGGCTCCCTAGGAGTACCTAGGACGTTTTGGGTGCCTAACACCTTCCCATTGCGTAATTAACCCCTTACCCATATCTCTGACCTTTCATTAGTTTTCTATGTGTAAAACTTCTTAGGCTTTTGTTCGCTTTTTAGCCATTCCTTTGGATAAATAAAAGTGCGGTGGCGACTCGATTCTTTGTATGCTTTGCTTTTGATTTAGTCAATAAATCATAAAGTGACGAATACACCGCTACAGAAAAGTGGCGACTCCACTGGGGACTATCTCCTTGGTGGTTTTGCCTACTTTTCACCCTTGTTGTATGATATTGTTTAATTGTTATATGACATATTTTTGTACAATTTGGGATTACTGTATTGATTGTAATGATTGATTTGCTTGATATATAATTGTTGTTTGCTTGGTGATCTCTGTGAGATGAGTTCTATACCCGAAATCGAGTGCACCTTAGGATAGGAGAATGGCATAGTCTCGTCGACTTGTGTGGAGTATTCCTTAGCAAGTTGACTTGCGAGTCCATTCACTTGGTGGAGGTCATGTTGGATTAATAATGTCACACAAGTCATTTGTGGTTAGGCATTATTCTTTCAATCATGCGCCTTAGAAGCCAAGGACCTTAGTTTACCAAGCCCATCTTGGCCTATTTTTAGGACGTAGTGCGGAGGTCGTTCAAATGTAAGATCTGATGCGATTGTTACGCGATACTACACTCATAAGAGTCTCTCTTGAGACTATTTTTGGAATACGAGTATTCGTTCCCCAATAATATTCGAAAGATGGGATGATGACTATGGGAACCTCTGATAGAACATGTTCGGCAGGTTTAAACCCTAGTACACTCCCTTTGGGTGGTTCTTAACCGAGACTCCATGCTCGTGACTCTCAACAAACCGTGATTCATGGTTGAGTCGTTCAGACATCCTTAATATCAATGGAACTTGGGTGTCGATAAGGTGAAAACCATAATCCACCAAAATGGATGATTGATATTAAGGATGATTGAGTCGGTTCATGTATCGTTAATATCAATGGAACTTGGGTGTTGATAAGGTGAAAACCATAATCCACCAAGATGGATGGTTGATATTAAGGATACTATGAGCTTTCCCATGACCTTTGTCTGGTGTGTTTTGCTTGATCCTTGAGTGTGATTGCTGCATTCATACATTCATGCATTCATCTGCATTCATGTCATCAGAAAAATGAGAAAATTTTCAAGGAACTTAAAGGGTTTATTTGCAAAATTTTCAGACATGGAAAGACCAAAAAGGCATACAAAGAAGTACAGCTTTCGACAGCCCGATCTGAAAGAGTTAAAATCTGACATCTTATGTATTAGATCCCTTGGTTTCAAAGCTCGTTATGGGAAGCTTCTGCCTCTGTTGACCACTCAGGTTGATGAAGGGTTGATGAATACTTTGGCGCAGTTTTATGATCCTCTGTATCATTGCTTCTCTTTTCCGGACTTTCAGTTGTTGCCTACGCTTGAGGGAGTATGTTCTTGTGGGTATTCCTATTCTGGATCAGGTGCCGTTCAGTGGCTTAGAGAGTATTCCGACTTCTCGAGAGATCGCAGACTTGTTGCACATAGATGAATCCCTGATTGAAACGCATATGACCACCAAAGGTGGAATTCAGGGTCTTCCTTCTGATTTCCTCATCACTCAAGTTACCGTTTATGGGAAGGCCATGAGTGAGGATGCCTTTGAGGCCATATTCGTGCTGCTCATCTATGGATTGGTATTGTTCCCCAACATCGACAAATTTGTGGATGTGAACGCCATTAGGATCTTTTCTGTTCTTAATCCCGTTCCTACTCTGTTGGGTGATACCTATTTCTCTTTGCATCTGAGGAATGAAAAGGGTGGAGGAGCCATTGTGTGCTGTTTGCCTCTGTTGTATAAGTGGTTTTTCTCACTTACCGCAGACGGTCGCTTTCAAGGAGAACAAGGGATGTCTACGGTGGTCTACGAGACTTATGTCTCTCACTAATGACGATATCTCTTGTATGATCGCGTGTATGATACAGTTCAGATCATGATTATTGTGGTGAATTCCCTAATGTGCCTCTTCTTGGTACATGTGGTGGGATCAGCTACAACCCTATCTTAGCACGTCGTCAGCTTGGGTTCCCCTAAAGGATAAACCTCATAACATTCTGTTAGAAGGTGTATTCTTTCAAGAGGGTAAAGATCCCCAAGGTCTGAAAGCCAGGATGGTCCGCGCTTGGCGCAAGATTCACAAGAAGGGTAGAAATGAGTTGGGTCCGAAGAATTGCATTGCTTTGGAGCCGTATACTTCTTGGGTCAGGCAGAGAGCGTCTGAGTATCTTATGCCATATGATTATCCGAGACCTACACCTTTGGATGTGGCTGGGCCTTCAACCCTCCCTAACCAAGGCGTAGAGGAGTTGAGAGAAGAAGACCTTTCACGTGCCTGGATCCGTGAAAGAGAAGAGTTGCTTCAACAACTTAAGGAGAAGGACGCTCTGATCGAATTCCTCGAGCATCGGGTGATAGATGATCCGAATGATACTTGGACTTCTCTACTTCCTCAGTCTTCCAAATTCTGGAAGAGGAAGTATGATCGACTTGCTAAAGAGAAAGCGGATATGGAAGCAGCACGAGAGAGCAAGAGACTTTGTGTATCTCGTCTTCCGGCATCTCGAGCTTCTAGGGATCCTAGGATGTTCATTTCCTTTTCCCTTGTAATATGATCGACAATGCTGTACTTCTTTGTCTCGAATATGTTTGATGAGATATTTTTCCATATGCTATTAAATGTTTAATATTTCAAAATTTGCAAATAGAACCCTAAAAGTTCCTTGAAATAAAAAAAAACAAAGCATATGCACAAGCATTGCATGCATCATCTTGCATAAGCAGGTGTTGTTCTGGTCTTCTTGTCTGTGGCCTAACTCTGTGCTCTTCATTTATTTTGAAGACAAGCTGACTCATCGGTACTACACCCGAGCTAATTCTGCAAGAGTGATGGATCAACTTGAACAAGAGAACCGTGAGCTGAAGGAAGAGGTCGCTAGACTGAGTGCCCTGATGGAGCAATTCTTAGCTGCCCAGAATCAACCGTCTCCACCGCCTGTAACTCCTCCCCAGAGGACTGTGATATCAGAGATTGCTTCGTCAACTGTGCCAGCTGCCAGTGCCCATTTTGTGCCGAATGCCATGCCAGCCGGATTTCCGTGGGGTATGCCTCCAGGTTTTATGCCAGATATTCCAGCGCCTACATTTGCTTTCATGCCGGCATCTAGCCCGTCCTTGCGATGCCTCCTCCTGTCGTGCATACCATTCCCAGGGTAGACGACACCATCTATCATTCTGAGCCGTCTGAGGGCCCAGATGTTAATGAAAAGATGGATGCGATGAATGACCAATTCCTTGAGCTCCGTAAGGAATTGAAGACCCTCCGAGGGAAAGATTGTTCGGCAAGTCTGCTGCTGAATCAGTTTAGTTTCCGGTTTGGTGTGAAGATTCCGTCAATTCAAAGTTCCTGACTTTGAGAAGTATAAGCGGAACACCTGCCCGCTTAGTCACCTGGTTATGTATTCCAGGAAATGTCTACTCAAACAGATAATGATCAGTTGCTGATTCATTATTTCCAGGATAGTCTGTCTGGTGCAGCTCTTCGTTGGTATATGAGCCTAGATAGCGCCAACATCCGTTCCTTCAACGATCTTGGCGAAGCCTTCGTCAAGCAATACAAATATAATGTGGATATGGCTCCTGACCGTGATCAACTCAGAGCTATGTCCCAGAAGGACAAAGAGACATTCAAAGAGTACGCCCAGAGGTGGCGAGAGCTGGCAGCTCAGATTACTCCTCCGCTGGAAAGAAGGAGATGACTAAGATCTTTTGAAAACTCTTAGTTCATTTTATTATGAGCGGATGGTCGCTAGTTCTCCCTCTGATTTCACCGAGATGGTGAACATGGGGATGCGATTGGAGGAAGGAGTCCGGGAAGGACGTTTGACTAAAGATGAAGGCTCTTCTAAACGATATGGGGCGTTTAAGAAGAAAGATAAGGAGGCACATGTTGTGCAATCCCATGCTAAACCCAGAAGACCCTGCTAAGAGGAAGCCTGTGCGTCATGCCAGTAACCAGCATCAGGTGGCTCACATAGCACCTGTCTTCAGAGACAACAATCAGCATAATCAGCAACAACCTCAGTATCAACAACACATCGCCCACAACACAGGCTTACCAGCCTCGCAACAACAGTAATCAGGCTAATTTGAATTATGAGAGGAAGAAGATCACTTTCGATCTTATTCCTATGTATACGGAGCTATATCCCTCTTTAATAGAGCGGAAACTGATTACCCGAGGGATCCTCCGGCTGTACCGGCTAACCCGCAGTGGTGGTACAAGCCCGACTAGCATTGTGTTTATCATTCCGGTGCTCCCGGTCACAATATAGAAAACTGCTATCCGTTGAAGACTAAGGTTCAAGACCTTATGAGATGCGACATTCTGAGCTTTGAGGACTCAGGCCCCAATGTTACGAAGAACCCATTGCCCGAGCGGGAAGCGGTAACATGGTCCAGGGTTGCCCTGGCAAATATAAGTCAAATATGTAAGCCATATTGACAGTCATTGGTCGAGTTGCATCGTCTGCTGTGTGATTGCAGTCATATGGAGCACGACC